>NC_072781.1:5661836-6004983 GCF_022539595.1 Amphiprion ocellaris
AAAAAAAATCATCATGAATTTTGGCGCAAAAAAAACGCCTTACTATACTATGTCGAAAAAAAAGGGATTTTTCAAACATGTTGTAAAAACGTGCCATATGATGAAATAATGTAAAGGAGGCCGTGAAAAACACTCCAGAAAGGTTTTCTTTGAAAAAAAAATCATCATGAATTTTGGCGCAAAAAAACGCCTTACTATACTATGTCGGAAAAAAAATGGGATTTTTCAAACATGTTGTAAAAACGTGTCATATGATGAAATAATGTAAAGGAGGCCGTGAAAAACACTCCAGAAAGGTTTTCTTTGAAAAAAAAGTCATCATGAATTTTGGCGCAAAAAAAACGCCTTACTATACTATGTCGAAAAAAAAAGGGATTTTTCAACATGTTGTAAAAACGTGCCATATGATGAAATAATGTAAAGGAGGCCGTGAAAAACACTCCAGAAAGGTTTTCTTTGAAAAAAAAAATCATCATGAATTTTGGCGCAAAAAAAACGCCTTACTATACTATGTCGAAAAAAAATGCGATTTTTCAAACATGTTGTAAAAACGTGCCATATGATGAAATAATGTAAAGGAGGCCGTGAAAAACACTCCAGAAAGGTTTTCTTTGAAAAAAAAATCATCATGAATTTTGGCGCAAAAAAACGCCTTACTATACTATGACGAAAAAAAATGAGATTTTTCAAACATGTTGTAAAAACGTGCCATATTATGAAATAATGTAAAGGAGGCCGTGAAAAACACTCCAGAAAGGTTTTCTTTGAAAAAAAAATCATCATGAATTTTGGCGCAAAAAAACGCCTTACTATACTTTGTCGAAAAAAAAAGGGATTTTTCCAACATGTTGTAAAAACGTGCCATATGATGAAATAATGTAAAGGAGGCCGTGAAAAACACTCCAGAAAGGTTTTCTTTGAAAAAAAAATCATCATGAATTTTGGCGCAAAAAAAACGCCTTACTATACTATGTCGAAAAAAAATGAGATTTTTCAAACATGTTGTAAAAACGTGCCATATGATGAAATAATGTAAAGGAGGCCGTGAAAAACACTCCAGAAAGGTTTTCTTTGAAAAAAAAATCATCATGAATTTTGGCGCAAAAAAAACGCCTTACTATACTATGTCGAAAAAAAATGCGATTTTTCAAACATGTTGTAAAAACGTGCCATATGATGAAATAATGTAAAGGAGGCCGTGAAAAACACTCCAGAAAGGTTTTCTTTGAAAAAAAAGTCATCATGAATTTTGGCGCAAAAAAAACGCCTTACTATACTATGTCGAAAAAAAATGCGATTTTTCAAACATGTTGTAAAAACGTGCCATATGATGAAATAATGTAAAGGAGGCCGTGAAAAACACTCCAGAAAGGTTTTCTTTGAAAAAAAAGTCATCATGAATTTTGGCGCAAAAAAAACGCCTTACTATACTATGTCGAAAAAAAATGGGATTTTTCAACATGTTGTAAAAACGTGCCATATGATGAAATAATGTAAAGGAGGCCGTGAAAAACACTCCAGAAAGGTTTTCTTTGAAAAAAAAATCATCATGAATTTTGGCGCAAAAAAAACGCCTTACTATACTATGTCGAAAAAAAATGGATTTTTCAAACATGTTGTAAAAACGTGCCATATGATGAAATAATGTAAAGGAGGCCGTGAAAAACACTCCAGAAAGGTTTTCTTTGAAAAAAAAATCATCATGAATTTTGGCGCAAAAAAACGCCTTACTATACTATGTCGAAAAAAAAGGGATTTTTCAAACATGTTGTAAAAACGTGCCATATGATGAAATAATGTAAAGGAGGCCGTGAAAAACACTCCAGAAAGGTTTTCTTTGAAAAAAAAATCATCATGAATTTTGGCGCAAAAAAAACGCCTTACTATACTATGTCGAAAAAAAATGCGATTTTTCAAACATGTTGTAAAAACGTGCCATATGATGAAATAATGTAAAGGAGGCCGTGAAAAACACTCCAGAAAGGTTTTCTTTGAAAAAAAAGTCATCATGAATTTTGGCGCAAAAAAAAACGCCTTACTATACTATGTCGAAAAAAAATGGATTTTTCAAACATGTTGTAAAAACGTGCCATATGATGAAATAATGTAAAGGAGGCCGTGAAAAACACTCCAGAAAGGTTTTCTTTGAAAAAAAAATCATCATGAATTTTGGCGCAAAAAAACGCCTTACTATACTATGTCGAAAAAAAAATGCGATTTTTCAAACATGTTGTAAAAACGTGCCATATGATGAAATAATGTAAAGGAGGCCGTGAAAAACACTCCAGAAAGGTTTTCTTTGAAAAAAAAATCATCATGAATTTTGGCGCAAAAAAAACGCCTTACTATACTATGTCGAAAAAAAATGAGATTTTTCAAACATGTTGTAAAAACGTGCCATATGATGAAATAATGTAAAGGAGGCCGTGAAAAACACTCCAGAAAGGTTTTCTTTGAAAAAAAAAGTCATCATGAATTTTGGCGCAAAAAAAACGCCTTACTATACTATGTCGAAAAAAAATGAGATTTTTCAAACATGTTGTAAAAACGTGTCATATGATGAAATAATGTAAAGGAGGCCGTGAAAAACACTCCAGAAAGGTTTTCTTTGAAAAAAAAATCATCATGAATTTTGGCGCAAAAAAACGCCTTACTATACTATGTCGAAAAAAAATGAGATTTTTCAAACATGTTGTAAAAACGTGCCATATGATGAAATAATGTAAAGGAGGCCGTGAAAAACACTCCAGAAAGGTTTTCTTTGAAAAAAAAATCATCATGAATTTTGGCGCAAAAAAAACGCCTTACTATACTATGTCGAAAAAAAATGAGATTTTTCAAACATGTTGTAAAAATGTGTCATATGATGAAATAATGTAAAGGAGGCCGTGAAAAACACTCCAGAAAGGTTTTCTTTGAAAAAAAAGTCATCATGAATTTTGGCGCAAAAAAAACGCCTTACTATACTATGTCGAAAAAAAATGGGATTTTTCAAACATGTTGTAAAAACGTGCCATATGATGAAATAATGTAAAGGAGGCCGTGAAAAACACTCCAGAAAGGTTTTCTTTGAAAAAAAAATCATCATGAATTTTGGCGCAAAAAAACGCCTTACTATACTATGTCGAAAAAAAATGAGATTTTTCAAACATGTTGTAAAAACGTGCCATATGATGAAATAATGTAAAGGAGGCCGTGAAAAACACTCCAGAAAGGTTTTCTTTGAAAAAAAAATCATCATGAATTTTGGCGCAAAAAAACGCCTTACTATACTATGTCGAAAAAAAAGGCGATTTTTCAAACATGTTGTAAAAACGTGCCATATGATGAAATAATGTAAAGGAGGCCGTGAAAAACACTCCAGAAAGGTTTTCTTTGAAAAAAAAGTCATCATGAATTTTGGCGCAAAAAAACGCCTTACTATACTATGACGAAAAAAAAGGGATGTGTCAAACATGTTGTAAAAACGTGCCATATGATGAAATAATGTAAAGGAGGCCATGAAAAACACTCCAGAAAGGTTTTCTTTGAAAAAAAAAAATCATCATGAATTTTGGCGCAAAAAAACACCTTACTATACTTTGTCGAAAAAAAAAAGGGATTTGTCCAACATGTTGTAAAAACATGCCATATGATGAAATAATGTAAAGGAGGCCATGAAAAACACTCCAGAAAGGTTTTCTTTGAAAAAAAAAATCATCATGAATTTTGGCGCAAAAAAAACGCCTTACTATACTCTGTCGAAAAAAAATGAGATTTTTCAAACATGTTGTAAAAACATGCCATAAGATGAAATAATGTAAAGAAGGCCATGAAAAACACTCCAGAAAGGTTTTCTTTGAAAAAAAAGTCATCATGAATTTTGGCGCAAAAAAACGCCTTACTATACTATGACGAAAAAAATGGGATTTTTCCAACATGTTGTAAAAACATGCCATATGATGAAATAATGGAAAGGAGGCCATGAAAAACACTCCAGAAAGGTTTTCTTTGAAAAAAAATCATCATGAATTTTGGCGTAAAAAAACGCCATCGTATAGTATGTGGTCAAAAATGGCCAAAAAACATCATAATTTAGTATGTCGTCAAAAGTGTCACAAAAACATCATAGTTTAGTATGTGGTCAAACGTTTCACCAAAATGTCATAGTTTAGTATGTGGTCAAAAATGGTGAAAAAACATGTATGATATGTCATATTTTCTTAAAAAAATAATAATAATAATAATAATAATAATAATAATAAAATGTCATAATATAGTTTGGAGTTGTCTGTGAAAAAAAGTCATAACATGTTATAAAATTGTTGTCTTAACTTATGTTATAGAAATATCAAAGTGTAATACATTCAGAAAATGATCATAATATGGCATGGCAAAAACCGACATAGTAAGGTATTTTAAGTCATCATGTAGTGCTGATAAAAAAAATGACATCAATACCAATTAAATCAAGTTTTTTTATGCATTTCACATATCCATTTCACATGCTAAACAATCAATTTTGACCAAAGTCCTTTACATGTCGTAAAATCAATTTTCACAGGAAACAAATATCTCATTGTATTTTATGCCATAGTAAAAAGTCATAGTAAAGTATGTACAAAAATTCACAGTATAGTTTGTAAAAACATCATAGTGAAGTATGTAATCAAACATGTCACTCTTACGCCCAGCCTAGGGGTTACTGAACGCAACATGAAGTGCCTGACTACATGTGTCTGAAGCAGCACACACAGCGTTTTCTCAAAGAATTTATTTACATTAAATGTGTATCGAAAAGCAAAGGTGGAGGTTAACAAAAACAAGTCAAAGGTAAGGTGTAAATGAATTAGGGGTGAGCTTTACGCCAAAAATAATAAACAAAACCACACTAGTCCTTAGGAGGTCGACTTACCTATCAAAATAAAAGGACAAAATTAAAAACAAAGTCTTCCCTCCCTCTCTAACTCAAACAGGTGAACATGAATGAAACAAAAAGTAGCAGCTCACTACTGTTGAGACAGAAGATGTTACTGTGAATGACATTTTTATTGTTGACTCAGTCATTCTACAGGTTATGAAAATGCTGAGCTTCCATTCCTTAGGCATTCCACTCTAGTCTTAAATATGTTTTATACATTTTTTTCTCCTGTTTTTCATGTTTTTGATTTTAACAGAACTTGAATTTGAAATATTGTGTAAAGTAAGTAACTTAAATGTAAATACAAATGCCATGTATACTAAACTATGGCATTTTTTTCATATTTTGGACCACATACTAAACTATGACATTTTTTCATATTTTGGACGACATACTAAACTATGATGTTTTTGTCATATTTTGGACGACATACTAAACTATGACATTTTTGTCATTTTTGGACGACATACTAAACTATGACGTTTTTGTCATAGTTTGGACGACATACTAAACTATGACATTTTTGTCATATTTTGGACCATATACTAAACTATGACGCTTTTTTTTCCACATTTTGGATGACATACTAAACTATGACGTTTTTGTCACATGTTGGACGACATACTAAACTATGACGTTTTTGTCATATTTTGGATGACATACTAAACTATGACATTTTGGTCAAATTTTGAACGACATACTAAACCGGGGATGGGCAATTAATTTTCATACGGGGCCACATGAGAAACTTTGACGATTGTTAAGGGCCGGACCAGTACACTTAAAAGCTCTGCTCAATATATATCTCAATAAAAACAGTAAATGAAACAATACAATGATATAATGAAAATGTGGAACACAGAACACAACTATTTAATGAAAGATTTTGTTTTTTCATTCAAACTATGACTGCTGCCTATTGAGTTGTACATATTTACTATCATAAAGACATACTTAAAATGTGAAACTGATTTTCCAAGTGCTTTAATTACTTTTCAGCAGTCACTGTTTTTACAAACGAAGTAAGTAAGCCATCACTCAGAATTTATTCAACAACAATATGACCATCAGCTGGCAGAGATTTGAAACTTGCCTTATCATGTCAGTTTTTGTTCATCATGAACGCTATGAGGTAACTGCTACAGCTTATCTGGACTAACAGCTGCTGGATGTACAATAACACTGCAAACATCTTGCACCATTATAGTGTTGTCAGTTTTCTAAATCTACATTAAGATGACTGTGAAGCATAAAGAAAGACAACAGCTCCCCACTACACTTACAGCAATGTTCAATATAGCTCAATAAAAACAGTAAATTACACAACACGATGTACAATGCCCAACTCTCGAATCTCTGCTCTCAGATCCCAAACTCGTTTAAGCATCTTGTCCAGGCTGATCCATCTGACAGCTGTCTGGTAACCAAGGTTACCATGTTCACTATCATCTCCTCCAAAAAGACAACAAACTGTCTGTAATTCAATGCTCTCGCCCTGATGAAGTTAACTACTTTAGCTACAACATCAGCCACGTGGTTCATTTTTAGCACCGACTTACACAGCACCTCCTGATGTATAATACAATGCAAAAAATATTAGATTCTGTTCTGGATTTATTTCAGTCACTTTATCTTGCATCCGTTTCAAAAGTCCAACATTTTTCCCTGTCAGATTTGGACAGCCATCAGTGGTAACACCAACGAAATTTCTCCCATTTTAGCCCCAGCTTGTTCATGCGTGTACTTACCTTAGTGAATAAATCACTCACCGTCGTGGTTCCTTCATTGGCTGCACAGCTGCCAGCTCCTCCGTCATCTCAAAGGTTTTTGTTAGTCCACGTACAAAGATGAGTAACTGGGCTGTGTCACGGACATCACAGCTCTCGTCCAGAGCCAAGGAGAAAACGTCAAAGTCGTCCACTTTGTTTTGCGGCTGAAGCTCCAGATTCTCTGCGATGCTCTCCACCCGCCTCGTTACGGTTCGCCTCCAAAGGGCCACATTAACGAACGCTCCTTTCTTCTCCGGGCTTATAAACGCTGCAGAGTCCACCAGACATTCTTTTATAAACTCTCCATCAGAGAATGGTTTACTGTTTTTGGCGATTTTGTAGGATATTAGAAAACTCGTCTTGACTGCTGCATCCCTTGATATGAGCTTTGGTAAAACAAAGTCATTGCTGCTTTAGCAGTTTAGCTAGCAAACCTTCAGACATCGTCCCCGCTCTGCATCAGTCAAATGTTTGTACTTCTCCGCCATGTTTGGTCTCTAATGTCGATTCAGATTATAATCCTTGAGCCCCGCGATCTGTTCGCCACAAACTAGGCCACAGCTTTACCTCTGACTTCAGTGAAGAAATACTTGGAAGTCCATGCTTTGTTAAAAACTCTGCATTGGGAATCAATCTTTCTTTTTTTGCCGTTAGCTGAAATCTTCCCGGGCTGAAGCTAACAAACAAACCAATCAGCGCATAAACCTTATGCTAAGTACGGAAAGCACGCGCGAAAAAACGTTAATTTAGCAGACCTTTCAAAATAAAAGCAGTGTAGGCGTATTGCTTGCATGTATTGCGATGATATATATTTGCATTGACTTTTAATATTTTCCAGTGACCTCATACGGGCCAGTCAGGGTCATCCGGCGGGCCGGATGTGGCCCGCGGGCCGTAGGATGCCCAGGTCTGTAGTAAACTATGACGTTTTGGTCATATTTTGGATGACATACTATAAACTATGACTTTTTTTCATATTTTGGATGACTTACTGAACTATGACGTTTTTTTCACGTTTGGTGACATACTAAACATCTCTGACACAGTCCTGTTCGTTAATCTTCCTCTCAACCAGTTGAGCTACCTGGACACCTTTTCTCCACTCGGACGACATACTAAACTATGATGTTTTTTTCCTCATTTTGGACGACATACTAAACTATGACGTTTTTGTCATATTTTGGACGACATACTAAACTATGACGTTTTTGACATATTTTGGACGTCAGTCCTATACTATGATGTTTTAGTGACATTTTGGACGACATACTAATTTATGACGTTTTTTTCATATTTTGGACGACATACTAAACTATGACATTTTTGACATTTTGGACGTCATCCTAAACTATGACGTTTTAGTGACATTTTGGATGACATACTAAACTATGACGTTTTTTTCATATTTTGGACGACATACTAAACTATGACATTTTTGACATATTTTGGACGTCATCCTAAACTATGACGTTTTAGTGACATTTTGGATGACATACTAATCTATGACGTTTTTTTCATATTTTGGACGATGTACTGTCATGGAAAATTTATTATCTACAAACATTATTATCTGAAAGCATTACATATTATGTGCAACAATACAATAAGTGCTACTTAGTACACGCAGTCACAACTTTTTGATACTTATAACCTTTGATACTTGTAACCTTTTGATAACCTTGTTAAGCTGCTTGTGTCTGATGACCTCTCAAAGACATCCCATAAGGTAGAGAATGCACCAAAGGAAAGTACTGTCTGTGCAAGATAGACATGTTACCTCTGACTGAATCTGTCTCGACCCTTTGTCTCAAACTATTCCCTATGTCTCAAACTATTCCGTCTACAGGTGTTAAAACCAATATAGCATTTCTAAGAAACAATACGATATGACATTTTGCACCTGTGTCTCCATCTGTTATTTTTGTCTTTGCTGAAAGTTGCTTTCACCTTTGCTGGATTTTTCCCCACATGTGTTACTACGGATGCACATACACAATAATGCTAAAGAATGGTATAAAAATAGCTGCCTCTCTCAGTCTCTTTGTACTCTCCCATAGGCTGCTCTGCACTCAGTGTGATTCGTACCTTTGAAGCTTCAAATAAAACACAGACAACTTGTGATTCTCAATAGACTTATTTCTTCAACTTGAACAACTGATAAAGAATTTTCCACAACAATACTAAACTATCACATTTTATTTCCACATTTTGAATGACATACTATACTATGATGTTTTTGTCATATTTTGGACGACATACTAAACTCTGACATTTTTGTCATATTTTGGATGACGTTTTTGTGACATTCTGACAAACATGGATCATCCACTTCATTTCTGCCTCAATGAACAACGAAACATCAGTGGTGGACAGCTCCTATCCCTGCGCTGCAGGACAGAAAGATTCAGAAAATCTTTCTTACCATCAGCAATTAAACTATTTAATTCAAAAGTAAAAAGATGAGACCCCAGACAATTGAATTTCCCTGTGGATATTAATGAAATTATTGTATTATATTGTATTTTAAAGGTCTGTTGATCAGTTCATCACTTTTGGCAAGCCTTTTTTTACTAGTATTAAAATAACCGTTCTCTCCATGCTTTTATTTTGAAGGCATATTTTTTTAATGTGACGGGCTTTTATTTTGTCACCATTCCAGCGGCACAGGAAGTGTTTATCTAAGAAGCGGTTTCTTGACATGACGAAGACGCTGCGAAAAGTCCGAAAATTCATGTGAAGATGAAAGAAAACGGTTCCACGCTGTTGCTGTCTAGCAAAGGATGTGTCTAAACTTAGAAGCAGCTGGAATGGAGACAAGCTCTGTCAGTGTTTCCTGAAGAAAGGACTGAAGGACAGAAAGGTGAATTTGTGTTCAAAATAGGGCTGACGGCTGAACGTAAATAAAGGCTTTGTGAAACATCAGGAACTTCACCATTGTCTGGTTGGGGTTTGCTACATCATGTGACCTAAATATGTAGCAGGCAGCAGGAATTGATGGGACTCAGAAACACCTCACAGTTTAACCATTTCTTTCTTGTATGATTTCCAGTAGATTAATCACAGCCAATTTGTAGTAGGATCACAATCATGTGATCGTCAGCAGGTAACTGGCACAGTGTTCACTTGTTGTCATGGTTACAGTGACTGCAGGCAGCTATATCTGGCAATGGCAAATCCTTAACAAAGCCCTGGATCCAGACTATAAGCCGCATCATTGTGAAAATTTAATGAGGTGGTCCTTGTGTCATTTCTGACTTCCCCTGAAAATTTCATCCAAATCCGTTAGTCCGTTTTGGAGTAATGTTTCACACAGACAGACAGACAGACAGACAGACAGAGATTCACAGACAAACGTAAGCCGATCGTCACATAACTCCGCCGTTCCTTGGCGGAGTAAATATAGATGGAACAAATAAACCAGCAAGAGGACACAGCATGCACTGATGTACAATATTAGCTATCCAGGTTTTATGGTACAGAAATATTACAATAATATAAACAGCAGCTATCTCAGTGGCTAAATAACATGAGATTTAGACATTCCGAGGACATTTTCTCAGTAGGATTGCCGAACATGATCTAGTTTCAGCTCCTAAATTCTTGGGATTTGCTGCTGTCTTTATCTCATGTTATGGTAAACTGGGCATCTTCAGGGTTTTGTAACAGTGGCTGGACAAAACAAGCCATCTGAAAAAACCACCTTGAGCTTAGAAAAAATAAAATAAACTTTTTCCCAGTTTCACTCCATGTTTTACAAACCAAGCAACCAGTTAAAGAAGAAAATAACAGAGATAAATGGATCAGATTGTTCATCTCCTCTGTGTGTATTCAAATTACTTTCCATTGAAGTGAGATAAAAACCTCCAAATTGGTTCAACGTCCACATTTAAAACTGCTTAATATTCCCTCCAGCCACTGGGATTTTAACAAATGTAGATAGATGCTTTTAGAAAAACAAAACATTCCTCACCACTCTGTTTCTCTGACATGCTGGCTCCCTTCCACATAAAACTTACTGCTGATGGTCATTTATAAGCTACAAGATCCCTGTTCCAATCTCACAGACTGCCACTCCAGGTAACAACTCATCAAACAACCTCGGGCCAAGTCTGTCACTTCACTTCCACTCAACCAAGCAAAGCAAGATTTTAAAAGACCCTTTGAATAAAGTGTCAAGAAACAGTGAGCTAAAAATAGCAGCTTGAGCTATATTTCTGCTTATGTATAATCCAAATACAATCTTTATATGGAGTTTAATTAAAAACGCAATTAATCACTGATCTGCTACCTAATTTGTGCATTAGATAATGCTTAGTTTGATTTCCCATACAGGACTGCAGCACATTAATCACAACAGACACTACATGCAGCTCTTGTGAGGATCATTTTGTCCACATAAATCGGTCAACAATGACAAAAAGAGCAAAGCAAATAAATCCATGAAAAACTTGGTCGGTTCCTGTACAACCAAAGTGAGAGCTGTGTCTGCATACGCAAAGTCAGACACTTGTCCAGTGGGTGTTGGACTCTGCCAGGGACTGCCCCTTGTCTCCAATCCTGTTTGTGGTGTTCATGGACAGGATCTCAAGGTGCAGTTGGGGTGAGGAGGGTGTCCGGCTCAGGATCGTGTCTCTGTTTTTTGCAGATGATGTGGTTCTGTTGGCTTCTTCAGACTATGGCCTTCAGCACGCACTGGAGCAGTTTGCAGCCGAGTGTGAAGCGATGGGGATGCGGACCAGCAACTCCAAGTCTGACGTCATGGTTCTTTGCCGGAAACCGGTAGATTGCTCCCTCCGGGTTTTGGGGGAAGCAAAAGAGTTCAAGTATCTCTGGATCTTGTTCATGAGTTATGGGAAAATGAAGCGTGAGATGGACAGGTGGATTGGTGTGGCTTCAGCAGTAATGTGGGCGTTGTACCGAACCGTCATGGTAAAGAGGGAGCTGAGTTACAAGGTGAAGCTCTCAACTTACCAGTCTATCTACATTCCAATCCTCACCTATGGTCATGAACTCTGGGCAGTGACCGAAAGAACAAGATCACAGATACAAGCGGCCAATGTTCCCTCTAATTTTCCATGAGTATGAGCAAACACACAAACTCCCTGAGTGTCCCTTGGACCACTGTGAGCAACATCAGACGTGTGCACTGTGGTCACACCAGCATCACATCCATTCAAGTTACATGGTTCATTAAAAGAATCAAATTACAGCATTTACATTTCTGTTAAAACACTTTGTCAACAGGAGCCAGTTGAAGGCTGCAGTGATTTTAGTGACACTACAATGTATAAGAGTGAAGTTATTGAATATTTGTCTCTCTTTACTGTTGCAGCGGTTTTGCAAATTGCAGACGGACCCTGTTCACTCCATAGACACCAGTGTTATTCCTGTAGCTTGAAAGACAGCTACTTTTGATAAAACTGGGCTTGTAGCACATTGTCTGCCTTGCAACAATGGGAAAGAGGCACCGTTTATGTTTTGACAACCTATATCTAATGAGTTATTGATGCTGGAAGTCCCAATCTGTGAATATCTTTCCAACTTTACTGAACTTGGGGCCACTACCACCTAAGGCAGGGGTCGGCAACCCATGGCTCCAGAGCCGCATGCGGCTCTTTAGCGCCCCTCTAGTGGCTCCCTGGAGCCTCTTCAAAAATGCATGAAAATGGAAAAAGATGGGGGGGGGCGAATATATATATTTTTTTGTTTTAATATGGTTTCTGTAGGAGGACAAACATGACAAACATTCTTAACGTTTTCCAATGCTGTAAAAATGTGCAAAATAAATAATAAATTTCAACATTTCTGTCAACGAAGATTTGCGTCATAGCCTGCGACACAAGTTTCGGCGCAGCACGGTGCCAGGCAGGTGGCTGTTGTAAACAAACCGGCGGGTGTGTTATGGGCCATGGATCCCAAAGGTAAAAAGAGAAAAATAGCTGACGAGAACAGAGGATTTAAGGAAGAATGGACCGAATTGTTTGCTTTCATTTCCAATGCGGAAGGATTGCCTGCATGTTTGCTCTGTTGAAAGCCTCCCAACACCTGAGAAACTTGTGTTTGAAACATGGAATGCTCTTCCTGACAGTTACAGGTGCATGAAGAAATATGCATTTGGAGTATTATCCATCTTTGGATCAACATACATGTGCGAGCAGATATTCTCAAACATGAACTACAAGTCCAAACACCGCACCCGCCTCACAGAGGAGAGCTTGCAGTCCTGTGTGAAGATTTAAGTTTCATCTTACGTGCCCGATGTTGAGAAGCTGTCCAGTGATGTCCGAAAACAGAAGTCACATTAAACGGGTGAGAACACAATCCTGTCAAAGGCACATATTTAGTAACAAAGTGCCTGATTTTATAAAGAGATTTCCGATTTTTGTCAGTATTTGAAATGACACTTCGATATTATTGTGTTTTATTGCTCAGGTCCGAGCATTGCTGCGCTTGTATTGTGCGTGTCTGTTGCTGAGATAAGAGGGGGAAAAGAGAAGAGGATGCTGCTGCGTTGTACCCTTGCACTGACTTACTTGGCATTTGCAGAAAACTAAAGAGAAGAGGAAAATGCAACAAAAATCGAACTTAAACTGTCTTATTTTATTTTATGCTTTACATTTTCAAAAAGCTACCTTACTGTGTTTTATTTTTTTTAAGCAAGCTGCCTTTTAATTGCAGGCTGTTCTATTACTCGTTTGCAATTGTAGCCTATTCGTGTCTGTTGCCACCATAAAGGGGGGAAAGAGAAAAGGATTGTTCTGCATTTTTTTCATTTACACTAACTTAGGCTACTTAACTTGGCATTTGCAGAAAACTAAGAGAAGAGGATAATGCACAGAAATGCACTGAAATCGAAATCAAACTGGCTTGTTTTCATTTCAAAAAGCCTAATTACCTTTTCAAAAGGCTGCTGTTTTATTTTTATAATTGCAGGTTGCGTTTTAACTGCAGGCGTTTTATTGCACTCTGTTGCCCAGATAAGGGGGAAAAGAGAAGAGGATTGTATTGTTATTGAGGTTTGAAGAGGACTGCATTTTATTTCCATAGGAAGGTCTGAAATTACAGGAGGCCTATTATGCACATTCCATTCTGTTTTTTTTTTCGAATCCTCAAAATAAAAATGATACCAAAAATCTTATTTCTTTACTGTATTTCTATAATTTCATCAGTGCAACAAAACATAATACATTAATCTTGTAATGGAAGTTAAACTTAAAACACCAAATATCGTACAGCAGAGTAGTCACGTGGTGTGTCATTCTCTCCAGGATGTGCTGCAGGGAAAGTAAACATTTAATCATGAATGTTCATTATGTATTTGTACGCTACTTTGTCAGTTTGATAGTAGGCTAATATAGCTAATATACACTTACAGCCTGTGTTGCCTTCATATAAGGCTTATATAAGGCTTTTAATATTTTGCGGCTCCAGACAGATTTGTTTTTTGTTTTTTTGGTCCAATATGGCTCTTTGAACATTTTGGGTTGCTGACCCCTGACCTAAGGAGTGATATATTTAATTTTGAAAAAAGCATTTAGCCATACTTAAAGCTTTAAGTGCTTTATTAACACGGAACTAAAAATGTTGTATTGTTTTATTATCACAGGTTCTGTCTGAAAAGAGGTGGCATCATTTTAAACAGTGAAATCAAACTAACAAAATGTAATGACCAACCAGTGAGCAATACTGGATTCTGAAAAAACATAAACAACTTTTTTTTAAAAAAATCTAAATCTTATCTTAACACAGTTAATGTATTAACTTATTTTTGTGTGTATGCATGTATTTATTGATTTATTTAATACTGTTAACATATCAGAGTTCTGAGTGAATTTTTCTTAAGATAGGCAAAGGCCATTTATTGATTACATATGTTAAATGTTTATTAAAAACTGAAAAGCATTAAAAAAAAAAAACAACTTAGGCATTTATTGAGTCACTAATACTGTAGAGTACAGACCACATCAGCATGATTATAAGCATCCTCTGGTAAATTAACAACCAGATACTGATGTCTCTCACCATATGGACTTCAGGAGATGACTGGGGGATGATAAACTGTGACCTACTGGTTGGGTTCTCTCTGTTCTCATGTTTCTTACATGTTTGTCCCCTGACAGCCGGGTCCTAATGTTTTTTGAGCAACACACCATACTATGACGTTTTTACAATGATGGTTCTACTATGAAGCCAGTTTGACATGTTCAGGTGTTCTTTGTGTGAAAACTCAGAGATTTCAGGGATCAGAAAGTGGTTTTCAACTTTCTTTATTAACTTTCTGCTTCAACTTTAAATTTACTTGACTAACCGAGCCCTCTGGACTTCCAGGAAGCTGTGTTCCTATTGGCTGTCCAGGTGGCTGATTGGTGTTATCAGGAACACCTGAGCAGCTTGGTGTTATCAGGAACACCTGAGCAGCTCAGTGTCTTCCTGCTTTATTTAGCTGCAGACAAACATTTCCTCTGCTTCTGTTCACCACTGAACTGGGTTTGGCTCCATTGCTTTAGTTTGTTGTTTAGGCGTTGGCTTGCAGCTTCCAGCAGTAAAATCGTCTTTAATGTGTTTCTTGGTGTGTTTTAGGGCTTTGTACTGGATAGTTGTCTTGGTAAATGTGGTTCTTTAGCCACAGTTAGCACATGGTGCTAATGTGTGCAGTGATTAGTAGATTTGGTGCAGCTGTGTCTTTATCTTGGCTGTAGTGAGTCTTCAGAGGTTTTTGGTCAGACACATTCTGAATTCTTGTTTGTGAACCAGCGTTGGTTGTCCAGAAGGTAAGAGTTCCTGTCCTGATTCTCTGTTCTCAGAGGTTCTCTGGTAGGCTGCAGGAGACTTTAGTGTTTGGGTTGTGTTAGTTTGGTTTTGGTATGGTTTCATTTGGACGACTATCTTGAGGCCCCTCCATGTGGTTTAGTGAGGTTTTCTGGAATAGTTCTACAAAGCAACCTGCAGCAGAAGAGACTTTGAGAGTTTTTAGGAAGTTCTGGAGACCAGACTTTAGAGCAGCAGAAACATTTGTCAGCAGTTTGAGCAGGAGAAGGTGAGCTTCAGAGTAGAAATGAGATGGAAACCTTCTTGACCCGTGTGGTGAGGTCCTGTACCAAGAGTTTGAGCAGGTTGTGAAGAGTCTGTAGTTCTTTGGTCTGAAAGCACAAGAAGAGTCGACTCATTAAAGGAGAAAACAGGAGATATTGTTGCTTCTTCTGTCGCTCTGCAGTTTCCTTAGACTGAATATCAAGTTTATATTTTAAATGATTTCCCATGTGAGCCCAAGAAGACTTCAATAAACTCCCTCCATCCCCTGGACACAACATATTTTATTACCATGTTAAATCTTTTTTTAAAAAATGTTTTTGAGTTTTAATCATAGTTTTAGCATAGTTTTTTTCTCTTTACTTGTTTAGTTTTGTCATCTGTGTAAAAGGTGCTAAACAAATAAAGTTCAATTGATAAACTGAATAATTGACCAACTCATGATTGTGACAACAGAAGTATTTTCGTTGTGATTTAAGGGTTTATTTCGTTTTTAAGGTTGGGGTTGAAATCTTGACAGAAAAAGAAGATTAAAGAAATGAACTACATAACAAAAAGCAATTAAATCAAAGGGAAAAAAATGTAATACAATAAAACTTTTTAAAAGGTTTGTTATTAAAAAGTGTTTTTTGAATGTTTAATTATCGAAAATATTTTATATGTAATTTTTAATATTTGAATTTGAAAAGTTTTGTTTAATTTCATAATTACATGTACTGTATCTTGTTTAATTTTCTAATTCAATATTTTGTCTATTTAATATAGTTAAACATTAAATACAATTAAATTCTATTAAACAGACAAAATATTGAATTAGATAATTAAAGAAGATACAATACATGTAATTATGGAATTAAACAAAATAGATTTTTTTTCTTTCCTAATATTTAATTTGTTGATTAAATCTTGAAGGTTTTTCTTTTTAAATGTTTTACCACCTTTTAATGTTTATTTTCTTTTTAAATGCTTCATTGTATTTTCTGTTTAATTCCTATTTGAAGTTTTATTGTCTTTAAGATGCAATATTCTAATTAAACATTTAATTTTTTCATTAAATGTTTTGTCTTTTTAAAGGTTTAATAATCTGATTAAATGTTTTGTATTTTTTTAAATGTTTAATATTCTTCTTGTTTAATTGTATTTTTTGAATGTTTATCAAAAATATTTTCTGTCATTTTGAATATTTGTATTTGAAAAATTCTGTTTCATTTCATAGTTCCATGTATTGTATCTTGTTTAATTATCTAATTCAATATTGTGTCTGTTAAATATAGTTAAACATTAAATACAATGAAATTCTATTAAACAGACAAAATATTGAATTAGATAATTAAACAAGATACAATACATGGAACTATGAAATGAAACAGAATTTTTCAAATACAAATATTCAAAATGACAGATAAAATATTTTCGATAATTAAACATTCAAAAAATACAATTAAACAAGAAGAATATTAAACATTTAAAAAATACAAAACATTTAATTAGATTATTAAACCTTTAAAAAGACAAAACATTTAATGAAAAAAGTAAATGTTTAATTAGAATATTACATCTTAAAGACAATTTATAAAGGAAAACCTTAAAGATTCAATCGAAAAATTAAACATTGGGAAAGAAAAGGAAATTTTTCAAACAAGCCGATAAAAGATTTGAAAAAACAACAATTAAACATTAAAAAGACAAAACATTTCAAAATCAAATCAGACAGAAAAGAATTAAAGGTGAGATAAGAGCAAAACTAAACATTTAAGAAGAATCAAACTAAAGACAAAACATTTGAAAAGACACCAGTTAGACTTTTGAAGATCAAATTAAACAGAAGAGACAATAAAACAATTAAAAAGAGCAAAAACAGATAAAGATTTTAAAGCGTTTTCTAGTCTGAAATGAAAACATCAAGTTGTTTCTTCAAACATTTCCTCTTTCTATGTTCTTGGTTTGATTGTGGATAGATTTACTAAGAACTCATTTCAGAAAACTGCTTTCCAGATAAAGTCTACTAGTAGTTGAAGGCATTGATCAAACTAATGTTACCTTCTGATCTCCACAAACTTTACTGTTCAGTGAAGAGAATCAAAGTTTGTTCAGGATTTCTAAAAAACCCACAGGTGAAGATCTGAGAAGAACTCAGATGGTCTAAATGTGAAATCAAGACTCATGGTCACAAGTTTTAAGGTTTCTGTTAACCAGAAAGTTCAAACTAACAGAGAAGTACTGAGAAACTTTTAAAATTTCAGTCCTCAGACTGTGGAAAGGTTCAAACAAACAGAGAACTACTCAAGAACTTTTAGATTTTCAGTCCTCAGACTGTCTGAAGGTTCAAACTAACAGAGAAGTACTGAGAAACTTTTAAGATTTCAGTCCTCAGACTGTCCAAAGGTTCAAACTAACAGAGAACTACTGTGGGACTTAGAAAATTTCAGCCCTCAGACTGTCTGAAGGTTCAAACTAACAGAGAACTACTCAGGAACTTAGAAGATATCGGTCCTTGGACTGCCTGAAAGTTAAATCTAACAGAGAACTACTGTGGGACTTAGAAAATTTCAGCCCTCAGACTGTGTGAAAGCTCAGGTCCTGAGGACTCGGGAGGTCTGGAGGCTTGGAAAGTCTTGGAACTGAGGGTTCCACCCTCCAGCACAAAGGCTGAAGTCCAACCTCCTGAGAAAAACGGTCGAGTCGAGACCCGAGTTAAAAAAAAACTCAAAAACGACAGAAAATAGATGATAAATGCGCAAAAAAAAGAAGAATTAGTATCTGAGCGAATAGCTCAGGAGGATAAGAGACAGACTACCAACTGGAAGGTCGCAGGTTCGAGACCCGCCACTGGCACTTTTCTTTCTTTGTCTTTGTCAGGATTTTGAGAAAATTTAAGAAGTGTCTGGTCTTGAACCAGCGACCTGCAGCTCCATAGGCAAATCCTTAACTCACTGAGCTACAGATCAGATACAAAGAAATAAATTCGTCGTCCCTTTGGCATCGTAGTTCCTCAAGTGACCACATGGGTGGAGCCAAGGCGGAGTCTGGGTGGAGTCAGGGCGGAGAGTAGGCGGGGAGGTGGGTGGCGGCCTCCCCCCTCTACTCCCCCACCTCCCCCCACCGCCCACCACACCTTCCCCCGCCCGACGAGTTCTTCGAGTCGCCACGAGTTCTTCGAGTCTCGACGGGTTTTCCTGAGTTTCTGGAGTTTCCACCAGGTCGGAGGCAGAACAAGTTGTCATGAAGAGGTGTTGAAGTCGGTCAGGATGGACTGACTTTTTACAGTGACTAGAAGGAAGACGACTAGAAGAGCAGGTCTTTAACCACCATCCATAAAATCCATGGAGTCGCTCCAGAGAAATGAAGGGAGGTCAACTTTTATCAACCTCCATCCAGATGTACAACTTGATATCTTTACTTTGACATTTTTAGCACCACAAACCTTTAGAATCACACTTTATTATCATTTATTAGGACTTTAATGGAATCCATCAGCAGATTTAGTTTTTGTTGAGAAACTTTATTCTTGTCGTCGTGGGACTTCAGTATTTAAAACTGTTCCTTCTATTTGACCTCATGTTTATTAGTTTTAGTGGAGAAAGTTATTTTAGTTGTCGATTAGTCTCTTAAAAACCAAATAATAAATTGGATTAGTCGAGGTTTAAATTTCTTACGTTGTTATATTTTAAATATGACAAAAAAATATAAAGTGTCTTGAGACAATTTGACCTGTAATTGGCATTATATAAATAAATTTTAATTAAAATTGTATGTATCTTGTAATGTTGGGGTAATTCAGCCATATATGTTGGAAAACACATTTTCTTTGTCCATTAATCTGTTGTTTTCTCCAGTAATTCATTTCTTGTTTTGGTTTATAAAATGTCAAACCCAAATATATTCAGTTTACTGTCATAAAAACCAAAAAGATTTATATTCATGATGCAGGAATCAGGCAGTTTTTCATTTTTTTTAATCTTAGTTTAGTCAGAAAGATAGTTGATAATGTGTGAATTGTTGCAGCTTGTGAGCCGTAAAAGGTTTTAATCTTTGGGGCCGAGTGTCAAAAAACACTTAGAAACAAACATCAGCAAAGTACTCAAAGATTTGAACATCATTTGCATGACAATGTCAAATTGAAGGACATTTATTTCCAACGTAAATGTGTGATATTCATCCTCTGGAGCTTTCTCTTCGCGTCGTCTTCCACCTGGACTGGTTTGGTCGGGAGCATGTGCAACAAACATTTGAAAAGCTGCACTTTAACACCAATGAATGACACTGAAGTTTAATCCCTACATAAATGAGACTGAGTCTGGACGTGCTGCTCTGTCATTAACTCCTAAGTTTAGGGAAAGTTCAAACAAAAGAAGACAGTTCAGATAAGACGTGAGAATGAGCTTATTTCTAACAAACATCTCAGACTTTCTGAGCTTCAGCAAATCTAGCAAGATATTTTAACAACAAGCAACTCAAGAGATCCAGAAGTTGGAGAGAGTTAGCTTTAGCTGAGCAAAAGAACATGTGGGATGCTAACCTAGCAAACATTTCAGACTTTTCTCTGTGAATTTTGAGAAATAATTTCGTATTTAATGACAGAGCTACACATCTTAACTCAGTCTCATTAAAACAGACTCTAATTCAGTGTCATCCATCCATATTAAAGTGCAGTTACCCAAAATGTTTGTTGCATGAGCTCCAACAAAACCTGTCCAGGTAGAAGGCCACTTTGACAAACAGGAAGTGGAAGATTCCAAGCAGATTTATAGAAGGGGGAACCAGACTGTACTAAGTGTGGTCGAGTATAAAGGGGTGTTTTGTGGGTTTTTAAGGCTGATAATGATTATTAGTGAGACATTTGGAGTATATTCATTTGGATATTCATTTGCAGTAACTGAAAGTATTTAAAATCTTGGAGTTAAACCTACAAGAACACAAACTTTAACAGAAAACGTTGTTGATACGTTTTTGTTTTGTTTACAGATGTTAAGTTAAAGGAGTTTTATTCGTGACGTATAACCAATCAAATCACTCCAGAAGACAGAGTGACCACAGATAGATAAAGGTTCAGAGCCAAAGTAGCACCATTTTTAAATGTATTTATTACCGTAAATCAGTAAAAAATAAAATACTGATAATCAGTAAATCAGTCAGCCCACAATTACTACAATTCTACAATGTATGTCTCTTTCCTTTGACTTATATGTACAATATACGATGTATATGATGGCGTTTTTTCATCCCAAAGGCTCTACTATGATGTTTTCTAAGAGACATACCATGCTACTCTGGTTGTTCTGGTCCTGCACTCCTCCTCTGTTGTTTTCTGGATTGTACTCAGCTGCATGCCTTCGTCCACCAGGCCTCCGTTGACTCGTCCCGCCTGCCGTCTCTGGAGGTGAAGCTGGATTGGAACAGACCAAAGTACAGTCCAATCACGATGCCAGCTGCCTCTCAAAAGGCTCCTTCATCTGGCAGGTGGCAGCACTTCTTCTGAGGGGAAGCTGAGCTGGTCCAGCAGAACTTTGGAGATGTGTTCCAGTGGTTGGTGGATGTGTGGGGAGATAGAGAGGGACCTTTGAATTGTTCAGAAAGGAAAACAGGGAACCCATTGGTAGTTTTAGTTTAGGGTGCTACTGCGGTGTGTTTTTGGGTTTTAAGAGGTGAACAGGAAGAGTTTTTTTTGTACTGATTATCTTTTACTTTGTTCCTGGTTGGAATGCCCATCAATGTCAACATGAAGTTCACTTTTAGTTCTGTTTATTTATTTTTATTTTACTAACACCCATTTGTTTTTAACCCCCTCACATGTTGTGTTGTTGTAAAGTTCCTCTTTCAAATAAATTATCGTCTAACCCTCTGGAAACCAGCGTTTGGACTGTTTTTGTGTTGCTCCTCACCTACTGACAGCTGTGGACTAAAGGCTATACTGTGACGTTTTTAGAGCGACATGCTATACTATGATGTTTGTTGGGCGACACGCTATACTATAAGCTTTTTTAATTTTCATATTACTGTGACTTTTTTTGTATTAGTTTTTGTTGTTTTTTTAGCAACATATAAGAATTCGAACAGTTTTAAAAGTTACTATACTTTTACTTGTGCAATGAAATTATTATTCTATGGTATTTTTAGATGACATATTATACTCTGATGTTTTCTTGAATTACATACTATTTTGACAATATACTGCACTATGACATTTTTTGAACCACATATTATACATGACAATTTTAGGCAACATCCTATCATTTTGCGCTTTTTGAACCACATAATAATCTATGTTTTGTTTTTTTTTTCTTGCCAACATGCTGTACTATGAACTACAGGCCATACTATGTTATTCTTGAGTAAAGCATACTATACTTTGACGTTTACTGAACTACATCCTATACTATGGCGTTATACACAGAGTGCTTTGGTTACATGTTGATTTATAATCTAGATTTTTTTCTGTTTTGTTTTTTGACAGGATTACCACAGACCTGACTGTGAACACCGTTGACACCCACCTCAGGGAGACGCTGTCTAAGATCTCAAGGCTGCTTGGTCGTGGTCTTTCTGGCACGTACTCTTCCAAGATGAGCCGGGAAGTTTAACACTGATGGAATGACACCAGGTCTAAGCCGACAAACTTCCACTTCCTCCTCAACCCATAGTCTCTGGGAAACCTACATGGAGTAAGAAAAGTAGACAGAGAAGTAATTAAGTCTGTACACAACATATTAAAAAGAAATCATGCTAATAAATTAAGTACAAAGAACCGAATTTGCCAATATACTGGAGACCACAGCTATTTAATTTGATAAGTATAACCTTGTTTAGTAACATTTCAATTATTTGAGAGCAGTCCTAAAGAACTGCCTGTAATCCCAATCATAAAATGGGTTTGGAGGAAGAACATAGATGGTAATCTGGATATACATGAGTTAGGCTTTATAACTACTATTGGTAGTATTGGTGGTAGTAATAGTAATGTGACTACTACTAGTAGTAGTGGTAGTACACACTACTGCTGCTGATACTGGCACTGCTACTACAACTTGTAATACTATTACAAATGCTGATACTACTTCTACGACTCTAACAGCTGTTTATACTACTACTGCTGCTTGTACTTTTAGTATTACTACTACTGCTTGTACAACTATACTACAGCTACTATTAATCGTCTGGTATTTGGTTGTCAAGCTGCTAGCTCGCCTTAGCGTTTTGCTAGTGGCTAACTAGTTAGCTCTCATAGACTGGAAGCTCTCAACAAGATTTCATAATGAAAAAAGAGCCAAAAACTATTCTTACCTATGAGAAGTCATTCCAAGTTTCCTTGTCTCAATCGTACGACGCAGTGTGTAACTGTATGCAGCACAGAGAGACGGCATACTTGTTGTTTCTGTTTTCACGCCGTCTACATCAACGAAATGCACTGAAACTTTTCCTCCACTAGCTTAGCCTCGCTGTAGCACGCAGCTCAAAGGGGCGTGTCCTATCTACTCATTCATATCTATGAGAACAAAGGTGGCTGCACATAAGGACGCCTGACGTTGATTAGCTGCGTAAATACCATTATATACAGTCTATGGTAAATACGTATGTGAATCGCATCATTGGCTGCAGCAGCCAGTCACCGGTCACTCACTGACTCACATTGAAAAATAGCACAGAATGAATTGTTACGTGTTTATTTTATTTACAATTCAGGTTGGATTTTTTTTTTTGTGCGCAGCAGATTTTCTGTGCGCGGAGACCGTGTCAGCAGTGCGTAATTGCGCACGCTCGCAGCTTAGAGGGAACAGTGCTGACATAGTAAAGAGGGAGCTGAGTTGCAAGGTGAAGCTCAATTTACCATCCAGCTACGTCCCAACCCTCACCTATGGTCATGAACTCTGGGTAGTGACCAAAAGAACAAGATCACAGATACAAGCGGCCAAAATGAGCTTCCCCCGCAGGGTGTCTGGGCTCAGCCTTAGAGATAGGGTGAGAAGCTCGGACATCTGGAGGGAGCTCGGAGTAGAGCCGCTGCTCCTTCGTGTTGAAAGGAGCCAGTTAAGGTGGTTTGGACATCTGATTCGGATGCCTCCAGGGACACTTTCTTTGGAATTTTTCCGAACACATCCGCCTGGGAGGAGACCCCTGGATAGACCCAGAACCCACGGGAGGGATTCTATATCTTGTCTGGCCTGGGAACACCTCAGAATCCCCCAGGAAGAACTGGAAGGCGTCGCCAGGGGGAGGGATGTCTGGAATGACCTGCTTCGTCTGCTGGCTCCGTGACCCGACCCCGGATAAGTGGAACAAAATGGATGGATGGATGGATGGATGGATGGATGGATGGATGGAAAGCTTGGTTAGCTTCCACAAGAGGGATAACAACAATAAGATGCCCCCATCTACACATTATTACTTCTCTTCAATGTTTAATTGTGCAAGATGATGCATGTTCAGAGGCTGTTTTTACATCCATCTGCTAAAAGTGGAGAGTTTTTTTGTGCTCACCTAAACTCTGAGCGTCAACCTGCAGTCATAATTTGTAACAGCAAAACTAGTTTGGAAACCAATCTGACTCCAATAGAAAACTCAGACAAGATATGGAAACTTGAAGTTATAATGTAAATTTTTTTGGGGGGGGGAATTTCTAACCGGGGCTGCACAGTGGCGTAGTGGTTAGCACTTTCGCCTTGCAGCAAGAAGGTCCCTGGTTCGCGTCCCGGCTTTCCCGGGATCTTTCTGCATGGAGTTTGCATGTTCTCTCTGTGCATGCGTGGGTTTTCTCCGGGTACTCCGGCTTCCTCCCACAGTCCAAAAATATGCTGAGGTTAATTGATTACTCTAAATTGCCCGTAGGTGTGAATGTGAGAGTGCTTGTTTGTCTATATATGTAGCCCTGCGACAGACTGGCGACCTGTCTAGGGTGTCCCCTGCCTTCGCCCGAGTCAGCTGGGATAGGCTCCAGCACCCCCCCGCGACCCTAGTGAGGATTAAGCGGTGTATAGATAATGGATGGATGGATGGAATTTCTAACCGAGTATTGAAGGTTTTACTGGGAAAAACATCAGAGAGAATTTGTTATTCAGAAGAGAGCATTTTGGTATCAACAAACATGTCTGGATGATCTTAAAGTTAAATATGCTCAACAGAACAAACTGAGACCAGAAAATAAGATCTCAAGTAGGAACTCTACTGAAGGCATAAACCTACAAACTGAACCATCACTTTTTTTGGTAAATTGTATTCTAACAATTGTTTTTTTGTTTTTTTGTTTTTTTTGTTTCATGAATATTGTTATATTGGACTTTATTTAAAAAAAAACAACAACAGCTAAATACCAAGAAGGTAAAAGCCTGTTGTGTTTTCACCACACATCAGTCACAAGACCTAACTTTTTACTGTCCCCTACACAGCTGAAAGAGTTCGGTGCTTTCCAAATAGTATTTAATACAGCAGTCAGTTATTTTTTAAAAAAGCCATTATTTTAATGGCAATTACTTTTTCAAACAAAAATATCAAACATTTAATGTGCCCAGATTTACACCTGAGAATTTGCTGCTTTTTGTCTAAAGTCATCATAAATGTATTTGGATATTTTGGTGCGACTAAGCAAACATCTACTGATGCCACTTTGGTCTCTAGAATGAAAAAATAATGGCAATTTTATACAAAAAAGACACTAAATCTATAACCTTGCTAGTGACTGCTACAGATGTGTAAAATTTCCTTTCTGATTCACTAAGATGAAGTCTTTGTCATCCTCCTCCTCATCAGCAGTTACTGCATGAGTCAGTGCTACTTGTAAGAGTGAGAAGTTGTTCTTCACCAACACTTTTGCATTAGTCAGGGGGGAAAATTACTGTTGCCAATTTATTTTTTCCTGCGTACTGTGGTAATTGTAGTCTCTGACTCACACTGCTGACCTGGTGAGGATGTAGACGAGCCTTTAATACATGTGGAATCACCATCCACCATCTGCTTGTTTACACCCAGAGGCAAAGTCTTTCACCAGGTGGGAACAATGAAACTTCTTGGAGGAGTCACTACTGCAGAAACAAGGATTGTCACTGCAAACACACAGCCCACCATCTTGACTGGTTTGACACCTGGACAGATTTTTTGCGATGTTGGAAGACTGCTTGTCCAAGATTTCTAGTTAAAGGTGGCCCCACTTCACTTCACTACTAAAAACTTCAAAAAAGGAAGTAAGGACTTCAAAATTGCTTCCCTCAAGTTTGAGTGTGTTCTTGCACTTCAGCATACTCGAACTGGGAGATCTGTCTGTACTCATATGTGTGTTCAGATTGTTGATTTGCCCTCGTCACCCTTCCTGTCCGCCAGTCGTGCCTGCCAGTCTCGGACGTGTTGCTGAGCGGTGCTGCAAAGTCTCCATGGCTGCGCTCAAAGGAACTACTGACCTTGTTCTGAGAGCTGAGCCGAGTCCTGTCAGGGACATACTTCCTGTTTTTGCCTAACACTAACAGTCCACTGCCACCACTTTATGTCAGGACTCATCTTATTACATGGCCTTTTTCACCTCCACATCAGATACAGCGCGTACAGAAGCTCTGCCTCACTTCAGAAAAAGAAAAAAAAATCCAATTCCCCAGAGGCACTACTGAGATTACTTTCTGAGGAGATTATTGAAGAGGTCATCTTAAAGACAAGTCCAATTTTGGACGTTGCATGAGGCCGAATAGAATGAATACATGTGTAAGTAAAATATCTTAATGAGGAATACAGATAATGAACTGTGAACTGTGTGTGGAAGAAAATCAAATAATGGACTCATATTACATGTAAAACCAAAATCTCCATCAGTTTTTCACGTAGCACTTTATCACAGTAAGGGGGACTTTGTAATTACACAATTTTGCCATACATGGCTCGCATGAATAGTCTGTATAATTAGCTCGTATGGGCAGTGTGAGGCAATCTGCTGTAAAATAACTTCCTTTCTCCCCGAGGGAAGATCACTGACCGTCTGTCCAGACTGCCACTGCAGCCCTATTATCTATTCACTGAGCCATTATACCTTTAGCTGCACGCAGGGCTTTAACCTTATCGTCCAGAGGGAAACGCTTCGTCTTCTCTGCACCCAAAACTTTAAATTTTGATGAATTTAATTATTCTAATCCAATATTTTACACTTGGCATAAGAGTAACCTTGCACCTTTCATTAATGACAGAATAAAAAATAAACCTCCATCAAACATAGTTCAAAATCACCTGCAATAAAATCCCCTGCCATGATTTTATGTTGTCTAAATACTTCTAAATGATCTCTCACGATTCCCTCGAGGTGAAGAATCTCTTTGGAAGACATTTTTTAAGGCCCATCTGTTACCTACAACACCGACTATAGACAATGTAGTAATTCACTCGTTAAAGTACGTGAACAGAAGAAGGGGAGCTTTAATTAGGATGCATAAATTCACTTAACTACATGTCTTTAAAGTAGAAGTTCGACATTTTGGGAAATCCGCTTAATTGCTTTCTTTAACAAGAGATGAGATGAGAAAATTAATAGCTCTCTTATGCCTGAGTGGTAAATATGAAGCCACAGTCAACAGCTGGCTAGCTTCACTTAGCAGGGAAACAGGTATCCAAGAAAACTTGCCCAGCAGTGGCTTGAAATATTACTGATTAATGAATTCTAACCATGTCTGTTTAATCCCAGCAAAACACGGGTTGTGTGCCAAACTATTTATTGGCTGTGTTTTCAAAAATGTTGAAAATCCAACAAATTTGCCAGGAGTCGAAATGTTTTTCTACACTGATGTCACCAGTTGTACAAATATTAAATCTGATTTTGATAAACTGTCACCATGAAAAATCTGTGCTGATTCTAAGAGACAAAAAAGGTCACATTTTTTTTGTATTATGAATACCAAAAAAGTGTTTTTTGGGGGGGGTTTCCATTAATACAATCAGTACAAATTTTCCTTCTTACCATGTAATTATTAATTACTGTTTATTACTCACTGCATGCATAAACAGTTACATGACTGTATGGGTCAGTATATAATTTTTTGGTTGACAGGTATCATAGTTGACATTTTTGCTGTTTTCAGGCCTAAAATCAACATGGCTGCCTATAACCAAACACCACATGGCATTTTTACGGAAAGATTCTTCTAAATATTATATATACAATTGAGTAAAATGAATTGAAAGTTATTTATAAAGACACTGTAGTAAACCTGTTGACATGTGATAAATCTACACTTGACTCACACACTACTTTATATTAAATAACTCAGAAAGCCTTGGAGTCTTGCCAGTATATTGCCAGAAAAGAAATATCTGTCATGATTATCTCAACTTAATAAAAAGATCACAATCAAAACAATTTTTGAATCAGCTCATTTTATTATTGTTTAGCTAATTAGAAGGTGGTTGTTATTAAATTCAGACGGTTATTTAGCTGACATTTTAGTGATATCCAGTCATTTTTATAAATAAGTAATTGTTCCCATAATAAATAACTGTGGAATTTGTAAAGACATGATAACAATGAACATTAAAAAAAATCTTTTTTTTTTTACTTTTAATAAAAATGCATGCAAGATATATCTCATGGACTTCAAAAGTCCCTCAATTATATGCTGACGTACAATATCTATTCATTTCTAAAGCAAACTGCATAGTCAAGGTGCATTATGGGGCACAAAGGCTTCACCACTTTGCTTTTAATGATAATTTCAGCAACAATCATGAATTTACTAAGTAATTTGTAGCCTCCTAGTGCACAAAAGCTTTTTTGAATGATCATAAAATGGTCTCCTAACTATTTAAAGATGTGAGAACGCTTTGCATCACAGGTCATATGTGATTGTTGATGACCGACAACTAAAAAAATATATATTTCTCAGAGAAATTTTATGGTTTCACACACACAGCTTCTCTCTCTACCATTAAATTTCCACTTCTTCTTGTGACTGCCAGGTTAAGAGAGAAGGACTAAACAAATCTCCCAGTGGTTGCATTTTATCTCATACGTGGCCAATTACCTCTGTGGAAAAAATGTTCTTCCAAACCTCCAGCATTGTAAGCTGTTGAACCATTTTAGGTTTGATATGAATATATTTTGAAATAAACTGCTGTTCTACTCTTGTATAATGAACTACCTCTAACATTTATAAGGCAGTGAAATTCAGCCCAGGATTAGGACTTGTGTTTATCTGCACACAGGCTAATTATTATAGTGCACAGTACTGTATGCAGGTAGGCTGCCCCGCAGGTACACATTTTAATGCAGCTTTAACTAATATTCAATAACAGCAGATGTACAAGGTTAAATGAGTTTAACAACAGGAGAAAAGAAGCCAAGAAACTCAGAGTCTGAGTTTCAGAGGTTTAGACTTGAGGCTGTTTGGATTGCAATAATTTAGCATGCATTACTTTTAATAAACACACTTGCTGTTCCAATGAAGGGTTATGAGGGTAAACAAACCTGATAAATACATTCCGTGTAGCTGTATTTACAGAGTTTCTTATGCTTTTTACCTGAACCATTTTCATCAGAACTGTTTGTATATTGCCTTGATACATTATAGGTAAAATACTGTATATGTATGTTTCACCTAGAAGACATCTTGTGAAATGATGATGGTTTTAGTGGACACAATGTATAACCAAGGTCTGACATTCAGATGCTGCACATACACTGGAAAAGAAAGCGAGTTACTTATTTCATGTGCTGTATGTATGAGCTATATTCCCTCTTCTGTCCTCGTTCTATTCATAACAAGTAGCCATACGCATTTCCAACTGTTTGCAATTTCTTCAAATAAATAAAAGAGAGAATTGCTAGTTGACATGCGGTAAAAGTATGTTTAGTTTATGTGTTAGTAGAATGTTTACCATCTTAGATATTTAATGTACTTAACAACAGTAAATAGAAAATGGAATTGGGGTTGTAGTGAATTTCAGCAGTTTGCAGGTGTCTGATCATAAATTAAAGCACTGGATGAATTAAAATCTGGCCTGATGATGGTGCTAGATGGAAGGTTTGCAGGTCACCATAATAATCAGAGCATCTGGGGACCTTGAATATCTTCAGCAAATTTCCTCTCAATCCACCCAATAATTGGCAACCAAAAGTATAAATCCAAAACTGGCACTGGAGGAAAAGTCAGAGGATCAAAGTTATGAGGCTTCATCCGCCAGCTACCGTGTTTATCAGCACAAACTTTCACAGCAAGCCATCCAAAAGATTGCTGAGATTTTTTTTTCCATCCATGTGGAACCGATTGACTGACAGACCCTCGGCGGAGCCAGAGTGTGGCGAACCGGCCGACAGCACAGCCGCCCTCATGAGTAGAAAAAACAATCAATGTTTTCTGAATAAGACAGAAACTAAACACAATGTGATGATGGAAAAGCACAGAATAGAGCTTTATTCTGCACTCAGGAAGAAAGAACTTTTATTTGCTGTGTACTTTTGGGACAAAGGGGAAACCAAAACCAGCAGCCTTAAACAATGATGAAAAGGAAACTGCACTTCATCACTGGTATTATAATAAGAAACACTGCAGCTTAAAAAATGTGTTGAATATTTCATGAAGCAAAAGGGCTTCTGCTGTGAGAGTACCTGTGCTAAACAATGTTATTTCATAACGGTAAAGCTGCATAAGTGCTTCACTGTTAAATTGTGTATTCTTCACTCCTTATGAAACTATTTGGTGGTCCGCCCACAGCAGATGCTTCTTGATCTAACTGTGCAAAAATATTTTAACTTTGTGTGGGGAGAGAAAATAAAAAGTGTTTTCCTAAATGTAGGTGATCACCCTTTGCAACTGCACTAAAATGCACATTCGGTGTAAAGCCTGATATTACTCTGAACTACCGTCGAAAAACCAAAAAAGTCGACTGAAATTATGTTTTAAATCGGAAGCACTTGTCGACAAAGTTTAAATTCATATCTATGTGCGCAATCAGTGTTCACTAAAGTTTGTGTTTCTTCAAGACTGTGTGGCTGTGATTTGATTGCATTTGATTGAAGGTGCTGAAAACTTAAGAAAAAAACTCATTTTTTTTCAAATAGTACTGAATTGTGATTGCACAACTGAACCCCGTCCGCTTCAAACCAACGAGAAAGGTGACGACGAAAATGGAAATTCAGAAATCTCTCATGTGCTGAACTAAATCAAAACTTAGGCTGATGATTGTGTTTTCAGGTAGGATCATGTTGTTCATAGTCAGAGGCCAACTGAATCACATTTTTGCATTATCAACAGTGTAGTTACTTCCATCCATCCATTATCTATACACTGCTTTTTGGACTGTGGGAGGAAGCCGGAGAACCTGGTTGAAACCCAGGCATGGGCTGCACAGTGGCTTGGTGGTTAGTACCGTCGCCTTGCAGCTAGAAGATCCTCGGTTTGCGGCCCGGCCTTCCTGCGATCTTTCTGCATGGAGTCTCCATGTTCTCCCTGTGCATGCGTGGGTTTTCACCAGGTGTAGTTACTTCTAAAACACACCTGAAATTATTTATTTATTAACTGATAAAGCAATTGATTAAAAAAAAATATATCAGCAACCACTTGATAATTAATTTTAAGCTTTTTTTTTTATAAAACCACAAATATTTTAATATTTGACCTTTTAAATGTGAGGAGATGCAGCTCATTATACTATATTATACTCATATAGTAACCTGAAGATCTAATTGGCTTTTGACTAAAGGTCAGTAAAATGAAGCAATCTTACACTCTGGGAAGTAGAAAATGGATTTGGGGTTGTAGTGAATTTCAGCAGTTTGCAGGTGTCTGATCATAAATTAAAGCTCTGGATGAATTAAAATCTGACCTGATGATGGTGCTAGATGGAAGGTTTGCAGGTCACTATAATAATCAGAGCATATCCTCTGGGGACCTTGAATATCTTCAGCAAATTTCCTCTCAATCTACGCAATAATTGGCAACCAAAAGTATAAATCCAAAACTGGCACTGGAGGAAAAGTCAGAGGATCAGAGTTATGAGGCTTTTTATTTTTCATGTTTTATACACAAAACCATTAATACAATATTTATAGTAGCAATAATCTTTATATGCAGTCAAGGTCTGAAATAATCCTGTGATTACATTATGGACAATTTACAAAAGGACTTTTATTACAGTTTTGCAGCTTAAATACAAAAAACTCTGCAGTAGTAGTATGACTTCAAGCATGAAATTATCTGATCACTTAATTTAAAAAAAAAAAGGCAGCAGTCAGTCCAATAATTACTGGAGAGACCTGAGTATAAGCCTGGATATTTAGGGTGGTGTGAGTTTCTTCAAATACGTTTAAAATGTTGCTTCAACCAAATTGTACACAAAGTACATGAATAAAATGATCCAAACTCAGACTCTGTGCATCTGGCTGTTCAAATATTTAGATTTAATCTGATTCATCTGCCATCACACAGTAGAGGCAACAGCGGTTGGCATTTGGAAAATCCACCTGTAACATCTCTTTTATGAGGAGGAGCTGCTGTTACTCTGGACAATACAGATGCTTTCAACACAATGTGTGCTTTTTCACTGGAATTACTTTCTAGAAATAACTCCTATTTCCGCTGACTGCAGTTTAGTCTGTGTGACCCTGACCTCGTTGCACAAGGGCTCCCTCTCCCCACAAATCCCAGTTTAAACCTTGAACATGACGTCAGCGACTCCGCATTGAATTTAAATACACAGTACAGCTGACCAACTGCTGCTGCATTGTAAGAGATGATGCAGGTGAATTTTCCAAATGTCAGCTACTGTCACCTCCACTGTGAGAACAGATGAATCAGATTGAATCTAACTATCTAAGCAGACATTTTGTATTCATTTATTTATTTACTTTCTGTACAATGTGGTATTTTGAATGAAGCAACATTGTAAATGTATTTGAAGTAATTCTGCTCTATTTTCAGTGTTAAGGAAGATGGTAGCATGCACATAAAAGTTGGCCATTGCTGGAGGTTAGCAGTGCAATCAATAGAATAGAATATCTTTGTCATTGTACATATACAGAGAAATTGTATGCAATCCTATTTCAGAGTGCAAAAAAAACAGCAAACAGCATCAGTCAGAGGATTGTAAACAAATAAATAAATAAATATATAGAAAATTCCTCTAAATTAACATAAAAGATAAAAAGATTAGAGAAGAAAAAGACTAAAAAGGAACGGCAAGAAAAGCACACATACAAGAGGTTTGATTGCACATTTCCAGTTTTGGCAGTATTAATCCTCATGTTGTCTTAGCATCCTATACACTCCCCTTGTCCTAAAGGTCAAAAATGACCACGAGCCTCTAAAATAAAGCAGCGTAATTGAATTTTCAACCCAAAATCTATCTTACATGAAGAAACAACCTGTCATGCATCAGACACTTCGTGAATATCTGATAAACAAGTGCCATATGTGTATTTAGCACATTTTAAAGACCTCAAGATTGCACAACATGCATTTAATGAGTAGCTTGTTGAGTGATTACAAACACATTTCAGGTACAAGAAATCTCCACAGGGAACCTTTACGTGAAACAGGCCACCAAAGTCATTATCAATGCATTTAAGTTCTATCTGGCATAGGACCAAGACGAGTTTTTTTCCCACCTGCCTGTGACTTTAAATGCAGGACACAGTTTAACCACTAGTCAATTTCTTATTAAGCCCATAAACTGTGGGGGAAAAGCCAGTCATTTGCTCAAACTGGGATCAATTATATTTTTAGTTAACTGATGATGTCTTATTATTATTCTTGTGGCGTAAGGCAAGTCAAACAACAAAGTGGCTCCTGGCAGGTCAGTACTGCAGGGGCCTCTGATAGTTCACCCTCTCCACATCATACAGTCATCAGTGACCTGTGCATGGTTTGTAATGGGATTAATTAGGATGAGATAATGACTCTGTTATGAAGCCAAAACAATGCCCCCAGAGCTCAATAGGGTCAATTAGCAATGACCTATGATTACCTCAGCAGATAGCGCTTTTGATAACAGAAGGTCTCTTGTATCTGTGGGACTGGATGCTGTATTTGGCAGGCGTGGCCTGTTCTGCTTGGTATTTTAGTTCTGTTTGTACCAATTCTGTTGTCTTTCTGCTCGCATGAATCACAGCACCGTACAATATCCATCCTTAATAATAACCGCATTTAATCATTTATGCCACATATGTTTTTCCAGACAAACATCAGAGGAAGAGCTCTCTGGCTGAGCTGCACAGCATCCACCTTATTCTACGTTTAAGTCAAATGAATGTGGCACATCCATTTTTCTGCCTTCATGTTGCTGGAAAGACAGATTAATATTTATTATGAAGCCCAATCTGTGTGAAGTTGCCAGGCTGCTACCTGAGCAGAGCAGTATTAGCTGCGTGATAAACAACTTCTCACTATTTGATAAATAATCCAGGAGAAACACAGCATCCTGACAGAGCTATGAAAGTTTTATGCCCTGTGCTGCAGAGGCTCTTTCTCCATCCCAGACATAACTTGGGGAGCCGGCAGAATCCCAATATTTCTCTATTTCTTTCCATCTGTTTTCTCCCTCTCTGTTTCTGTCTCTTCAAATATGTTTAAAATGCCTCTTTCTCTCTGCCTGGTTTGGTCTTCAGTGTTTGTATTCAGAGGTATATATTTTTTCCCTGCTACGCTTGGAAAAAATGTTCTCTCCTCTGCTTGCCAACAGGTTGTTGTGCACCCACACATTACACTGTAAGTTTCTGCATGCGCTCCTTCTTCTTTCCCTGCAGTCGGCCACTTAATGAAGAAGCTATTTCTAAAGCTCTCTAGTGCAGAAGAGGAAGAAGCTGTCAAAAAGGACTGCAGGTATTGAAAGATATCTAATAAGCAAGACCGCTGCATATTTGGGGATTTTTTTTATGTTTTATATTCTTCGGAGAGGCAGCTTGCGTGACCATCTGGTCAAAATAAAGGAAACAGACAGCAGAGATCCATCATTAATGTTAGTCACCATTCACGTTCTTTCATTAACATACGGCAACAATCTGCCTTATCCTGCTGCAGTTGTCACGTAGAGTTAGTTCTTCTCATTTAACTGTTGAGTTTTTTCTCTGTTACCTCGATTGACCTGTTATCTTTTTACGCTTCAACGTTGTGAAAAACCTGAGTTTGAATCTCCACCAGAGGTGTAATGCATAATTGATTAGTAGCCAAATAGGGGAAAATGAAATAAATTTGCAGCTACTTTGATAGTTGATTGTTTCAGTCCAAGTTGTGTACATTTGTCTTGTTTTTTTATTATGTCAAATCTAAATTAGGGTTTGAAAGCAAGACATTTCAGGACATTACCTGGAACTGGGAATAACAATAGGAACTTTTTGCAAGTTTTTAAGTAAATTTTATGCACATAAAAAAGGAATAGAGTTTTTTTTTGTTTTTTTTTTGAAATTATTTATTTTATCAGATAAGATCAGTTGAGAACAATTTCTCATTTACAATGATGACCTGGCAAGGGGTCCCAGCAGGAAGAAAGACAACAAATAAACAATGCATATACAAAAAAGGACACACAAGTGTTTAAATAGAGATTAAAAACAGCCTAAATTAATGCTAGCAATTCAGTGAAAACAGTCAGCATGTGCAGCGGTCAGCTAGGCACTGGAAGAGATTACAGTTTCAGAGATTTTTGGAGGGAATTCCAATCGATTACTGCAGCAAAGCTAAAGGAATTCCGGCCAAAGGAAGTGCGAACCTTTGGGATAGAGAGTGTTATGAAATCACTGGACCTCAGGTGGTAGTTGTTATAGGAGGGGTGCAGGAGGTTAGAGAAGGTACTGAGGCGTCTTCCCTGATAGGGTCTTGTAGATGGAATAACCAGCAAATTAATCAAAAACAACCATCACCATCATCTTTCAGATGGTTTTGCACCATCCTCTGAACCAACTTATTATTATAAACATGATGTGAAACATAAGACGTGCTATTAAGCTACTAAGAGGCTAATCCATTCAAACTGATCATGAAATCACACTAAAGGGTTTTGTCAACTATTTCACTTGCAAAATTGGCTTGTATATGCAGTTAATACAATAAACGAGAACCAGTAAAGGTGGATTTGGTTTCCATTTGCATAGCTTTCCGTGTACACAGAGTGAAGGATTATGGGGATTTAATCAACGCAGATGCTAAAGAGACACACTTGTATGTAGTCCTCAAACAAACCAACAGTATGTCTGCTCCTTGGTGATGACACTACGCATAGCTTGAATGCTGATTACTTAAAAAGTTTCACCTTTCAGTATGATGAGCAATGCGTGCGATGATAAGCACTGTTTGTGCATGCTCATGCAACAGGCTTCACAATATGGCTCTTTTGCATGAATCCATTATGTGTCATCACTTTTCCTTTTTTTAGGGGCAGTGGCAAAAGCAGAAGAACCAACATTGCCGCAAACATGAACAAGACTAGCCCACATTTCTGCAGGCAGCTACAACAATAGATCTGCAAAGCTCTGTGTAGCACCAACTCCATGCTGGTGCCTTAAGACAGACAACTCAGAGAAAAGACATGAGACAGAAGCTTGTGGATATTGACTGATTTAATGTTATTGGTTTTTCCGTGACCTCAGCTTCACCTGTCTGTACGGTATTTAGGTGCCAAGCACGGCGAGCACACCAAACAGAGGAAAAGGAACAAAGACGTGGGAGGTTCATTCAAATAAGGCTGTGAAAAGTGGGTGGCAGTCCTATCTGTTGTTTACAGCTGCTTTATGCTGTCTGAAAAGCTTCTCCTTCAGTTCATTAAATCCCTGCAGCCATCTGAAAGCAGCAGCACACGTGTTGACAAATCTCCGGCCTCCAATAGGGCGCCTTTACACATGACCATCTACTGAGTTTACCTTTTAAATCAGGTGCAAATGATCCCAGGCTGCTGCAGAATCACCACACACACCTTCACACACACTGCATGGGTCGGTTAACTCGGCCTTCTCTCTGTTATGCACAACATGTCAGATTACCGGGGCTCATTAATTACCATGCATTGTGACCTCTTTTCCCCACTTTCTTTTCTTCTCTGGCTGCAGCTTCATGAGAATTTCATGTTTTATTCCTGAAACACATTATGCCACTGCAGCATGCTGAGACCAGTCACGATGTGAGACAGAGGAGATCACATAAAATGCTTCAATTAAATGTTTAAAATATTCATTATGTACTTCCTGTGTATTCACACTGTGCTGCTTCAGTACAAGACGGTTTCTTGAAAAAAATTATTCTTCCGGTTATTTCTTACTGGACTGGTCTTCACATTGTTTGCCCAGTTATTTCCAACAGAGTGCAGAGATTTGTATTGCATAATAAACACAAATGATCAATAAAGAGCAATGAAAAAAGAAAATAAAAGGCTCCTCTGCTCATCTTTCGTTTTTTAAGTTTTTGAAAGTTTTTTTCTTTTTTCACAGACCACCTGGAGTTTCTGTTTTGATTTCCAGCTGCTGCAGCACTGACTCTTCATCTTCTCCCCATCTGGTTTTGTTTAATGAGAAATGGATCTGTTGCCATTGTTCATGCACTATATGTTAGCTAGCATGAGGTCCTGCAGTTGTAATACTACTACTATGGTGGGCAATGCTGCCACAATGGTGACGCTTTCCTGATTTTGATTCAGTCGCACCATTTAGGAATTTAATAAAAATCTAAATACACATGGAAAAAAGCTATAGTGCAATGCAGCTGTTGTGACGCAGCCTGTCTGCTCAGGACTGGTGATGATCAGGCAGCTTTGTCAAACATATAGTGAAAAAATCAATTCTAGATCAAAACTTGGGAGTCTTCAAAAAGTTTTCAAGAAAGAGCCTTCAAGCAGTCTTCAGTCTGTTGCAAATAATGTTTATTCAATACAGAGGCTGTGAGAACAAACATGAGCAAAATCTTGAGATTTTAACTGACTAAACGAGGCGTTACATCATCTTTTATACCTATGCAAACTTGCAAACACTCCTCTTCCATTCTGGAAAGCCACAACCCATCATCTTAAGACCCAATCAGGATGTATATGATGTAATCGTATCAAAAGTTAGACCACCTCCTCTTTTTCATTTCTGCTATGTTGGCATTATTTCTGCTTAGCTCAGCATGACCCAGGTTTCAACTCATGAGTGCAGACAAAGAGAGGGCATGCACTTCCGGTCTCATCGCCTTATATGGGCTCCATGGGCTTCCGTCGGGTTGCCGCTTTCCACAGGATTATTTAGTGTATTCAAAACTTCCGCTGACACGTTAGGTCTTCCAGTCTTATCATTGTTTGCTCTTAAATTTGATTCACACATTCTATTTGTCTGATTTTATCATTTGTTCAATCTTAAAATGGCACAACACAGCATCTGTATGTAAATCACCACAAATTATCCTCCACTAGCCCCTTATTTACTCCATCATTCTGGTGCACCAAACCTGGCACCGCACCCCAGTGAGTTACTGGCCAGTGTAGCTGGACTGTCATGTGTTAATACAGTTCATGCTTTCAATTAGGAATTGTGGAGTGGCTGCACCATCATATAATTATTTGCTCCCATGTAAGCCGCTAACTTAGGTTTGATGAGCGACTAGAGGCTCCGGGGACACACCACGAGTCACCCTGTCTTACTGTGATTGGCAACAACTGTTTCACCTCATGCAGCCCTTTTGCACTTTGCTGCACCTACACCACCAGCTGAAGGACCGAAGACTTTCAGCCTCCCCAAGCACAAAGTCCGAGCCGCCTGTGATGTCAGGTCCCAGTCAGTGTGTTAGAAAAGCCTGTCTGGGTGAGTTTTCTCTTTTCTTTCAACTTGAGTTAAGGACAGACTGAGGCCAAGGCTCCAGCCTTTATGTGTTTTGGTCACTTCAGCCTGAGGCTATATGCATTTGAAAGTAGTAAGCTCATCCAGATACATGCTAAGTTGCTGTTTGCCAGTAAATTGGCTTCTACAGCAGAAACGCTAAACATTCGCTTATAGGCAAGGCTACTTTACCAACTCAACTTCTGAGCAAAGTACTATGACTCAAATACTACTGATTTTTACAAAATACTGCTATATTTACGAGTATTAATATGCAGAAACTTCTCATGATTTAACAGATTTTCTCAACATTTCTATATTCATAGCAAAAATCTTGTTTATATAAGTTATCAGATGAATTTATCATTCTTTATCATTTATCCCAATTAATTCAAATCCTCAGACCTACTGACTGACATTTCATAAAGATAAAATATGTTTTGAACATCCTCTGTCAGACATAGAATCTAACAGGTTACTCTTCAAACAGAGGTAAAGGTTTTTAAAAAGTAATAAAATGCTGTTGTGGCGATATCATGCTGGTGGAAAGAAAATTGCAAAATCTGTCTGTATTTACTCTTCAAGTCTATTTTTATACGGCTCTGCCAGACAGAATGGGATTGTGGGAGACCAAAGAATCAGTTTTACTTTCTCTGTCCTCTCATCTCTGTCACTGTTTCTCTCTCTCTCTCGCTCTACACACCATTATCTCAGTTTTCCCCATTCTTTCTGTAATGACTATCTTCAGTGAATTTATGAATATTAATTTAATGATTCAATTAATTCCCTGTGAGAAACTGTGGCTGTTACAAAAGCAAACATTAAAGCAATTTTTCAATTAAGATGCAGATATCTACCTTGAACACTTCACTGTTTGTACAATAGTTGCAGGCTACAAATGTTAGACATGAACCTACAATCCTGGATTTCCTTTCAGATAAGAATATAAAACGATAATTTAATTCAGAAACTGTGTGAATGTCAGTGAAATGAGGCAGTGGGGGGAAAAAATGGATGTGTTGTTGCTCTAGACAGCAAGATCTGTGGGTACACAGGTGTTCTTAGAAGTTCAAACAAACAGCGTGACTCAGGGGATGGAAATGTCTGACTGTTGGTGAGTCAGTTCAGTATTTTTTTGCAGACTGAAATATTTCACCAACTATTAGATGGATTTCCATAAACCTTTGTGCAGACCTTTATGGTGCCCAGAAGGTGAAGACTACTGCCTGTGTAGATGCAGTGACTTTTCATGTAGCACTGGCATCAGACAGTTTTCATTTATAAAGTAAAAATGTATTTCTGCAGGACGAACTGGCACAAAGAGTGACATTTGGGAGTCTGAGTTAAAGCTGCTTGAAATTGGTGGACAGATTGCGATGAAAAATAGCTCAGACATTCATGATCCCCTCAGGATTACGTGTTATATATTTTTTGATTTGTTAACTTTTCATCTTGCACCATTAACAGGCCAAAATTTGTCCAACACATTGGTTTACCACCAAACCCCTGCAAAGATAATAATGAATAATGAATAATGACACAGCAATCAGACTCAGCTTGATGTTTGAGTTAAGTGCCAATTAGCAAATTCTAGCATGCTAACATACACAATCAAAATGGTGAACATTCTAAGCACATAATTGCAGTGGGGGGGGGGAATTCACCCAATATTTGTAATGAACACTCATTAAATGCCTCAAAAACTGAAGGACAGAAGTGACTCCAGAACACACTGGAAGGTTGCTAAACTCTAGCAAAAACGAAGACGACAGCAGTGTGCAGCTCATGTCTGACACACCAATTAGCCTAAACATAAAAATGACTGACAGGTGGAGGTCAAAGCCTTGATCATCTTGTTACAATGCAATGTTCTGGGAAAACTTGGGTCCTGGCATTTCTATGGATGTTACTTTGACAAGAACTTGCAGATCAAACACGCCCCCTATAGCAACAGCAATCCCCAACGCCAGTGGGCTCCCCCAGCAGAACAACACATCCCACAACACCTCAATAACTGCTCAAAAATAGCTCAAGGAACATGACAAAGAACCTGAGGCATTAACTTAGCCTACATATTCCCCGGATCCTTATCCAAGAAGCAGCAGAACAAGCCCAATCTGTGGAACCCCAACACCACAGCTCACAGAATCACTACCATTGTCCTAGTGCCAAACACCACACTTCACTCCCTCCATGGTCCAGTGGGTCAGAACTGTTTTGGCTTCACAAAGGGAACCTACAATATTAGGCTGATAGTTTCTGTGTTGCATATGCTAAATATAAATCGGTGTGTTACTGTTGTTTATAACATCTGGTTAGGCGTTTATCAACATAATAGTCTGGTACATGATCTGAATGTAACTATACTGGTCTCTAGACTATATTTTAAGCTTTTTAAAATATAAATCTAGCATATATAAATCAAGCAAATTCCATCTCAAATGACATATAAGCATAACTACTTTTTCTGACCAAAGTATCTGGGACATACTGGTACTGCTTGACATTCAACGAAGCTGTTCCACTTGCTTGTTCGGTTCAAAAAGATCAGATGATCACAGCACTTTCTATTTAAAATGTATGCTCCTGCTCTAGTACAGGAATAAGTATTCCTTACCAAACTATTGCGATACTATCTGGTAACTGCTGGTGACTTTTTAAATAGCAATTATTTTTCTGCAGAACAGAGGTGCTGTTTCCACTTACAAACTTTCTGCAATAAACCAGAGGTTGCTTGTTATCACTTCCATGTCTCTTCTGAGAAAATGAGTTCGAAACTATGATTGACTTTTTCCGTGTTCTGCAAATGACTGAAGGGTAGATGTTGGATAATTTGGATGACCTTTAATATATAAAAAGAATAAAAATTTCTCCTCAGGCAATGCTAAGGATAGAGAACTTTTGCTTTAGACTTAGCTGCAGTTAGTTTTTTACTTTTATTGCCTTTTATAATTGAATCATGGTTGATTTAATATGACTTCTTGACAAGACTTCACAAAAAAATTTAAGTTAAAACAAATTTCTACAAAGTAACATCATTAGTTAAAACTATAAACTGTAAAACCGTATGCTTCGGGTCATTGTCTTGCTGGAAAACCAATCTTCTCCCAAGTCGTGGTTCTCTTGTAGACTACATCAGGTTGTCTTCAGGATTTCCCCATGCTTGCCTGCATTCATTCTAAACTCTACTTTTACAAGCCCTACAGACTGCTGTTGAGAGGCGTCTGGGCACCATGATGCTGCCACCACCATGCTTCACAAATATCACCGTAAACACAACATCAGAAACATGCGATTGTGATGTTGTGCAGTGTTTGTTGCCCTTTGGTGGCTCTTATCTGGTGGCCAAAAAAAAGCTCATTTTGGTCACATCAGACCAAATAACTGTCTTCCAGCTGACTTCAGTCATACATGCTTTAGATAAAGTCTCACTCTGTGTCTTTAGTGGCAGTCACAAAGATAATATAGAGGTTTATGTGTCTTGTGTGTGCGCATTCTTCACAAACACTCAAATTCTAAGATGTTTTCCTCAGTACTGGTCCTGATGGAGCGTCTGGGATTGTTAAATCCAGATTTCAGGGTGACCAATTTCTGGTGATGTTAGAGTTTCCTTAATTTTAGGTTTTAAAACTGTCTAGTTCAGTCTTCTATAGAAAGGGGCTAGAAGTAAAAAGCAGCCAGCGGGTCAAAAATGCCACTTTCAGACCATTATCAGCTCTTTTGGAAGGTAGGAGACGTCCTGCTGTCTCCAAGAGGGCATTACATTTCTATTTCGTTGTAAACATCAAACTGCTGTTTTGTTGTGCCAGGTGCAGAAGTTCCATTTGTATGAAAGTTTGGGGTTGGCTCTCCTCTCAAAGGGTCTCCCACCACATTTACAGCTTTGAAAAATTTGGATTTTGTGTGTGGTTGGTGTTGAACAGACCCAGTAATAAACCAGCTCTTATCCTGCTGAAGGAGACATAGATGTCTTGGTGACTTCTATGCAGATTTACTGATGTGCCACATTCTTTCCATTTTCTAATGTCCGATTTAACTGTACTTCAAGGCATATTCAGACTTGGACATTTTCCTCTATCCATCCCCTGACTTGTGCTTTCCAATAACCCTTTCACGGAGTTGCTTAGACTGTTCTTTTGTCCTTGTGGTGTACTGATTCACCAGTGACTGCACCTTCCAGATGACACATATTCACTGCACTCAGATCATTTCAATTTCACTGTGTGATTTCTAGAACCAATTGGCTGCACCTGAGTTGAAAGAGGTGAACCACTGATCCAATCCCTTATTTCACCTTTAATATTACTTAATTGACATTACCTTGTAGAAATCTGTTTCACTTTGACATGAAAGGGTCATTTTTTATTAAATTATCATCAAACCAGTCAAATTAAATTGACCATGATCCAATGTTGAAAAGCAATAAAAGGAGAAAATTTCAAAGGGGGTTGAAAACTTTTGACAGGGACTGTATTTGGAAAGGTTTCCCATCAGCTGACCCCCTTTGATAGAACCTTTGAGCTGGGACACCAATCCCAGAGCCACATGTAGTTTCATGAAGCAGCTGCTGTGCACCAAGTGGCAGCCAACACACTGGGCACAGAGTTAACAGCCTCAGCTCAAAGGATAAAGAGATGCAGCCAGCAAACATGATGCATTTGTCAAAGTCATTTCCAGTCTCACTTCTTTTGCCTTGATGTTTCTTAGAGGATAAAAAAGAATACTGTCTTAATAAAAATGCTGCAGAATGCATCTAAAAATTTGGATGCAATTGGATTTGTGCTAGAAATAGCTGACATTTTCCCAGCGTGTGGCTGTTTTTTCACTTACGTTAGGAAGACGAGATTACAGTACTCAATATTCATGTTGAAATGTGGATTTTTTTGCTGAGTGACTCCAATAGTGCAGAGATTAATCACATCCCTGTCTGTTGAGAAGTAAAATTGAATGTCTGAGGAGACATTTGTCAAACTATGAATCATCTAATATTAACTAATGTTTCTGCCAAATGTCTGATGTTCCACATGTATTAATCCAGCGCATGTGCCCTTCTGCTTTTATGCAACAAGATGTGTATCCTTGAATCCACAATAATGAAACAAAGTCCAACAGAAACTGACATTGACATAAAGAGAAAAGAAAAGCAGTAGCTTATAGGTCTGAGTAAGGTGCTCCCATTGCTAAATAGTAAATTTGTACAAATGAGACACACTAAGCATAACATAAAATAAATAATTTTTGATATTTTTTCTAAAACAATTAAGTCTGCAGAAATTGTAGATTTTTTCTAATTATTTTGGACTGCAGTTAATGCATTTTCATTGCTCAGTAATCATACATGTATTATTTTTTGATTGTTCAAACTGTAAAACTCCAGAATGTCGTAAAAACACCAAGTCCACGTCTCCGTGTCAGGACCCCCGGTTTTCGTTGTTTTTGCACTGACATTCGAAAATTTTTATAATGGCGACAGATCTTCGCATTGGAAAAGCTGAAATCATCGAATGTTCTGCATTTTTACTGAATTTCAGTGAAACCCGTAAAGCCAAATTGTTAATGACTTCTGATGTTGATCCGTTCATTCATGGTGCCTCTCCTGCTTCACACTAGTGACAAGTTAACAGGTGACTACCGATTGTTGTCATGGTAACTTAACTGAACAGCAGCTTTTTAAAGGCAGCAGGTAGTTGCATTGATGAGGGGAAACTGCCTAATTTAAAGACAGTCTAACAGATATATCAGCATGTAAACATCTCTCAGTGGAATACAAAGCATGGCTTGATGCACCTGAACACTGTATACACAAAACATTTACTTTCTGTTTTATCATTTCAAAAACAGAACAATAGAAAACACATTATAAACACTTATGACTACAGTTTTTATTGATGTACTGGTCACATTTCCTCAGAGCCCAGATTTATCTGTTCAGATTTCCTGTTCTTTCTGAGTCGAGAACTTAAAGGTAGTCAAAATATGATCAGAGATGAATGAAAAACCAGCAAAGGTACATATACTGAGAATTTAACTAGTAAATATTTGGCACATATGCTTAAAAAATAGCAACTATTATCATTAAACCTCCTGTAAAACGGAACACAAGTGTATCAGGTACAATTACATACAACAGATGGAAGAATCTGACTCCTGCAAAGCTTAAAATGTTCAGTTTTTGGTCAGAAAAGTGTTAATTCAACAGTATATGGTATCATCAACACAAACGGTAAGTGTTGTAAATAGGTGTAGCTATAAAAAGGTGGTAACTAAATGTATGTCTTCTTTCTATACTCACAGAAGTCCAAATGTTCAGGTTTGTCCACTGCAAAGGGCTCTTCTTGACCATCTTATCCAACTAACAGTTAAGATACGCTAGCCTCATATATATGGAAAGAGGTATCAAAGTGGAGAAACCTGATTGCTGAGTAGCTGCTTGTAAACACAAGTAACTATGGTTTCTGCAGAGAAAAGCTTCTTCTGATTTCCTTGACACAAATCACATTTTGCCCACTAACTTGGTTTCTTAGCTGCATGTAAACAAAGTCAAGTGTAAGCACACCGAGGAGAGCGCATCGCTATAATAAGAGCTGCTATTTCCATTTATGAGTGTCAATCTGTCTGATTATCTACTCAAATCACAATTTCACCTCCAGATGACTTCAAAATCCAACCAGTCTATGTCCTATTTGTGCTCATGACACACTGGTGACTCCAAAAGAAGGCCTAATTGGGACTTGGCAGGGCCAGAGACAATTCAAAATATTTATTACGTCAAGTCAGAGGTAATCTTCGTCTTGAAGACTCTGTATCCCGCCTGATGAATCGCATTTGGGAGATAGTTCTAGAAATAATTGGTCCGCTCTGGGCAGCACTGTTCGGCCTTGTAGTGCTAACCGCCGTACGCAGATGTCGGATGAGTAATGGTGTTAGGCAGACGATGTCGTAGCTTGAATATTAATCTGAAAAATGTGGCAGATGTGGTCTTCTGTTAGAAATGTGGAGCAGGAATGTATTTCTGGAGCAAATGAACTGACATGGAGACACAAACAGTCAGAGACGTGTAGCAAAGACACGATTTTTACACGAAGCCCTTCACTATTACTATTCCAAATTCGTGTTGTCTCTGTTTGACATTCACGCTGACAGTTGGAAGAATCACCACGTCCTCTACAAAGGAGACAGCTGAAGAATCATGTGTCTGTTGTAGCTGCTGGAGGAGGACGAGGAGGACGAAGAGGAGGGGGACCCAGGGCTTCCAGCCTCGAAGCCGAAGTGGCACGTAAGTTGTGTCAGCAGGGCAGAACTAAACTGGTGCAAGCTTCAGTAGCAGCTCTGTTAATTGAATTCAGAGTGGATTTAAGGTGAATTATGAGTGTCAAACTGGGATTATCATCACAAGCCTGGGTTGCCTTTTTAAATGCCCGCTAAATAATTAAAACTCGTGACTGCTTTTAACATTCTGTGCTAATAGGTCAGACACAAGGGGCCGGAAGGTTTTGTTCTCGTTACCTTTTCATGTTAAATCAAGAATTCGAGATAAATAAAATAAATTACACTCTACCTATTAAAACTGTGACTAGAATTCCGCGTTAATTAATTTGTTATCTATTAACATTTTTAATTCTCTTCACCAAAATACTCTCTTCTTTCCAAATACCGGAGATATGAAAATAAAAAAATTAAATAGCAGGATTTCTGTTAAGGTCACACAGACAGAGTTTTTATTTTAAATTATCAACCTTCCACATTTATCACCCACAGCAAAGAGCATGCACGTCTATCTGATCTGGACAACAGTTAAGGCGTTTGAAAAATATATATGAATGTAAAAAATATTTGATCCTTGAAGGTGTACCCTGTGGTGTGAAGCATCTGTCAGTCGGTTCAGTAAAACACACCGTGAAGGTGAACTGGACGAGCTGAATGCTAGTTTCTTATCCATAAAACATTTTTGAAACACTTTAAAGCCGACGTCCATTTTCATGTTTTGCCGTTGCATGATTTGCATTTTTTAACACTTTACTGACTGAATGTAAATTCAAATCTCTTGTTCTGTCATTTTCAAATGTGAATGTTGCTGCTTGGGAGCCACAGCAAGTCCTTTCAAGACACAACTGACTGTATGACGGGGATTTTTATAGTTTTATCTCATCTTGCAGAGAAATCAAATAATTCTGGAAATAAAAAATATTATTCAACAATGAAAATAATTGCTAGTTGCAGCCCTAATGATGATAATAAGCACATTGCTCCTTATCCTAAGCTGGCATACAGTATTTCACCTTATAACTTACAAGCAAACATACAAAAAATAACCACTTCATTATTCATCCTGCCTAGAGGTTACTTGAACGCAATATGAAGTGTCATCCTTCACAGGTCTCAAGCAGACACACAAAAACCTTTTCTAATTTATTTACAATGAATGTGATTTGGTGACAAATGTGGTTAACAAAAACCAATCAGGGGTGAGGTGTAAATTAAATTAAGAGTGAGCTCTACGCCAAAATAACAAACAAAACCACACTATTCTTTTGGGAGTCCTATTTACCCAAGAGTTCTGAGACTCCTAAAAGGAGCAAAATTTAACACAAAGTCTTATCTCCCTCTCTAACTTAAACAGGAGGAAAAGGGTTAAACAAAAAGTAGCAGCTACTCATACATCTAACACACCACTTGTTTTTGTGCTTGATCTGTATATGCTGGTTGGGATGCAGTGAAGGATGGTCCGCCCATCTAACCCTCTCTGACTTCCAGAGACCTTAAGGTACGTGTCCACTAGATCCATCAATTTCCCGCGTCCCATTCATTGTCCAAGTGAAACGCATCGCGTTGCATGCTGGTCCAGTTGTGGTGCGTTTCAAGCTGCAATCCGGTGCGTCTCCCTGGAGCTTATTTGCATAAAGTAGACTGGACTTCTACTTTATGGAAATTTGATGGGGAGGCCCGACGCATCGCAAAATTTTCATCAAACGTCTAAGTGAACTAAAACAAGGACAGAGTCAGCTACTGCACAGGTTATTTCTTGCCTCAAATGCTTTCAGAAATACTTTTCGCTGAACTGTTTTCGTAATAAGAGAAATTTGCGACCGAGCCGCCATGTTGGTCTGGCTTGAAATCCAGGAGCAGACAGCTCCCGAGTTGATTCGTTTATCCAATCAGGGGCAGGATAGTTGGAGAAGAAGGTCAGCAAGAGTTGAACACCAACAAAAACTACTGAACACTACACTCAAAGGAGAACTCGAGCAATACAATAATAACAGAAAACTATGAACTAGACTAAACTTAGTCTGAGCTTGCATGGACTAAGACTTAGCTGCTGGCGGGAGGTTTAGGGGAACAGAGAGCCGGGGATAACTATGAGGGTGGTGGATGGTCGGAGGACTGCTTGGCGGGTGGCTGATGGACCAGGGCTGCGACGGCAGGCAGAAGGCAGTAGATGCACCAGGTGACTGTCCAGGAGGGTTGCTGTTTGTAGTATGGTGGACTGGTGAGACATTAGGTCCAGGAGGCCAAACACGGATGGTGCACGAGCTGGTGGCAGTCCAGACTATGGAGAAGCAAAAACAAAAGTTACAGGAGTTCTTCAGAGTGCAGTGGCTGGATAGAATGAGTCAAAGACTGACTAGTGTCATTCACGATCCAGCATCGAATGATGAGTGGCGTCTGGTTATCTTGTAGAAGGGTGGTCTCCTGATTGGCTCTGACCCACCTACTCGCACTTCTGCTGATTACTGATTATGGACTGTCCTCACCTGCCGCCGCAGGCTCTGTGCCAAGCCCACCCAATAAGGAAAAAACAGAAAGTGGAGGGAAAGAGGGGCCCTATCCAGAGCCTGTAGTAGCAGGCCTGACAGTAGTAATAGTTTTTCTGAAAAGATTTAAAAACAAGTACTTTTTAATCACATAAAAGTGATGTTAAATCTGATGTTTCATATCTTACTACTTTCCACTACTGTAATTATTTCATTTCACTCTTCTCTAGTTTAAATTCTACAAAAATAAATCTAGTTGTGGACTCGTGACAGCTTAAACCTGACATTATAAGTGATTTTAGCTTGCCCCCTCAAAAAACTGTGATCTGGCATGGCATTGTGCTACACTCAATGAAGTCACTAATTAAGTAATTGCACACAGTTCATAAAAAGCCTGCAGAGAGTTCTGCACAGCACACTGAAGAGGGCAACCTGCCAAACGTCTGTGCTTTGCCCCCCCCTTGTGCTATTTTTAAATGTGTTGAAACGGTTTTGAATACCTCAGCATCTTTGCAAGTTTCCCCTCCTCAAGTAAGTAGCTTCTTCCAGCCCAAGCAGAGAAAATGGAGGATGTCCGGTGAGAACGGCGTGTGACCGTGTCATCCTTCTCGTACTCTCACAGGGACACACAAACACTCACCTCTACCGACCGGTTTGTACACTGTCAGACTTCTGTCACGGTGCCCACGGCGGGGCAGATGTCCCTTCATATGGACAAAACCATACAAGGAGACAGCTTAGATCTCATTAGCAAATTACTACATCAGTTCATCAGCATCCACACCACGGAGCAGCCTCGGGCTCTTCCTCCCACTCCTCATCAACAGCTTTCACCCTCGCTCAGGAACCTTTGTCCTCATGCTTCTTGGGGAAAAAATATACATATAACCACAACACAGCACTAAGTCAAAGTGACAAGACCTTTCTGCTTCCATACTGAAAGTTTCCTCTCTTATTATGACAGGTGTCTGTTTTGTTTCTCCTTACATGCACATCGCTCTTTCTCTTTGCATTTTTATAAAAGTGACTCCATAGTGCGCTTCACTTTACACCTCGCAAACGGCAAACATAGCAGAAGTTTCACGTCTTGCCGATTTATCCTTGAGTCGGTGTTAAATGCAGCAATTTGCGGCACATATGCTCGGAGAAAATGAACATCATTATGCCTTTAACATAAATGTTGAATGTAAAAGTTGTGTTTATGTTTCCCTCATCAGCTGCACAGCAACACCTGCTTCTAACATAATATGCTTACTGGGATGGAAAATACATAGAAATGAAATCATAGCACTATCATACACTCTATAAGTGAAATTATTATAGCATACCCAAGTTATTTTCTCAGTAATGGACTCAGAATACAGAGAGTGCTGCATTTCTGTTTAGACTGACATTTTGCTTACTCACAGCCTCTTTATCTGAGTGCCGTTTTCCCAATCTGAAGTAATAAGCAGAAAATCCTGAAAAAGGTCAGAATTTATAAATAAAACCCTTAAGCTTAGCAAAAAGAAAAAAAAAAAACATTCCCTGTCAAAAATACAAGAAAACAAGCTTAAAAAAATTTAAATATACTGAGCTTGTAACAGTGGTTATGTTAATTTTCAGGCTTGATACAACACAACACTCAAGTCAACAAATAATTGGAAAATTTTCAGTTTTCTGGCCTAATAAAGGACATCTAAGGAGGCATCTGTCACAAAAACATGATCCAATCACAAAGTTTTCAGCGTGAGCTCATGTGAACACAATCACCACTCACACATCTGCATATTCACATGTAAACAGCCAATCTAGATGCTAATTAGCACCTCTCTACACATGTCAGTGGCCATTTAAGTCTCTGCAGCACGCACTTCTGTCTGATTTACTGGAGCTCATGATGACATACAAAATATTCATCAAGGATGCAAATCAGAACCAGTGGGTCCACGGTTTATCCGGTCAGCCGTTTAACACACACACACACACACACACACACACACACACACACACACACACACACACACACACACACACACACACACTGCTACGCAAAATGTGATGTAAATTTGATTCATTTTTCTCCCAGACTTCCACTTTGGTTCAGATTATCTGTCAACTCATGAATCGACCACTCGAGAACCACCCCGGAGCCATGGAAGGTGTTCCCATAGAAACCAGCTCTCAATGTGTCATTTTGTCATTTTTCAGTGTCACAAAGTCACCTGTGACTAGCAGAAGTCTACTTGCCAAATGAAATGGAAGGAATAGGAGTAATTGAGGGTCATGTCACGGTGTCAGGCCGCTGCTGAGACAAGTAGAGGTCACACATACTTGGAAAAAAAGCTTTCCATTATATCTGATCTGCGAATGATCAGGATGTTGCTTTCTTTTTTGCATACATCCACAACCCTCAAGATCAACCCGAGTTATTTTCAAAGATATTTTTAAACATTTTGTGTACGCGTTATTTATATATTTGCAAAAACACATTCTTGTACTTCTTTTAACGCTTGCTGAGGCTTTGTGAGCAAAGAAAAACCTAATGGCATTTCCTCCCTGCAGATCCTTAAGTGACTCTGATCCATACGAGATGTTTATCTTCAGCGTCCAGTCAAAGCCGAGCATTGATTCCTCCTCCACATCAATGTAGCTGTGGCAGCTCGAATCGTCCTTTCCTTTAACAGGTCTGCCAGGAAAATCTAGCTTGTCTCATCCTGTCAAAGAATGTCTCGGAGAGAAACGCTCCTCATCTGCGGCCGAGACAAGGATCTGTGGCAGTCTTCATCACGCAGTAGAGCTCTCAGAGGTTTCTAAAGGGGAATGTTCTTTAAAGGAGATTGTTAATCTATCAAGGCGTGAGCAAGCTGCGTACAAAAAGCTGCAGAGTTACCAAAAAAGGACAACCTCAGGCATCCGATAATATCTTTAAAGGTTCTTAATAAGCAAGCAGTGTTACTTAGGTTTTTGTGTCTATTTAAGTGAAATTGTGGAGGTGAAGGTGTTACCAATTTAGTATTTTTTAGAATTATCAGACTTATAATGGACAGTTTCAGAAATAAAAGAGATTTTAGCTGTTGTCAGGCCATCCACTAGCACACAGCTGTTTTGGACACTGCCTGGATGCAACACTACTATTATTGCTATTATTTTTCGTATGTGCTTAGACGAGCATAATGGGGACTGCAGCTGTAACTTGACTATTATACTTTATTCAACATATCAGCTGTGAATTAACATTACCAATGAAAAGCCATCAAATAAAAGTAATTAACCTTTTGTTTGGAAAGTAGTATTGGTCTAGTTTATAAGCCAGCTACATAACAATGTGACACTAACATATTTACAGTTGAGACCAAGCAGATAAAGTCTTAAATATGGTTCAAGTAGACATTTTAATGATCATTTTTGAAATCCTGTTGATTGGACAAATGAGGAAACAAGCCACTAAAAAGCATCCATGTCTCCTAAAAACATGTGTCCAAGTATGAGGTGTGACAACAAAAGTACAACATAATGTTGGCCAGCATCTCAACACTTCAACTGGCCCATTATCTTTCTTTTCACAGGAGGGTTTCTAGCTCCATTCTAATCTCCTCCATCATAGAATGAACCTTGATTGAACAACTGACATCAAGTTCTTGGCTAATTTGGGAAAAACTCCAGAAGAAACCCTTGCTGTGTTAAAGGATGTGTACAGGGAGCAAACAATGTCCCATACATGTGTCTATGAGTGGCACATGAGGTTCAGAATGAGGATGACCCAAAACCAGAACGTCGCCCAACAAGAACAGATGCTGAAATCCAGAAGGGAGAAACTGAGATTGAACAGGGAGTTTTCATATATTAGATGGACCTAGAAAATGGAGGAGAAACTTCAAAATTGTGATACTTATCCAAACCTAAATGTGTAATGTTGGTGCCTCAGCCAAAAAAAAGCTTTTAACAAGTAGCTATTGTTGCGACAGTGTGAACCAACGCATAATATTTTCCAAGAAATTCACCTTTTGCTGCTGAAAACTAACCACTAAGTTGACTTTAAGAAAAATGGTCCACAGTTGTCAGGGTCAGAGTCCTGTTGTTGGCTTATGGCTGCATCCTCCTCTGAAAGTGGAAGCCTTTCCCTCTACGGCGCAATCTTACCTTTTAAGCAGGAAGATACTACTTCTTTATATTTTTCCCCCCAAGCAAAATTACTTTTCCTTCAAAATGTAATTGACAAAGCATTATGTTCACCAGATGCTCTTAACAGGTAAGAAAATCACAGTAGCTACCAGCTGACGTTACTGTCCAACTTTCTCCTTCTGATAACAGAGGCTGCAATGCATGATGGTCCCTCAATGTATAGTACAGCTTCTGTACGCTACATTTTGGTGTGTCTAATGACAATTTTGTGGTGCACTATCTGAAATTTAAAGTGGAAACTTCATATAGCACCACAGAAAGACAGATTTAACAAACAGTGAGTGGATTTTCCAAACACTATTTAAATCCCCTTGTCAAAACATCCTGCCTGCATTAACCACAATGTAAGTCAACCACCAACACTTCAGTCACGCATCTGGATGTGTTACACTCATAGCAAACCTTTAGAGGAAACCTGTAGGGCAAATTTTACAACTAAATGCAACACTGTATTAGTCAAATATCTGCATGGCTTCAGTAAGGTGCAGGTTATCCAAGAAGAGAAATAAAAAATTGTAGAAAAGTTTTTAAAAAATGGTAGAACCTGAAAAGTAGTCAGGAAATTCATAAGCGAGAGTCTGATATGAATAATTCTTGCACCTCAATGAATAATGTTCAGACACCCAAACCAGAATAAGTTACACCGGCAACACTTGTGTGGGTGTAAAAGTTAACCGAGAGACATGACACAAAGCACAGGCTGAATTAAGTCGAATTAAAGTAAAATGTTCTTAAATTTTTCAGCAACGAAAAGATCAATTCCCTCAGATGGGACAGGGGATGTAGCATAGAACCTGTATATTTAATTTTAAACTGATCTTTTTCCTCCCACTCAAGCTATGCCAATAGCTTGAGCTCCTCTGTTGCTGAGATATATTTCAGTCTTTGATGTTTCTCCACAGCATGTTTAAGATTTTAAAAACATAAAAATCTATAAATTGTGAGTCAGACAGAGCAAACGAGTGTCTCATTACACTTGTAATTAAATGATAATTACTTTTTGATACATTCAGGAGTCAGTATTTTCATAAGAACAGCACTTTACTTTGAATAATTGTTAAAGGCTTTGTAGCGGTTATGACAAATTCTTTTAATTAGTTAAAAGAAATTGAATCAGCTGTGTAAATTAGATTCCCCTGAGCTTTAATGTGAAATCACTGGTCTCACAATTAGCTCAAACATTGGCCTGGGGAGTCACAGTTTCCCTGCTGAATACAAACACCTTAGCCTTAACATGGCGATGCATGAGAAAGCATGTTTTCTAAAACTCTGAAAAGTGATCTTTTCAAGCAGAATCTCCCCTAAACAACTCAAGATGCATTTTGTTTTCATTCGATTTGAAGAAAATAAATTTCGGTCATGGGTAGCAGCACTGAGCAGCTTGTGAGAAGAATATTCTGAAAAGGTCAGTGAATATTCTGCATTTTGTAAACACAGCTAATCACCCAGTGTCCACTAAAACAGAGAGAAATGCATTTTTAATCACCCGAAACAAAAATATCATTCTCTACACTCAGGACACGCTTTCCTAAGCCAAACCTGCTGTCAGTCACCAGCCATTAATACATTCATATTGTTGGCTGCTATTATCATTGTATTATTTTTGTTGCTGTTTGGAGACTGTGAGCAATGTGCTGGTTCTGATGTGTAAAAACACAAAAGAAGGTGCATTTGCATGCCGCAGTATTTCTTTCCATTGAAAACTGGCAAATATCTCAAAGTGACGGCTGATTAATGTGATACATGCTTTGCTTATTTGAAACCATAAGCTGCGCGTTCAGCTCTCTGCCAGTCACGTTATAAATTATAACAAAACATCACTTTGATGTACTTTGATGCACACACACAAAGGTTTGTATGGATTAAGGAGAGGAATTGGCCTCATTCGGGCCGACATTAGTGTTGTGTGGGAAAACAAAGCCTCCTTTTTCATTTCAATGAGAGCACAGCAGCGACACAACAGGGTTTCTACAGAGGGCTCTGGCTAAATAGGAAAAAGGCAGCGCTGGGTCATCCGGCAGCAGAATAAACACGGCTCCACTTCTGCAATTTTTTGTTTTGGTGGCCTAAATTGCACAATTCTACTCACTTTTGTCACTCTTGTAACTTTTCAGGTTTGTAAAATCCTCCCTCACTGTCCTGTAAACCACTTTGCACGGTTTTGGTGCTGAACTTCCTGGATTGTGTTTCACAGTCTTGCAATATTTGTAGCGACAGACCCGAAGCAAACGCGGAGCCTCGTGAGAGCAGATAATTACAGTTTTAATAAAAAGTGAGACAGGAAAAGCTGACAAATTACAATTTCCCCTGTAAGTGCCGTATATTTATCCTGTAACCTTTAATGGACAAATTATCTGTGCTTTTAAGTACACTATCAAAAGGTGAGAAAACCTATCATTAATTCATTTTTAAGTGCTTTGAAACACCAACCAATTTCTGTGCGCCTTTAAACTTTTTATTTCTGTGTGGAAGAAGCAGTTTTAGGTTAATAACGGTGTTTGTGTCGGTGAGGAGCTCCTAAAACAACACATAAATGTCAGTTGTTGTTCCAAAGTAGCTGTGGATTGCTGCATTATTGCGTCCCAGCAGACTCCCAGTGCCAAAATGGTGACGCTTGTGAGACCTTTGTCAAAATACTGTACAGTCTTGCTCCTGTATCTGCCTTTAATGATGTCTCAGAAAATATATCATCACTCAAACAAGAAAGGAAACTTTGTGACAGGTAAATTGATGGACGTTGATACGCAAGTCAGGTTTGAAAGCTGCTCATTAAAGAAGGAAAATGAACGGAGCCTCTTAACAACATTATTCTATCCATTGGAGCACTGCTTGACACAACACTGAAACACCAAGCAGCAGATACAGTTCTGTATCCTCCACTGAATAGATGCAGGGAGTCGATAAAAATATAGTCAGAGCTGAGATCAGATTCAGCTTAACCGCTTATTAATGAGGGCTTTCTTTAGGTCACTGCAATCAATGTTCTATGCTATACATGTGACCATATAGAGATTCTGCACTTATTATATTTCTAACTCCTGCAGTCAGAGATCATTCCTTCAGAAGCTTCTCTCAGGCTTCACATTTCTGTCCTCGTGTTAATAGATTAAAACAAGTTGTAGATGAGCGACTGTTTAGTGGGTGGTGGCAATCTGGCGGCAGGAGGAGATTCATCTGTCTCCTGTCAGACAGATGTTTGCAACTGTGTGCGAATGAGCTCACAAAAGCATGACAAAATGTTGTCAAAGACTCTTGAGGAATTCCAGATCAGTCAATGCAGAAAAGTCAGAGTGAAAGGAGACAACACAGCGCCTCGTTGAAGGTAACACCAAGATACTCGATGAGATTTTGTTTAAAAAGACAGAATTAAAAACGATCTCTAATGGAAATTTGTGCCCACATAGTGCACATTGTGTGAGCTAGCAGAGCCCAGATACAGTTACATAAATCTAATGTGTAGATGATGTGTTGCTGAGATTAGCAGGTCATGGAGTTCAGCATCACTGTGGTCTGTTGTGGCTTTGGGTTTTCCAGACCTCTTCCTGTCAGAGTTTGCCCCCAGTTTCTGAGCTTTTTGATGGTGAAGAAAACTGGACTCACTGAAACCTTGACTTTCTTTGCAATTTCTCTGAAGGAAAGACCTACATTTTTAAGTGTTATGATGGTCTGTCTCTCTTCTATTGTTAATTGCCTTTTCTTCACCATTTTTATAGCAACACACTACTTTCTGCAGTACAATACTGTTCTAATAATGCTCTGGAGGTTTTGGTACCACGGTGTGTTCAAACACTACTTTTATGCAGACAGATGGGGTTATAAGTAATCTAGAAAAGTTGGGACACCTGTAGGATTTTGTAGCACCAACTTTCAAGACCTGATCAACCTCCATTGCTGCAGAACAGCTTTAAGTTTTTAACCCATTTCTTGTTCCCTGAAAAAGGCCTTTTTGTATAATTCTGAAATGTCCATTATTTTTCATTTTTGGGTAACCTTACCTTTTTTTTTTAAACCTCTGGCAGTTCACCACTTACCTTTGTACCATTTTAAGCTATTCATTGGATTTTAACTTCTTGAATTTCCGTTTTAAAAACTGGAAAAATTGGGGCGTTCTAAAACTTTTGACCAGTAGTGTATACATGCCGATTTATCAGCCTCACTCCTGTTTAAACCGGTTAGCCAGAAAAAGTCAGATAACCAATTTCCTGTTGGAAAAATAACCAGTGTTGCAATTCTAAGTCATATCTGGCTCTCTCGCACTTCTAACACTTACCGATACTTTTGACAGTCCTGAACTCTAGCTGCTCATGCTAAAGTCAACATTAAACTGATCAGACACGTATCCTGATCGCTCAAACTCCAGGAAGCCCCAGCTCCCAGCTTTAAGGTGAAAAAGCTTTGAATGATGATATAATGTGTTTAAAAGTTGAACTGGAGAATCCGACACCTCCCCTGCCAGCTCTCTGTCATTTATACGTGACAACTACTGAGCTCCCGGCAAGCTGGTGAGCTCACCGATGAAATTGATGAAAGGCAATTACCAGGATCATAAAAGCGGCGCGAGATCCACCACATTGTTTTTGAACTACAAAGAGATACAGCCCTTGGTCTAGCTTTGGTTTTGTTAGCAGCAGGGTTTAACTTTGTGTTCTTGATATGTGTTTTAATTAATTTATCAGGGGAATTTTATCAAACTTTGTTCCTCACCTTTTGTAATTTGGAGGATCCCCTTTTGTGGAATTTATTTGCCATTTTGATTATCTTAAGCCATGTGTAAATAGCACGTCCAAGCTCCTAGTTTGCAAACTCAAAGAACCAACTTAATAAGCTTCAGCTGAGAAAAGTTGCCAATGATGCTTGCACTAAAACTTTCCTTTATACACTTTGAATGTGAGCTATAAATACGGTCGTAGCTTGTGAAATGTCAAAGTCTTACTTACTGTGTGAATCTATAATTAATAAGAATTCTATCTCTTATACAACACTGTAAATGTGCCACCAGTTTCTAAATGTGTCTAAATATTGGTGCCGTTATTTGTCATATTGGCTCCTTTTTCTTTTTCCACTTGATAAGAAACAACCTGTCCAAGAACACACAGTCACACCGACCTCAGAAAACTCCGGCTGAATTTCACTGAAACTCAAGACGACGGCTCAGCAGGATCTCATGCTGCGATGCAGTAAAAGCAACTGTCTTCTTTGTTTTCACCTCTGACCTTAAATACAAAATGCGTGGGATGTGTTTTAGACATGGATTCTGACAGTTTTGACTTTAAGGTAGATGCGATCGCAAGAATGATATCTTTGCAACTATGATGCCATGAAAAAGAACATCAGAATATTATATATTCTTCTCCATCTTAACCATTTTGTGCCATTGTTGCTGTAAGACTGGCTCATCCGCCCCGCAGTGTGGCAATAGATGATTTCAGTGGACATCGGTGCGTTGAAGGAAATGGTTTCTGGCAGTGACAGAAGCAAACTGAGAGCTCATTTGCACTCTGGCCAAAGTTTTTCAACTAAGGGGTTCGTTTGTTGAATTAAAGGTGCCGAATCTAATAAAAGACGTACTCTTTGCAGAACCTGCTCGCATAAAGATCAGTTAAATCACGGAGTGACGTCAATCAGGGCAGAAGATAATAGGTTTCTTTACACTACATTAAGGAATTTTTGTAACCTCTATAGCTGCAAAGCACTTTGTTGAATTAAATCAATCAAAGGCTTTCATAAATAAGGTATTCCAACCATGATTTGGCATCATCCTAAAATTAAATATTTTGCAAAGTCATCATGTTGGTTGCAAAACTGAGAATGAAGTTTGTTGAAGTCCATTCAAAATGAGAGTTTAAAGGTAGAACTTCAATACTTTTTAGTCTGAAATCAAAATTTAACACACCGCAGGTTGTAAGCAGACATTTAACATTAAGAAATCTTGTTTTCTGTTGTTCAAAATGAATAAATTTGGTATTCATGCCAAAGTCTAGGTATTAGTGTGAGAATTAAAAAGACCCACTCCTATCTTAGGTGTGCAAAAAATGTCCCAGATTGCACAATTTACTATTCAGCAACCAAGAAATGATTTAAACTAAAGCTCAATCTATCAGCTCAAATTTGCTGCTGGCTGGAAAAAAAAGTTTAAATGAAAAAGCGACGCTCCAAAAGAAATTAATCAAATTAACTGATAAAGCAGAGAACAGATAGGACAAGTGTTTATGCGCTTATCTGTGAAACAAACATTACCATGATGACTCCTGAAATGTAAGTGGCATCAAGAAATTTAATCAACCGCATTAAATTCTCCAAATTGTGTCGCACCTCGTCCCTCCATATCGTCAATACCGACTTCACTGCATGAATGCTAAACGAGCTGCCGTCCACATCAATAGCAAACTGATTGAAAGCTGTAGCAGACGAAAGGTTGAGCATCACAGGAAAGCGAATCACAGTGAGAAGTGATTATTGTATCAGTGTTGTCCAGATTGTCCAGGCAGCAGATGAAGTGAGAACAGACAACAGAAAATTGAGCAGACATGAATTCTAAATCCATATTATTTTGAAACTTTTTTTTGTTGATTAGTTACCCAGAGGACAGAGGGACGACCTGACGGTACTGATGGCAACACCAATTCTGTCTACTGCCTGAAGACAGACTTTTATTCAATAAAATTCTGGTTTTGTGTCTCATATCCAAATAATTCTTGTCTGACAGTTTGTAAAATCAATTGATAAGTTTGCTAAGCAGTGTGAAGAAACCTAAAGCCATAAGCACGCTAAAAAAAATATTCACAGTTTGCAGAATATGCAAAATTCTTTCTGGTTCTCTGCTCTTCTCACATTAAATCAAAGTTTAACGCAAGATTTTTTGCCTTTTGTTCCCATTGAACCCCTCACATTAACGCTTTGATGCACAAAAAGGGTCAAAAGGGAACCAAATCAAATGGAAAATGGGTATCTCCAGACCCACACTGCACGTCAAAGAGTTAAACAGTTCCTTTTCCTAAATTTTGGTGCTGTTCAAAAAGTGCTGCTGAAAGTTGGAGGTAACTTCAAAAGTACCGAAATATAACAGGTTGGTTGGAACAAGATAAACACACCAATCACAAAGCAGTCTTCAACTAAGCACTGCAAGGACATTTTAATGTACAGGCAATAATCTGACACAGAATTTTAGAGTAAGATGACTTTAGTCAACATTTCTGATTAATACTATACACCATTTCTCTAATATGGTAACTTAAAAGCTAACCACCAGTAAAAATGTTGCTGTATGTCTTAAAGTCTATTGTAAGTTTTTATGTAAAGTATAAAGTCAGCTAGTTGTTAAACAACAATAACATTGTGTATTTGCTTGCTATAGCACTACAGCTAGATAGCTTAAAATCTTACCTAATGTCAGCTAAGCAAGTGGTTATTTGTCATTTTTATTTCAGAAATTTAATTATCAATGAAACATTGACATTATAGTAAAGTTGTAGCCTTCATTTTGGGCCCATTAGTTCTAAATTAACTGGCTGTAATCAAACCATCTGAAACAGGAAAAAATGAATAAAAAACTAATTTCAGTATGTGCAATCTAACAATTGTGTCAACATTTGAAATTAAAGCTAATCTGATAGATAAGTAACAAGTTTGGTCAAAATGACTCCACTTGGGGCATCTTACCTGTAGATTATATCCACAGTGTTGGTGAGTTTGCTATTAAATTAAGTATTTTTCTTGTTCATAATGAGCTTTGCTTCATTCTGAAAGCTTCTTACTGAGATTGAGGTCCTTCTGAAGGGTTAATAATTATGTTTAAGTCTTAAACAACCAATTATCTTCCAGCGTCACTATATTCCAGATGTGCAACCTTCCGGAGTGACAGGAAGCATCATTCAAGTCCTCAGAGACATGGCCAGGATATGACGGCTGAAACACAATCACCGCTAAATAGAATTCACAAACAAAGAAATACCAGCAGGAAGATTTTTCAGTCTTTTTGGACAGATGGAATGAGAGTGACTGTTGATGAAGCAGTTGGATGGACACATGGCTGGATTACTAATGGACACATGGTACCACTATGATTTAGGACACCAAAAAAAAGTGGAGGAAGAGGAGAAGTGGCAGGAGCTGAGATCATTAAAGAGGAGCTAGTTTGACCTTTTCAGGCTGAAGATGGACTGAAACTCGCAAACCTGCTGCCTATTTCTGGAAAAAGCTTTATCAAGCTGCAGTACAGGAAGAACTCTGCAGCATCCAAGAAGCCATAATCCTAACGCAGGGCAATGTTCCATCACATGTACCCAAGTACTAGACTGCTTGATGGCCAAGACAAGGCCTCAAAGATGACCGAATAATGACACATTACTCTTCCTCTACCTGACTTAAATCCTTCTCAAGCTTGAGATTTACAGCGAAGGAAAACAACATACATCTTTGAACAGCATTTTTGTGTTTTGAGTTGATGTTGAAGACAAAGAAATTAACAGACTCTGTGGATGGAAGTTTCATGACTTTTTTACACAATTCTCTTGGTTAAACATTCAAGTTTGAGGTTCAATAACATTTTGAATTGACTGAATGGTTCAGTGGTGTTTTTGTTCAACAATAAACTAATCTTGAGGAACACAATTTGCCAAAGAAATGTGCACATAATGTAGAGAAGAGTTAGCTTTTAGAATTAAGTAGGGCTAATTATTGTCAGGATGTGGCAGATTTACGGTTATGTCGGATTCCTTATACTGTAACTGTTCAAAAGACAGTTATTTTTTAGATTTCTAGTACAAATTTGTCACAATTTCATAAATGTTTGAATTCATATTGTCTTTAAAACTGATTAAAACTGCAATAAGTAATAAGTACAATAATTAATAACTTCTGTTTGTTTCATATTTGTTTGTAATATTCGTCAAAGTGCATGGATGTTTTCATGGATGTTGCAAGCTTGCAAATTTGGACCCATCTATCAACTGAAACTTATTGAGAGAGACTTATTGAGTCTGTGTAATTAGAGCCACTTTTTAAAAAATTAATAATGTGTATTTGAAATGTTTATATGTTCTTTTTTCTGTAGTTTTCACAATGTGTTCAAATAATGATGTATATGATTCAATTCAATTTTATTTAGCTCTGTGACCAGGGACACTCGGAGAAAGGACACAGGTGGAAACAGAGTGAGTGTAATTCAATAACGGTATATATATTAAATACAAAGGCAGATAGAGAAGGGCTCAGTGCATCAAGAGATGTGTGGCCTTAATTTCATCGAACTTGTGCAGTTACTAACACTGTGATTACATCGTTCTTGACTTGACATTTGTTGCATGTCATTTCTTCATTCCCTCCCCGAGTTTCCTGTTGCTTCCTAATTAATAAAAGCTGTAAAAGTTTAAGCTTTCCAATCTCATGAACAAGGTATGGCCAACAACGTGCTGTGGTTGTGCTGTATTATTAGCGTGACTGTTGCGGTTATGGAAATATTGTCACTGAAGCCTCCAAAATACGTTTTGAAATAAATTTCACATTTCAGCTTGACCATAGAGTTCCTGGGTGATGCTTAATTTTACCTATACAATGCTCAATTTAAATGGTTTTCCACAAGTGTCAGGCAGCATCAGACTAGCATTTATAGCCCCTTAAATCCAAATTAAGGCTCCGCTCATCTAAACACACTCCTAGCTGGACTCGCCTCCAGCTGCTGGCTTAATCGAGTGTCAGTAAATGCTTCCCCTGCTAATATTTTGCAGTGAAAAACTAAGCTTGCAAGATTTAGCCTGGCTTTGCGACGCTATTGATTGATGCGGGTGTTACCGGCTATGCAAACCCCTCACACTCACAAATCATCCGCCATCAATCCGAAACAAGCTGCAACTCCCTGAACTCAGGGATTCCCCCCAGTGACTTTCAGGGGTCTTCATATATTGTGTTAATCAGTGGAATAATCCTTGAGAGCGTCTGGGCCCTGAGCTGTCGGCCAAGTAAGTTTGGTTGACAGATGAATGCGAGAAGATTCAGCTCCCGGGGGCCTCGTGTTCGTCTGCTGCATTTCCGTCCAGATTCTAACGGTTTTCTTGTCCAGATGGAAGCCTCTGGGATTGGCACTGGCGGAGCTCTGAGTCAAGGAGTCCTGGTGGCGGCCGGACTATTCTACGCCTTCGGTAGCAACCAGATACTCAACCACTGAGTCCAGGGAGTCTGTGGCGTGTTTGAGGTATCATCAGCAACAGGATACACAGATAATTAAACCCAGTCTCAGCTGCAAACAATGGCAGAGCAACTCACATGCAACTCCAGAACAACACTTTTTTTCCCACCCCCAGCGCTGGTATCTTGAGCAGCAGCTGTTTAAGATCTGCGTGTGCCACAAAGCAGAGAAAGGATATGTCACAGCTGACGATTTCGACTGCCAAACATCTCTCCCTGAGGAGAGCAGGGAGGTAATGTGATGGAGAAGCAATCTCTGATCACAAAGCGGCAGCAGGAAGGAACGCTGGCACGTGGTCACATCAGTCCACAGTAAATAAGCAAGAGTTTTCATTGTTGCTTTACTTTCCCTTTGTTACTTTTACTTGTTTGCTTCGTTCCCGCTCGTTTTGTTACCAGTCGCTGCATTGTAAGTGTCTCATGTGACATCTAAAGTTACAAATCGGTGTCTCAAGATGCCAAACGCCTCATCAAGAGTCATTACCAAACTTTAAGATGCTAATCAAGGGCCGATAAAAGCAACTTTGTATTTTTATGGAAGTCTGAAGTTTTTCTCTCAAAGTAAAAGCAGTGTTTCTCTGAAAACATTTAGAAAACGTGGCATCATTACCTCTTTCATATATATGGATTAAAAGGCTGGTCAGCGGGGGAACAAGATGCATTATAAATCACAGAGTAAAGAGATTAGATTAAAAGAACAGTGATGATAAGATTATGAATACATAATGGAGCATTGGCATTTGCTTTGGGGAGATTGGGCTTTTTATTCTGGTTTTATCATTTTATTTTTTATTATTCATTTAATTTTTGGTAATTCTCTATTTAGATTTAAAGTTTTTTTTTTCAATTTGAATAACAAGACAATTATATATTTTCTACGGTAACAAAATAGAATTTCAAGGTTATGTCATTAAACATGTTGAACTCACTGTGTCCATTCAAATACATATTCATTTTGTTCATTTTTATCCAACTTTCATGAAACTATTTCCCTGAAACCTAAACTGTAACTTTGTATTGAAAACTTAATAGGTTTCCTTTCAACATTTCCATGAATTCTTTTGATGCATGAATACACTTTTATTAATGCAGATCTCAGACGTCTCTAAAACTTCTTTGCTAACTTGGAGGGGTCACATGTTTGACTCATCTCTCCATTTAAGTATAATTTTCTTCATCTCTTTTCCTCTTATCTTATGTCATTTCTCCACTTCTCTAATTCAGGACACTTGTTGCTTCATCTTTGGTCAGACAGTTTCAATTTACAACTGTGTCCACTTTACATTTGTGTCACCGGTTTATGACTCTGATTCTACTGAATCTATAAATGTTTTCCTTTGGTGTAGGTTTGGTTATTTGATCTAAAACTGTGGATAGTCACAGAGCGTTGCATCAAAATGTCCTTCCCAGACTCAGAACTCAGTCCCAGCTTGACACAGATGTATATATTTTTAGATTCAGCATGACTTGAGCCTCCTGAGGATATCGTTATCTCTGATGTCCGTATCACACAAACATCCGCAAATCCAATTAAGAAACCTAGTAAAACGGCAATCCACAACTTGCCTGAGAACCATCACACTTTTATGAGTATTCATGTAAGAGTTGTTGGCACACCCATGGCTGTATTGCTAAATAGGAAGTGCAACCATCTAATTTGGTATAGTTTTGATGGTATAGATTTGTTTTAAAAATGTAAATATATCCTATTAAAAAAATGGCCTGAGGTTGTAGCCCGCAGCCCAACTCACTCGTGGAAACATGCTTTTACATTTCCATCCTCCAAAAATACAAGGTAGCAAGGTAGCATCAGAATTGGAATACTTCTGTTTCTACTATGTGACAATACAAAATAGTGTTTATATTTGTTTGGTCTGGGGCTACTTAATATGCTTCTGGCTAAGAATCTTCCAAAAAGAGCGATTTGTGGTAGCAGTTTGGAGAAAACATGTTCCTGTTTCAACATCACAGTATCCACAAAGCCATGCGCAGAGCCCTGAATTCAACTCAATCAAAGACCCTTGGGATGAACTGACACTGCTGACTCTGAGTTGGCCTTTCTGCCCAGCATCAGTGTCTGACCTAACTAATGGGCTCACAGCAGAACAGGAGCAAATCCCTGCAGCTTGCTGCAAAAATCTTGTGGATGCTCCCTGCAGAGGAGTTAAGGGTATATCAGCATATTAAGGACCACGGTTTTGAAATGAGATGATCAATAACCATATGGGCGTGAGGCTTGAATGCACACATAAATACACACTTCGCTTGAGATCATGCATCTCATTTACGGCCAAGTCCCACAGGATCTTGTCTGGTCATTGTCATTCACTGATTGTAGTATCTTTCCCATCTGCAAATGCAAAGATAAAAGCTCACAAAGATTGCATGTCAGCTTGAGATAAAGGTTCAGGAACTTTGCCAATGTCAAGAATAGAAATATGAATGAAACACTGAGCCACATGAATAGATCATAGGTTTGTGTATAGCATTTCAGACAAGAGAACATTCATTTGAATATGTGGTTTTTATGTCAAAACGGAAGGTAATATATTTGATTGATTGGATAAAAATCAATTCAGCTACGATTCAATTTCAAAATTATTATGTTTAATGTAGTTAGTCCAGCTAAAATATGGCTGAGATTGATGAGAATGCCATTATTTTTAGATAACCGACTTAATAAAAGTATTTAATGAAATTAATGAAAGTTGGATCAAATAATGACTATAAGGAAAAGGATCACCAGAGTTGTCATAATTCATCCTGACAGGTACAAATGTGTCTAACAGTTTGGTGGCAATACATTGTAGAAAAATGCCACTAAAGAGAAAAGTCAGGGTATCGGCAGAGTTCTTCTTCTAGGCACCATGAACGTCTGCAATAACATTTTTAGCAATCCATTGAGTAGTTGTATTGAAATCTGGAGTGTTGGACCAACTAATCCAGTTTACCAAACCTGACATCCTAGAGCCAAGCCGGTTGCAACATGGTTGGTACAATGCAACAATATAAAATGTTGGTGAGAGTTTATGCTAGAGTTTTATTCTTCTGCATTATATTATTGTGTGTCACAATTGTGTGAATATTGCAAAAATCTAAAAATAAGAAGATGACCTTAATTCTAGAAGGAAAGTATCATCTTTTCTTTCTTTCTGTCTGTGTAGTAAAGTGCTTTTTTGTGGAAAATTTTCAGGAATTCTGTAAGAATTTTTCTGGATTTTTATGGAAATTTTCCAGGAATTTTCCTGCAAATTGTCCTGCAATTTTATGAAAATTCTATGGAAATATTATTGCAATTTTCTAGGAATTTTGTGGGAATTTTATTGGAATTTTGTGGAAACTTTCCAAGAGTTTAGTGAAAAATTTCCAGGAATTCTATAGGAACTTTACTTAAATTTTGTATGAATTTTCCTTAAATTTTAGAGGAATTTTCCTCCCATCTAATGGAAATTTTATGAGAATGTCCCAGGAATTTTCATGCAATTTTATGGAAATTTTGTGTAAATTTTCCTGAAATTTTATGGGAATCTTTTCAAGAATTTTATTGGAATTTCATGGCAATTTTATGGGAATTTTAAAATTCCAAGAAAATATCTGCAAAAATTCCCATTAAATTTTAGGAAAATTCCTGGATAAGTCCCATAAAATTTCAGAAAAAAATCCCATAGAATTCCTGGAAAATTTCCACAAAATTCCCATTAAATTCCGACAACATAACTAGGCTATGCAAAAACTGCTGTTCATCAGCATGTATGATGGATTAATAGCTGTGGCAATGCTGAACCAAGGAGGTCGGGGTGGAGCCACCAAATCATTTGCTGGTACGACCAACCAAAAAAGTCAGTCTGGAGTCCTGCCACTATAACAGCATCATCAATGCATCGTTCTGGTTGCCAACTGACAAACTTATGCTGCCAATTTTTTTCTTCTTTTCTTTTTATTAAATGTTCCTTTGATGTAAGTTTGACAGGAGACTTGCTTGTTTTTTGTAACCCTCATATTGGTTGTGTCAAAAGGGTGCTGGTGAGTATAATTTTAACAGGTCTGTCCAAAACAATCCTCTCTCTCAGGTGCCAAAAGGTCTTTTTCTGTTTGTAAATGTTAAATGATCATGAAGGGACAGAACAAATACAACTGACAACTACATGTGATTACATTTATTATTTTAAATTACATTAAATACACCGTGACACATCATTAGGTTTTCATTTGCTTAGGCTATGATGATTTAAAACAATATGTTAACTTTGGATTAGCTTCCGCCACGAACCATGTCTGATGCTAATTGGGTAATGTATATAGTAGAAACATTATGTTGATCGGGTTCTGCTTTTTATCGCCAATGATTTCATTTCATTGTTATGAAGACACAGTCGGTTATGTGGGGGTTTCTACAGAAACTGTTTGATCCTCTAAAACTGCACAGCTCCAGGACACCCTGTGGCATCTGTTTTATACTACTTTTGTTTAAATAGAGTTTAGTCTATCAAACATTCAAAAATCATGGAAACAGAAGGCACTATTAACACAGGGAAATTGTACATCATCCTTTTCCCCATCAATCCAAATGTATATTTAATTTGTAACAGAAAAGCAGCGTATTCTCCAGTTAAGAAGCCAAATTAATCAGTTATCACAATAGCAGCCATTGTCCAAACCATTTAATAATTACCTTCAGATCTAACCCATAATTTGGTCTGCAACTAGCAGTCATCATCATCATCACCTTTTACTATACCGTTACTATCCCATTTTTAACAATAAATCAACCACTTTGACCTAAAATGCCACAAAAATACAGAATTTGCACAGGCTGAATTTGCTTCTTTTGTTGTACCAACAGTCCAAAATACAAATATATTTCATTTACAGTGACAAGAAAAAGCAGGGAAATCCTCACAGCTGAGAAACTTTAGCCAGTGAATGTTGAACAGTTTTGCTTGATGATTTATTTGGTCAATAAGGGTTTTAATAAAAATAGTGAAAACGTGCATATTTTCTTTACATTCCTTTTTTTTGCCAAATTAATTAAATAAATTATACAGTGATTTATGATGATGTTTTATTTGACCAGGAGGTATTTTCTGATTGCAAATGACTAAAACAAGTGACAAAAACAGTAAGACATCGAGTTAGAGACAGTTTTGATCATTTTCAACAACCATTGCTATGTTGTTACTATACATGTCCAAAATTATTCATTACCCTCGAAATTATATACCTGTACCATTCCAAATGGTCCTGGTAATCTCTGCCATGTTCTACAGTGTTCTAATACAGCATCAATTTAAAACAGCTGATGCAGTAGTTCAATCAGTTACTAGTCAATTACATGTAATGGCTAAAACCAAAGAGCTGAATGGGCTTGTTATTGCAGTCCATCACTGAGAAAGAGCTGCATATTGCAGCTGCTCACAGGATGGAGAAAGACTCTAAAGCCATTTTCAAGTGTTTTAAATGCCAGCAGCTGCAATCCAAAGCCAGATGAAAAAGGACAAACAGTTTTACACTGCAGAAACTTTCCAAAAGATGGTGGTAGGAAGCCAACAATGATCTCTGCACTGGAAGAAATGGTACTGTAACAGGTCAAGAAGAATCCAAGTTTTACCACAAAGTCTATCCTGATGAATCTGAGCAATCCTGGTACCGTCATCTCAACGTAAACACTCACACACGATGCCTGGACAAAGAGGAAAGTTCTACATTATCAGTTCACTGAAAGGAACATTGTTTTGCGACAGGGACATGGCTTTTGTTTGGCCAAAGAAAGGAGACGCATTCAATTCCAAGAACTCCATTCTCATGGTCAAGCGTGATGGTGGTGGGAATATAATACTTTAGGTATGTTTTTCAGACCAGGCAACCTTGTCAAAGTAAAACAGCATCATGAGGAAAAATAGGAGAACATTAAGATTCTGGAGGAAAGCATCAGGCAATCTGAAGAAAGACTCAGCCTTGGGCAGCGGCAGACCTTCCAACAAGAAAATTCTATGAAACGTACATCTAAAGTGGTCCAGAAATGATTAACAGAAACCATACTGGAGTTGAAACCCCATCAAGAGTCTAAAAAGTGAACTGAAGACCAGACTGACATAGCAAGGAAGATTCCCAGCCTGGAGACCTGGAGACTGTCACAAATGGGAAGTGGTCCAAAATTCCAGTGGAAATGTGCAAAAAGCTTGTTAGCAACTTGACCACTGTCACCACTTAAAACTGCAAAAACCAACAAACGCAGAAAGAAAGAAATTTTATCAAAACCATCTCTACAAAATGTGTTATCATCATTTGACACTTTTGGTGCCTTTTGGTCATGTGAAAATTTACTTTGAATTCAAAATGTGGGATAATTTTGGCCTTTAATATATGAAAAATAAAAACTTTCATATATGAGAATCTTAAGACCTTTCATAGTTTACTTTGTACCTGAATAATCATCTTGAAGATACAACTCTGCAGCGTCAGACTTTCCCACTTTTTCTGTCATCAGTGTCGCCTCCCCCACTGCAATAAAGCTAATGCCAGAACTGGTTTAGACCTGTATGGAAATATGTAATATTATTTTGATGTTTCTCCACAGGAACACACTAAAAGACCTTTAAGGAATATTCCCTTATTTGACAGCACTCTGACACATGCGAGCACAGAAGCTGCGGCATTAATGATTAAAATGAATGAAAAGTGAAACAGAGTGGAAGACTAATCAGGGGAATGGATAGGCTGTCCGAAGCATTCTGCTCCGCTACCCACCGGTCAACTCAATCAGCTTTCAAAAGGAGGAGAGGGAAAAAAAAGAAAGAAGAAAAAGCACACACAAGGTCTCTATTGACTGCTAAAGCATCACCATGGCAACACTCAGTCTTCTTTCCCCATTTTCTCTTGTTTATCTCTGCTGCTACGAATCTTTTTTAGGGAACATTTTCATTTACACTGATTTTTTTTCAGTGCAGACTGTTTTAATTGCAGTTTCAAATAACGTCCCTTTTCATTTTGGATTTGTTTGTAGTTGGGCGCTTTGAATGTTTTCTTTTTTCCTGTTCCTTCAGAATAAACCCTCAGTATCTCTGCCAGCTGCTTGCAGTACTTGTACAGTACGGTCGATACAACACACCCTGTTGAATTAAACTTTTAAGATGCGAGATACAAAGAACAGAAAGAACAGATGACACTGAATGCTATACACAAGCAACAGTGTAAAACATAGGAGCACTTTCCACGATTCTTAGTAAGCTGTTATATAACTTATTATGAGTTATAAACCGACATGGATGCTGTATAAAACTTCAGCAGATGTTAGGAAAAAACAGGCAGGTTTTTGAACAGGCATCTGTTTTTGAGTATCTACTAAAAGAAAGGTGGTAAACACATTTATGAAACCTTTCAGGCCACATTACAAGGAGTCCACTTAGCAGTAAAGACAGATTATATCCAGGTTTCCATAATAACGGGCCACTTTTGGTAACACTTAACTGATGAGTGCAGAAAGTAATCTAAAAAAGGCAAAATAGACTTCCTGAGAGTCGACAAACAAAGAGAAGCGTGGACATTTGACAGAGGAAGAGAGAAAAAGACAGCAGGAGTGGGTGATATGCCGCTATAATGTATTCCCCTAGTTTCTCGTTATCACTTAATAGGTAGTGTTTACTCAGGAACTGACTTTCATTTGTCTCTATAATGAACCAGAAGCAATACTGCTGAATTAACATGTACATTCTATTGATTGGTGGCGCACATAAGGCCTCGCTACACCAAACCAAATACTCAGAGCTGTGTTTGTTAGAGCGGCTATGAAACGGAAAATTTCTCAGCTGTTTCATATTTTCCACATGGCATTTTGCTGACGGAAGTATCAACTCCCGCCTCAGGCAAGCATACACCGTCTTATATGTGTTTATGAGCAACACTTGTGGAATTGATCGAATAAATGCCAGCACAAACAAATAAACGAAGGTTGTTAACGAAAGGCCAGATAAAAATAGAAAAATTAAAAAACTGAGGGCAGGTATGAATTGACTTGCAGTTAGATCTGCAGTTAGTGCATATAACCTAACATAAGAAAGCAGAGCGTGTGCTGGTTAAGGTAGAAGTGGTACTTGAAGCACCATCCATGAAGTCCGCTTGGAGGAACCACTTGCTGACAGGGTTTCACTCCTCTCCAAAAGTTATCACAGAGGCTTCGATTTTTACTTTTTTTTTTCTTTAGAAAGTGTGAAACTGGGAAGGTGCCAATGCATGTGCAGTACATGTATGTGTGCAGTATCTTGTCAAGTGAAATGCAGTTGTGTAGCAGCAAAAGTTGCACCTGGTTTAGACTGTGTCTTTGCAGAACCACCTGCATTAACACCCCAGATGGACTACCTCCATTTCAATCAATACAAGGACTGTGTTTTATTATTTAGGGCTGAAGTTGGTCCGAAAGCAGCCGTAGCTTCATGAGCTGGTTAAAAGACACAGTATACAGGCTTTAACTTTGTATCTTCTCAGCGTGATAAGCGTTTATTGTTCTCTCATGCATTGTTTGTCTGTTTCTCTCTGTTGTAATTTGTGTCTTCCCTTAACCCTTATATTGTCTTCATTACGGGCACCAAAAAATATTGTTTCCTTGTCTGGAAAAAAAATCCAAAAATTCAGCAAAAAAAAATTCCCCAAATTTCTGAAAATTTGCAAAACCTTCAGGAAGAAAATTCCAATAATTCCTTAAAAGTTTTATTTTAAAAAAAAATCCCCCAAATTTGGCAAGAAAATTCTTGTAAATATTTTCAAAAAATGAGTAAAAATCTTCCAAAAACATCCTAAAAATATCTAAAGTCATTACATATATATCAGTAAAACTTCTAATATTTTCTTCAAGAACATTCACAGAAAAATCAACCAAAATCCAACAAAATTCACTGGATTTTGGTTGATTTTTTTGTGAATGTTCTTGAAGAAACATTTTTAACACTTCCTTTTTTCCACCAAAAAAATGTTCAAAAATTTCCCAAAAATGTTGAAAATGTGGACATCAGAAGTTTCACTGTGAAAATATATTTTTTTCCACATTTTCAAACTTTAAAACGGGTCAATATGACCAGCAGGACGACACGAAGGTTAAACCTCATCCCAACCAGTTTTTTTCTTCCCTACTTTTGCAAAATACTTAGGAATCTTGGGATTTGTGGGGTTTCTGTGTGTAAATTCTGTAAGATCTTCATCTTGCTATGTCAGATGGCTTTAAATGACATGTGCTGTGAATTGAGGACACATAAATAAAGCTGAATTGAGATCTCCAGCTAACTTTTACTGTTTTCCAAAGACTTGTTTGAAAATGGGAATCTTGTGAGAGAAAAAAAGAAGTGACTGGGCTATAAAACTGTGGCTGAAGCTACACGTTGAAGATGCATAGAAATACAGACACATCATTTTTAAAGAACAAAACGTAACAGCAGACTTATTTTTATTCTGGCAGTTTGCTTAAATTATACACTTCAACAAAGAAAAGGTGAGATATATGATTTATCAGTTACATTTTCAGCTTTATTTCAAGACCACAAGTTTAGCTGGTGGACTATCTTTATTAAATTTGGCAAAATTTACAAAGACGGAACTAACATCCAGGGGAGATACTATAAAATGGACCTTTAATTGACATAACCTAATTAATCCCCAAAACAGAGTTGGGTAAAGTATTGAATACACAAAGTGCACTTTTGCATAAAAAACAGACCTATACCATTAATTTATTATTCAAACAGTTGGCAGTTATTTTTTTTTATCAGTCCAGGAACAAACTGTTTGTTCAGCTTTATTTGTTGTTCTTGTACTAATTGTGAGAAAATGTACTTTGTGTTTTGTCGAATTCATCAAGGCAACATTAATATTTTTGAGTTTACAACAAGAGCTAATTAAAAATATGATCAGTCGAGACAGACAGGAAGCCACTATATGATAGAATATACTACTGGGAGAAATCTGAAATAAAGAGCCGTCTCTAACATAAACCTGTTTCAAATGAAGGCCTCAGTAACATAGATGACCTGATAACAGACATGCTTTGAACTCTTAGTAAATGCCAATTAAAGAGTGCATTTGACAGTTTCCAATCTAAGAGCCTTTATGGGGTCTGATGGCTGATGAAAGGCCTGTTTTTCCAGTGCCGTTGTCACAGTCCACAGGTACACAGCAATTTCCCTCAGCAAACACACTGGGGCTTCTCCATCTGCTGTTTGGGTGACATTCAGCTGCACTGCACCTCTCTCCAGCGAAATGGCAGGAGATTACTAAAGAATGTGGTCCGTCTGACAAGGTTGACAGCTTACATTCTCCACCTCAGATGTGCCTCCCATTTCCCAATCACACAAGAATATATATGCAGTAGCCGGGGTGTTAAAGCAATGTTTTATATGCACTACCTGTGCAGCCTTGCAGCAATTCGCATTTAGAGAGGTGTCAGGCAGAGAGTGCCCAGAGGGGAAGCCTCCTAGTTCTAGCAGATTCAATTAGATCAGCACATACAGTATTCTCTTTAGAATAATAGACTAGATTGCACACGGCACTGTCGGCAAGATAAAGGATTGGTTCTTGTACATGATTAGGATTTCTGATTATCACAGTTCTCCCAATGGGAAATGGATAGCTGCTGCAAAAACTAAAAAATGATCCTATGCATTGACAACCAGTGTATACCGTCTGAATTACAGTTGGACTGAAGTGGTGGCAGAGAGAAGGAAGGAGAATTAAAGCCTTAGCTGATGAGCAACCATCAAAAACCGATGTCAAGAACATTGCGTACCCCAGTCTCAGGGGTGTGACACTAATTATTCAGGCTTTGATGATGTAATATCAAAGATTTTCAGACACACAATGACTCGTGTATTGATTTATGTGTCCGGATTAAACTAACTTGATACGTCAGCTTGAAATATTATATAAATGTTTGATATCAACATCGAGAGAAGAAGTAGACTTTAATTTGTCACCTGTTCCGACATCCTTTTGAAATGGGATTCAGTATAATGTGAGAAGAAGTGTTTTGTCATAGTGCTTCAAGATTTGCTCCGTCACTTATGGCTATGCTGAAATCAAACACGAAAAACTGCAAGAGTCAAGGTTTTTCTGACCAAAAATAATCTTAGGATGAGTTAATTTTAAAGTCTTTTGCACAATATTTGATTTCTTTCTTTCATTCCGTTTTATCTAGAAAGGAAGAAAGAACATGTCTAAAGACCCTCTACGATATAAAAAACAAACATTATTTTTATATTTACTTTTTTTTTTTAAAACCCTTAGCGCCTATTGTCGCAAATTCACAACATACCACTCTCATTTAGACTGCAGCTGAGATAGCATATCCATTCCCCCAATGCCGGTTTGTGCGTATTCAATACGTACCTCGGAACCTTTTGCAAGCTCTGGTTTCTGGTAGGACCAGCCAGAGTGGGACCTAATTACTATACATCTGTTATTGTCATTATATATCTGTTCTATGTGTAATAGACAAATTAACAGTCTCCACTTATTGTAGCATCAGCTGGAAAGCAAAAACACGCAAAAGTTTTTTTTATAAATTTAATTGTAAATAAATTCAGGGGTCAACGGGTTCATGCAATGCCATGGCTGACAATTTCCACCTTGAAGCTGCAGTGTACTAATGACAAAAAAGAAAAACACAGATTCAGACTCTCTGGGTTTCTTAAGGAACCAATACTGTTAGCTTGCAGCTTTCTGTGTCAACATCCGTCTTCTGAATTGATTCCCAGTTGGGACATGTATGGACAACTTGTTATTGTGTAGCACAGAGTAGTTTTATTGTGTTTGAGCAGAGCTGTAGGGAGCAACAATATCAAGTTACATTTACGTCATTTCAAGACATGAAAGGATTATTTTCATGGAAGACAAAAACATTTTTAGGAATGTAATTCTGATTCATGAAGGCAAGTTTTTGGGGGTTTCATCAATGACCAGACACAGATTTTAAGAAACTGTTTTGTTATAAAGCAGCAAAGTGTCCTCTGGGTGACGTCATTTGCACAGACATTAGTTATTAATTATGCATGGAACCATCGTTTCAGCTGATGACAGGTACATCTGAGCAGACATTCATCAATCAACCTTCCTCTGACCTCTCAAAGTTAAGGAAAAAAACATGATAGACAAAGAAAAAGTGTTTCCAATATCTATAGCGACTATTTGACACCATGTTATTGAAACAACAGCATCCCAGAGTATCCTTAGAAGATAATCTGATTTCATTTAGATGAGGCAGGCTGGTGAATAGCACAGCATAGAACACGATTCTTACTGTGCCACAGGTGCTATGACTGATGCCTTTTTACGCAATTTAGAGTTCTGCTTGGACGTTTTTTTTGCGAGCTGTAATGTTTAGACAGGGACAAAGCAAATGACATTTGCAGGGAAAAGATGCAAAAGCTATATCTATCAAGAAAAACATTTCTAAGACCCATAAATTCAATTGCAGCCATTTTATGCTTTGCAGAACTGTTCTAAACCGTGTACACTTTTCACCGTGAGAGACAGCGTTGACTGAAAACATTATTTCAGCTGATGATCTCTCATGTGTCTAAGCCTGTAGTTTAATTACTTTTCAGCCTGTGAGTCGTATTGATGAAGCTTTACATCTCGTCAGTTTAAGCTCTGATGGTGTTCACTCCCGCAGCTCATCATTTTTGTTTACCTCAGGAAGGAGTACACTTCACTGACCTCTACATTTATGACTGAAGTGCTGTCTATTAGTTTGCAAACAACCAGAGAACCCAAATATAAAAGCTACTGGAAACAATATTCATGTCAGTTAATCGCAGCATGGTGTCTGAATTATTACTTTAAGCATTTCAAATTAACAAGAGAACTATCACAAAACAACAAAGTTCCAAAATGGGTTATACAAAAGTTTCATGATTGTACCCAAAAGCAACCCCTTTATCAGTGTTTTCAAACCAGAGGACAAAAAAAAGTGCCTGAGAAATTAGGTTTTCAGGGTCTTTAACTGAATACAAATTAAAAATCTGCTCTTAACCAAAGGTGTCATTTAAGCATCAAATATGGGAGTTTTTTTTTCATTTAAAAAAAAAAAAAAATGTCCATGGATGCAAAATGACCTTGTCTGCGTACATTTGCTACCATTCATATCTTCAAAAGTGTTTCATTAGTTATGGTGTACGGGAAAAAAATCTTTAAAGGGCTCGTAGGAGAGGACGACAGAAAGGAAGTTAGAGCAAGTAAAAAGAAGCTCAGTGGGAGAAAAGGCACTCACAAAATAATAAATGTTCAAGTGTAAAATACATGTCTCGCTTGTAATGTTTGAATTTCTCCAATGTAGTATTCAAGGTGTGTATAAAATGGCATATTATTGCGAGAGCAGTTGGCGTTAGTTAATTTAAAAACATCCTCAGTAACACTTTTGTTTGGCTGCAAATGAAATAAAAACCATAAAAAGGTCAAATCTTTTGCGATTTATGCAGCTTCCTTTCAAAGCTTGTGATGTGTTTTGAGCAAACTACATGTTTTCTGGAGAACTTTTGCCGCTTGGTGTGGATGATTGAGTTTTGCTGGACGGTGTGTTTTTGTTGTTTTTGTGCCGCATTTCGGTGGGGACTCAACAGGTGAGAATACAAAGCAGACCAGCATACATCTAAAGCACTTTGTCTCAGCCACGGGGGAAAATCCATTCATCACCATTAATGCAGCACCTCTTTCCTTTCATGCACCTTTGGATATGAAACAAGCAGCCCATGGGACGCAGCAACAACAAAATACCCTGTCACTCCTCAAGATAAATACAAAATAACTGCAAACATGAGCAGAATAAAGAATAAAGATGCTGCAGATATCCCTTAAGCACTTTTTAAAAAACACATTTCCTGAATGAATCCTACAGATCATTACTTCCACGACAAAATGCTTCCATCAAACATCTTCCACACGATCCCATATACAGCGCCTAATTTGTCAGTAATATCTAACCTGGACCTTAATGATTCAGCACAATGGAAAACAGTGCAAATAATTCATTTCAGTATAACGAACACACAAAAACAGTCTATTAGTGTGAGTCTATAAACACTGAACAAGCAGCTGTTGTTAACAGGAGGTTGGTCAGTTGGTGTCTAATGAATGTGGCACCGTGACAAGTGAGATTTTTTATTTTTTTTTGGAAACCCACGTTCAAACAAAACAACCTATTTTCTCTGTGTAAAGCAAGTTGTTTTCAAAAGCTTATGCCACCGTCGACCCCTCCGCCTCCAAATGCAGACTTTATTAACTCTATTTCTGCCAACACTCGTTCGTATCCGATCTATGCCATCAACACGATTTAATGAGGTGATAACGGCCGACTAGTAGGTGGAGAAGGTCTTCTATAGCCATATCTATGGAGCTGATAGCGGACATTTAATGGTGCTGATCAAACTGGATGTGAAAGCCTTCATCCAAAACTAAGCCATGAACGCCACAAGTTGTTTTATCAGATGTCAGGGGTAGTTGTCAGGAGGTTTAGGTGTTTTTTCCTTGTGTAGATCCCTTCATGTTGCAGGTGCGTCAATATATAATTGCGGGACTTTTTGTAAGGTAGTTGACAGGTATCATAGTTGGTATTTTTGCTGTTTTCAGGCCTAAAATCAACATGGACACCGATAACCAAACACTACATGGCATTTTTACAGAAAGATTCTTCTAAATATTATATATACCATTGAATAAAATATGTTGTAGTAAACCTGTTAACATGCCATAAATCCACACTTGACTCACACTACTTTATATTAAATAACTCAGAAAGCCTTGGAGTCTGGCCAGTCTTTTCTTCAGGAGGAAATGACATCATGTGGAGCAGGTCATGTGATCTGGAATTAACACGCTTCCTTGAGAGGTGTTTTGTAATGGGGAACTTCATAGAAAATGATTTCTCAGACACAGATGCAATTTGTTATTTCCCATATAAAATTTGATAAACTGCCAAAAAAGAAATATCTGTCATGATTATCTCAACTTAATAAAAACAAAACAACCAAAACAATTTTTGAAGTAGCTAATTTTATCATTGTTTAGCTAATCAGAAGGTAGTTGTTAATTCAAATGGTTATTTCGTTTACATGGACACAGGACCTCTGGAGATGTCCTGTGGCACTGGGATGGTGGCAGTGAATTCTGTGGGTCCTGTGGGTTGCAGGGTGGGACCTACATAGATCAGGCTCATCCTGGCACATCACATGGACGCTCAATAAGACTTGGATCTGGGGAGTGTGGAACTCGGGTGAACAGTTTAGTTCTGTCATGTTCCTCAGGCCACTCCTGAGCAGTTTTTGCAGTGTGTCGGGGAGCATTACTCTGCTGAGGGTGGAAACTAGCATCAAGGACTGCTGTTGTCGTGGAGGGTGGAAGGGGTTGCTTGACTTGCAATGTTTGGGTGGATGGTTCATGTCATGCAAGCCCACCGTATGCCAGAACACCAATAAACACCCCACTACAGCAAACTTTGAAGGACTAAGAGTGAAATTTCTTCAACAATGGTCAGTGTTATTCACTTCACCTGTCAGTGGTCATAATGTTGCAGCTGATCGATGTAAAGGCTAAGTAAACAGTAAAAGGTGAGAACTTTTGTCCTGTCAAAATTTAAAAACATGAAATTAAAAAAAAACTCATAGAAACTAAACACACGTTCATTTTGACCCAGCACTCCTCAGCTCTGCTTCTTGCTTTTCTATTGCATTCCCTCAACGGTCCTTTCCAATTCCTGTGACCTAACCTTATGTTGAAATCTAACTAGAGCTTTGTACCGGCTTGTGTTCATTTAATCCTGCTTCTCTAAGAGACTTAGCCAGTGATTTCGCCTCTCCTCACATCCTGTTCTGCCTGCAATTAACTGCGTCACCCTTTCTTAGCATCTCATCTCTTCTCTTTCGGTGTGAAATGTATTCTTGGTTCCTGATCTTCTTCTAGGTCTTATTGCTATGAAGGAGAATTGTGATCCAGGTGTTAACAGGGCTTAGATGATCAACATCTTCTCTCATCCATATTCTTATATAACATATGCGTGTGCTCTCTTAGCCATATTGTACTGTTACTAGTTCTGTCTCATCTCTTGCTCCTCTTTCAGTTATTTTCATTTCAATTCAGAAAACTTTATTTGTCCTCTGGGGCAATTTAAGGCAGGTAGAGCAGTTGGACACAGACGGTAGCAACAACTATATATAGCATTAGCAGCCATGTGGTGGTTAAAAATGAATCAATTGTCTAAAGATGACAAAAAGCACCCTTTTCAAGGAATAACAATAAAAATGGATATAATATTAATTGAATTCCTTCCCAGCACTGGCTGACGTCAATGTGACAAACTGGAAAATCTCAGTGACTAAATCCTGTTTACCCAACATCACACCAGTCCAATCATATTTATGTACTAACAGTTCCAGAAGCCAAATTGGCCACACGTCCATTTGCCAAACTCTCCTTACCCGGTGACTGACAGACGTTTGCACACTATGATGGATTAACTGAACCATCATGTGAAATGCACCGGTGCCAAAAACCCAGTCAGAGTACACGTTGACTCCTCATGTTTCTACGTAAACGATGCCAGGCTCCCGGGGCAAAAGCCAGGATTTGGCTTTTCTTGCACGTATGTTACAAAATCAAGATAACGATAGTGTGAACTTGAGCTTCGGCTGGTTGTGAGCTTCACCCAGGAGGAGTCCGACATGAATAGTCTGCTGGATGATGTAAGAAATACTGTTAAGATCTTCAGAAACTCCTCCAAATCAACAGAGGAGCTGCAGGACGTGTGCAGGTTCTCCATAGTGACTGACCAACCAGATGGTCTAACAACATCAACATGGATACTGGCTTCCTTCAGGTCAAAGAAACACACTGTGAGTTGGCTCACCAAGGTGCTGTTGTCTTGCCAGCAAGTGGCGAAAAACTCGGAGCCTTCAAAAGAGCTCCTCCTGTCTTTAACGGAGCAAACGAAACGCTACAGAGCGACAGGAGGTATCTGTCCTCTCTGGTCCCTGCTTGGTTTCACATCACCGGCCACCTGGCAGATTTCTCCAGGAGCACCACATAGAGCCTGGGCTGCATCATCAGAAATGAAAACAGCTACGTGTAGGCCGTGTTCTGCCAGTTTAGGAAAAGAACAAAGTTTTTCTCACACTCACAGCAGCAGTAGCAGCATGCTTCCTTGATCCTACAGTGGCACTGAAAACACTTTTTGATAATGTACATGTTCAGCTTAAGAAACTGCTGCACAGTTCTGAAGCGTAGCTCAACCTGAGGGCATCAACTGCACGGCAAGAAAACTCAAACTAGTCAGAATGTCTGATATGAAGCTGCAATTTGAATGATTTGTGTGTTCTTGCATGCAGCTACATCAATGAATTGTGCACATACTTGATATTTCAGTCTGTTCATCCAATAGAGTTCAAGATCTCAAACATTAATACAGCTTTGGACCAAGGCCTAAAAACTTGAGTTGCAGCTTGTTAGATTTGTTAGAAAAAGCAGAATTCTCATTCCTAACTGGCAACCATCGGTTTCAACGCCTGAAACGACAACTGTCTCTGGCAGACTTTATCAGCTGTAGTTAATTCAGCAAATGTTGGCTCCGTGAGTCACTTGAAAACCTTTTTTTTAAAAAATTTTTCAGCTGATTTATTTTAAAGCATCTTGTATAAGACACACATTTTCATGCTAAAAATCCAGTCTTATGCAAAAATTTGGAACCCATCAATGATCTACCTAGAAGACACAGAAACAGAATTGTTCTTGTATTTAAGCATGTGGAAGAAAAGTTACATCTGACTAGTATTACAGCCAAGTCTGTAATCCTGTAATGGAAGCCAAACATTACCATGCTTGGCTGCCACGTTTTTTTGTACTTTCAAACAGAATGTTTCCACTACAAGAAAAGAGACAGAAACTAACCGGTGTCTTTGGCAAAGTAGCTCATGTGAAAATGGATAAAGATGCTTCAGTGTAAACTTCCCCAAATCTAATAAATATCAAAACAGTGCCACAGACATTTGCCAAAACTCTCAGACAAGATCCAGCTCCAGCTCTACTCGAGGCTTTTTGGTAAATATAATCTCCACAACCTGGGTAGTTAATGATGTATTCCTTGGGCTCAGAAGAAATGATCCATCATCTAGATTTGCTAATGTTGCCCATTGTCTCGTTTTTCATATTTCTGCTTGAGCGTTTTACAAATATGATTGGAAATGGCACCCAACAGACACTTCACTGAGAGAAGTAAAATGCATATCACTTCAACATGAAGTCATGCAAAGCTGCACAGGTCTGCTGTCATTAAAGTTTCAAAAATAAATCATATTTAGCCTAAATTAATAGAATATTCTTATTTGTCATTGTACATGTACAATGACATTTTATGTAAATCGTTGCAAGTGCAAACAGTAATGTGATCAGTCAGAGTTTTAGAGGCAAATAAATAAACTCAAATGAAAAATTTAATAATAAATAAATGAGAAATGCTTTGAAGCCAACTATGAAAATATTATTTAAAACGCGAAGGAAAGATTCTTAAAAATAAACAGAAAAACAAAATGTTCCACACATACAAGACGTACCAGAAGTTTTGCCAGCGTTAAAATTTAATAAATGAATATATTAAATATTGAGAAAAGAGTGAGTCTATTCTACACCTAGGAGGTGATGAATTAGAAGTTTAGAACTGAAACTACAATGTGTTTTCCTAATAGCAGACAGTAAAAAACCTGCCAAAATGAGAAAAAAACTAAACAGTGAAACTGCAGAATACACGCCTCCTGGGATGGGAAGTCCACCACAGCTAACTTTTCTTCAGCTATCTCTTACAACCATTTGTAGATTACAACATGCGAAGCTCTCGACTGATGGAACTCCAAATGTGCATGTCCCACACACTTCATTTGGCAGTCGCAGAGTCACGTTGACAGCCAAAGAAGTGTTCCCTGCAACCATCTCATTACCTCACTGGTAATTTAAAAGCAATACTTTGGTTATAATTAGCCAGCACTGCTGCAAAGCACATTACCCGAGCAAGTATTACACGTCTCGCCCCGAGTTAAACTCTCTTGGTTAAGCGATGTTGCAACAACAACACATTATTTCCAAGGTCTGCAGCAAAAATTGTCTGTTCTGGGTATCAATAATTTGTCAGGCAGCTGCGTTCTGTGTCACAGCGACTCCAAAATTATTCCTTTGAAGTGGTTTGCGAAACTGTTGCTTTCTGCCTCCCCTGACAATAGTCCTCTCCGTCTCCATCTCTTATTGTGCTGCGTTTTCTCGTCCTCCCTCCTCGTTCCCTTTTTTCACAGATCATTATGTTAGAATTATTGCTCACTAGCGCTCTGCTCCACATCTGTCCCTCCGTTTAAGTTCGGGTGGCCGACAACAGCCGTGTTTGCAGTCCCCCTGGGTGAGGCAGAGCTGGGGCAAAGTGGCTTATGGCTCGCTGGTTCCCCCTTCCTCCCTCCATAACTCCCACCAGCGCTCCACTCATTAGAACAATGGGGGGAGAGGAAAAAAAAACACAAGGCAAGCAGTGTTAACTGGCAAAGCATTAAACTGCTGTCGAGAGCCATAAAATTTGGAATTAGCTGACTTTTCCAGAGGAGTAATTAAAGCAGGACGCTGTCATTTGAAGTTCACCATTTCATTAAAGAGCGGCAGCAGAGTCACAGAGGCTGGGAGAAAACAGAAGGGCAGCCAGGACAGACCTGCACTCATGAAGGCCAGGAACATCTGAGAGCTCACGTCTGTGTGTTCAGCTTGTACGCTTCCCTGTTGCTGATTAATTAATAGATAACTTCCCATTTACAGATACAGATATCTCATTAAACCGTGTTCATTTGTCATTCTTGTTGTGCTATTACTTAATAAATAGCAACTGAATGAAAAGATGAATATTCTGTACTTTTAAAAAACCCTGTGCAATATCTGTTTTTTTACATATGCTAGAACACATGCTACACAGGTATACTTATACTAGAACACATACTAGATATACTAGAACAAATGCTACACAGATATACTAGAACACATGCCACACAGATATACTTATACTAGAACACATGCTACACAGATATACTTATACTAGAACACATGCTACACAGATATACTTATACTAGAACAAATTCTACATGGGTATGCATTTAGTAGAACATATCTTACATAGGCATACATTTACTATAACACATGCTACATATGTATACATACATTAGAACTTGCGCTACATATGTCTACTTATACCAGAACACATGCTACAAAGCATACATATATTAGAATTCATGCTACATTGGCATACATTTACTAGAACACATAGTAGATAAACTAAAACACATGCTACATAGGCTTACTAATACTAGAACAAATGCTATATAGGTATTCTTATACTAGAACATATGCTACATAGGTATACATTTACTAGAAGGTATACTATACTATATATAACATAATACTCATGGTTCTTTCAATTCGGGCTGCAGCTAACAACTATTGTCAGTATTGACTGAAATGTTGATAATGATTAAGCAAATCATTTCATCTATAAACTATCATGAGATGGTCAAAAACAAAATGTCAATCAGCATTTCCTGAAGCCAAAAATGACGACCTCAAACGTTTTGTTCTGTCCACATCCCAAAGATGTTTAATTGAAGAGCTAAAAAAGCAGAAAATGCACTCATTAGAGAAGCTTGAATGACAGAATTTAGACTTAATTTCTCAAACCAATTCATTGAGCATGAATTAGTTGGCAACGAATCAATTATTTATTGTAGATCTACTTTGGATTCTGATATAGGGGCAAAATACTGCTCAAAAGAATCACATTAGTTGCCAAAATGCGTTTTTTCACTACACATTTGAATGTCTTTTTGTCACTTCTGCTGGAGTTGCTGGATCAGAAGACATCATTTAATGCGCACTAGGTGGCTGCACGGCTCCTTTGCCCTTTGTGGGGAAAAGGATGAGTGTGAAAGTTCGGGAGATGTCGTTCCCAGGCCTGATAAATATTTCAGCGGGAGAACTTTGCCTCGTCTCTCTGCATCAGTTCACTGTTCCCCTGTTTCCTCTCACACACTGGCACATCCAGCACAGACGCAAACAGGCAAACACACTCACGAGGACAAGCTGTATTAAAGAGCTGCAGTCGACAGGTAACCTTTTTCTGCTGCCCACCGCTGTTCCACCACCGGCAGCTGCTCCGGAGCCTGAGGGAGGAGGACGGGCCCGATGGAGGGGAAGTGGACAAGCAAGGACTTCATCCAAAGTGTAATGAGAGTCAATGTGAGCAAAAGTCAACCAGGAAAGATGTAGAGGAAGACTTTAACAACTTTCAGTGTACCGTAAAGAAGATTGAAGCTAATCTATGCTATGGAAAAAAGTTTCTATCTAGTGGACGAATATATTTATTGTGATGAAATATCACAAAAGAGTGAAAATAGTTGAAGTCTGCTGATCAACCTGCCAGATATCTTTGCCTTTAATTGATTATTTGGTCTATGCAGTGGCAGAAAACAGTGAATAAATCCACCACAAAATGCCAGATCCCATTGTGAGACCTTCAAATGTTGTTTTGCCTGACCAACCACTGTGGCAGGAAATATTTGATTTTTGTACCTCTGTCTTTGACATTTCAGCTTAAAAAATGACAAAAAAGTTCAACAATGACTGTCAGAGTTAGTGACTGATCCTTTCAACCGCATGTTGTTTCAGCTCTACGGTTAACAATAATATCAAATCCAGCAAATCTGCACCGTTTAGAAGCAACAACAAAGTGTTTGACATGTTTGCTTGAGGGTTAGTCAGAAGTGGTAATTAATCTTCTGTTCATTTTTAAATTCATCACATCTTAATCAAAAGATGCTGCATGAAAAAGGGGACAGTAGAGCTTTCATCTGATATCAAAATCGTATTTTAAAAAAAGTCAACAACAACATTATTTGTATAACACATCAAACTTGGAGGTAGAAGTCTTGGAAAGCTTACAACTTTGTAAAGTATGTCTATTCTCCTTCACATAACGGAGGATTTCGGTATGTTCAGTAGTAGACGTTGCACAGGTGCTGCGGGACTATAGGGCGTCTGAACTTGTTTGTGCATTTGCTCAAATATTGCACAGACAAATAAAATCTCTCGGCCCAGATCTGTGCCCTCTTCCTATTTTAGCTGAATCTCTGCCTCGGTGCCAGAAGTCAACCCTGCTCACACAGCTCCTAAATCATATCCAGCGATGTGTAAAAACGGCAGTTAAGAGCAAAAACAAACAATAATCTGGACTGCGGTTTCATTTAATTAATTTTTTTTCTGCTGTGCTATCAAAAACATGATAATTAGAAAATTATATACTGCAGTAAACGGTCTGCATGCACAGGCGTTAGTCAGACACCTCACAATGCAAGATAGAAAAATGATAACAGTTAATGTCAACATAGGCATAATCACATAAATAAACACAGAGGAACATGGGGGGGTTCAAGGATTTGCTGACTGCAACAAAAACGAGCAAAAAAGTTCCCAAACACGGCAGTGCTGTGGGTTAACTATATGAGGATAAAATGATGTAGCAAATGGTTTCAGTTTTAACCCTCTGAACCACAAAATCTGACATTGGATTTGAAAAACTGTTGTTTTCAAAGAATAAATAAGTAGAACAAAATTGTTAAAACTGCATAATTTACAGTAGCAAGAAACTTTAAAAGCTGATCAACAAATAATAATCAACTTTCCTACAGTCCCTAAACATCTATGAACACTAATATTGAGGCCAATTTATAAGTGGGGACTTTTGTAACAGTTGACAGGTATCATAGTTGACATTTTTGCTGTTGCCAGGTCCATAAATCCACACTTGACTCACACACTACTTTATTTTAAATAACTCAGAAAGCCTTGGAGTCTGGCCAGTCTTTTCTTCAGGAGGAAATGACATCATGTGGAGCAGGTCATGTGATCTGGAATTAACACACTTCCTTGAGAGGTGTTTTTGTAATGGCTAACTTAGTTGAAAGTCATTTCTCGGACACAGATACAATTTGTTATTTTCCATATAAAATGTGATATATTGCCAAAAAATATATATCTGTCATGATTATCTCAATTTAATAAAAAGAACACAATCAAAACAATTTTTGAATAAACTCATTTTATTATTGTTTAGCTTATTAGAAGGTGGTTGTTATTAAACTGGGACGGTTATTTAGTTGAGATTTTAGTGATATTCAGTCATTTTTTATTAATAAGTGATTGTTTCCATAATAAATAATTATGACATTTGTAAAGACATGATCACAATGAACATAAACTTTTTTTAAAAAACTTTTAATAAAAATGTATGCAAGACATATCCCATGGACTTTAAAAATCCCTCAATTATATATTGACCCAGCTGTGAGTTTTGTTTGGTGCTAATTAGCATATTTTAACATCATTGAGGAGAATAGAATCACACTTCAATAAGAAATCTACAAAATTATAGATTTGCCAAGACTACTGACTTTTTCCCTACTAGTTTATCTGTCTTCTCCTTTTTCTTGCAGCATGTTTTGCAAATCAATGGTATGAGTTTAAAATTGAACAAAAGATTAATAATCAACACTTTTTTGAACAGCCCTCAGGCAAACATGTCAAACATTTTGTTGTTGCTTCTAAACTGTGAGGAGTTGTGGATTTGATTTTATTGTTAAACGCAAAGCTGAAACAACATGCGGTTGAAAGGATCAGCCACCAACTGACAGTTATTTTTGTACTTTTTTGTCATTTCTAAAGCTGAAATGCCAAAGTCAGGTAAAAATCAAATATTTCCTGCCACAGTGGTTGGTCAGACAAAACATTTGAACGTCTCACATTGAGCTTTTGTGCTAGTTAGCAAACAGAGTAAAGCAAGATACATTAGTATTTGCAAATTTGCTGTTGACCCAGCTAACATCTGATGAAAATGTCATTAGTTTTGGTATTTAGTCATAAACCAGTGTATTTGTTGCATCAACTAGATGCTACTAGATGAAATAAGAATGATGGTACCCTATCTTTAGTTTTATTTTATTATTGTGGGGTTTTTTTTTTAGATCATTTTAGGGGTAATTTCAAGGCTTTTATTTCTTAGTGATATTTGGAGAGAGACAAGAAATGCAGGGAAAGAGAAGGGAAATGATCAGGTGAGCTCATTATTTATTATTTTACTAAAAACTAAAGATTTCCACCTTGTGGTGCAAGAGGTAAAGTCTGAGTTTACTGAAGTCGGTACCAAATTTTATGGCAATTTATTTAACAGCTTTTCAGATACTTCAGTCTAGACTGAACAACCAATCATGTCATGTCATAAGTCTGGTGAAAAAACGTGCAACAAAACCTCCGATTTACTCACCTAAACCTGACAACTAATTATTTTCTGGAGCTGCTTGGTTAGTTAAATTAAACTATTAAATCTATCGTGAACTATTTTGATAATTGATGAATTGGTTGGAGTATTTTTTAAGATAAAATTCACAGAATACAGCTTCTTTAATGTGAATATTTGTGCATTTCTTTACTCCTCTATGACAGTAAACTGCTTATGTATGGCTTGTGAACAAAACAAGACATCTTCTTGGGCTTTTGGAAGCAGTGATCGGCATTTTTAACAGCAACAGGTTGATCGACAAAGGAAATATTATTACTTGCATCCCTGTTTATTGTTAATCAATCTGATACTTAATGCAGTTCCCAGACAAGTTTGACACCTCAGCTTGAAAAATTACTAATAGTGACAGATCAATAGTCTGTCAATCAGCTAATTAATATTTCCTCATTTCAATTCAGCACACAAAACAAGTGACAATGTTCTGATGTTAAACTCTTCTACAGCTGCCAAACTCACTCATAAATATCATGCAGAGGTCACATCACTTCACTGTGTGAAAAAGACGAAAAAGACAGATTTAAGAAAGACGCTGAAAGAGAGAGACACGAGTGCTGAGTCACTCCGACCCGTACGGCAGAGGTCGTATCGTCGAGTCGCTGTGGCTGAATGAGTCCTCCGTCACTCAACATGCAGACGAGGAAGACGCTGAGGTCTCCTAAACGGACCTGATAGGGATTTCCTCCGCTGCCTGATGGAGTTGACACTTTTCTACCTCTGTGCCATTTCTGTGAGGGCACTTTACGCCAAGCGTCAGTCTCCATCAGTGGATGCTGCTTTTGCCGAAAAGGCCCCACCTCAACCTTTCCAATGTGTCCCACACCATTGCTGGGTAATTGACAAAAATGTAGCGGGCCGAGGCCAATGTGACAACTGAGAAAGTTTCCCTCCAACCCTAAACAGGCCATCTGAGGTAAAACACCAATCGAGGGCGAGCGAATAGAATATTAGAAGCTGCAGCCGTTTCCCTTGAACAGGAGTTGAATTAAATAACATCCTTTCACTAAAAAAATGCCAATAATCTTGATATTCATGAGCGGTTACAGCAGATATGCATTAAGCTGACAAGTGACAACATTTACTGTGGCATTTGTGACACAGCAGCAGCTCTCCTCTAAAGTTTGGCCTTCAAGCAGAAAGCTTTACGGAGTTCAGAATACTTGATATCTGGATGAGACGTAAAAGTTTTTTGAAAACTAATCCATAAGAAACAGTTCATGCAGTGGAGCACAACAGAGGAAAAATGCATTGCGGTTCCTTACCTTGGTCCACAGGGGCCTGGGTGTTTGTTATTCATAACTTGCAACACAGGAAAGAGAATTTTCTTGTTGTTGTTGCTTTGAGTTGAGATTTAAGATCAGAAACACTTTAATACAAATTGTCTGGCTTCAAAACATGCAACTCATAATGTTCAAACTATTCACTGATTGCATTATGGATATATAATAATGTTTTCCATCTTTATCATTCCACAAACATATTTATACCCCACATACTGGCTTCAGTGCTACAGCATTATGTTAAGCATATAGATGAGCTATAAGAGAAAACACTGAGCTCAGTTGTTGAAGGCCAGACAAGGACTCTCTCCTTTAAAAGAAAAAAAGACATGTTCATACAATTTCTGCACGCCTGAAGAAATACTCAAAAACTTTTCATTCAAGGATGCATGAACTCTAAGAGTCTCAGTGCTCCACTAACCCAGGCCATTGAAGTGAGAGTTATTTTCTTTGCTGGCTCATGCAAGGAGCCATTTGCTCCCTTTCCATCTCACTGTATTATGTGTTGGCCTCCGGGGAGGCAGAGTTTCATTACAGCCAAAGCCCAGTTTAGCATGTTTGGAACGGCTCACATCGATCTCTTTGACCCTGTTAGATCACTGTCCAATCTTTTGCATTACAGGGTTGCAGGTAGGAGCAGAGTGTAACACCTGCTTAGTAATGAGGACAGCATTGATGAAATTTAACCCCGCAGCTTTTCAGAGGCCCTCTGAGAAAAAACATCTGATTGGGAACCTTTTATTTTCATCATTTCCTACATCTGTCTATCTAAAACACATCTATTGCACAGGTTAGAGTTTTACCTTAAAGCAAGATTTCTCACGGAAGGAGATTCAACACCAAAACATAAGTCTCCGGTTAAAGCCACTGTTCAGAAAGTATACCGAGAAACTGCCTCAAACAGAACGCCGATGTATCAGGAAAAATAGAAAGGTGCTTGACAGGACAGAAAAGAGTCTGTGATTGTGTCTGTCCATCAAGAGACGTCTTGTTTACTGGGCTCACTCAAGAGAATATAGGAGCGTTATAGAGTCTCTGTCGGGGTGTGTTAGTGTGTCTCTGAATGTCGGACAAGTCTGTTATGTGTGCTGAGACAGAAGACGATTGTGCAATGACATGTAGGGTCCAGCAGACACAGGAGGAACGTTGTATTCCACAATTTTTTAATGCACAACAAATAAAGCTCTCCCATGCCTGAGCCTCTTACTTTTGAGTGGATTTTTTTGGGCAGATGCTTCTCCACAAAGCCCTGAAGCTGGAGATAAAGCACCCGCACTCAATCTGAGCTATCGGCCATGCCTCCGCAGAGCTTTAAGTATAGATCTTCACCAAGTTCCCCCAGTTGTTAGAGGGTCTCACAGGCGGCGGATGTGTTTCCAGAGCCCACTTAGCCAGACACGGTGAGCTGATCAATGGAGGGGAGGAAAGGCACCACGCAGGTGATGGAGATACCTGCCACCACAGCAGCACCGGCTGATCTGTTACTGACAAATACTCTTCCTGGGACATGAATCTCCTGCAGATCCCTCCAACCGAGCTGGAGCAGACGAAGAGAGGAAGACGGAGAGGCTTCGTCCAAAAAGGATATAGAATGAGGAAAAAAAAGTAAATGGTTTGAGGACATGTCCTGCTTTATCCAAAGTTTCAAGGTCAGACTGTCGGTCTTTTTTTCAGTATAATGAGGATGAAAAGAATCTAAAACAACAAGATAATCTTCAAAGTTTTTATTGTTTTTAATGTTGCATCCAAGTGTTTTCTAGAAGATTTTCTAGAAGATTTTTTTTTTATTGCTATATACTTTTATTTACTGAGCATCATCATGTTGCATCCAGATTAGGGATCAACTGATATGGTTTTTTTAAGGCCGATACCAATGCCAGTTATTTGTGTCAGTATATAATTGTGGGACTTTTTGAGTTTGAAAAATTCAGGTATTATAGTTGATATTTTTGCTGTTTTCAGGTCTAAAATCAACATGGCCGCCTATAACCAAACACCACATGACATTTTTACACAAAGATTCTTCTAAATATCAGAGATACAACCGAGTAAAGTTGAAATAGAAAGTTATTTATAAAGATATTGTAGTAAACCTGTTGACATGCGATAAATCCACACTTGACTCACACACTACTTTATATTAAATAACTCAGAAAGCCTTGGAGTCTGTCCAGACTTTTCTTCAGGAGGAAATAACATCATGTGGAGCAGGTCATGTCATCTGGAATTAACACACTTGCTTGAGAGGTGTTTTTGTAATGGGGAACTTAGTTAAAGTGATTTCTCAGACACAGATGCAATTTGTTATTTTCCATATTAAATTTGATATATTGCCAAAAAAGAAATATCTGTTATGATTATCTCAACTTAATAAAAAGATCACAATCAAAACAATTTCTGAATAAGCTCATTTTATTATTGTTTAGCTAATTAGAAGGTGGTTGTTATTAAATTTGGACGGTTATTTAGTTGACATTTTAGTGATATCCAGTCATTTTTTATTAAGTGATTGTTTCCATAATAAATAATTGTGAAATTTGTAAAGACATGATCACAATGAACATAAAAAACATGAGTTTTTTTTTTTTTTTTTTTTTAATAAAAATGTATGCAAGATATATCCCATGGACTTCAAAAATCCCTCAATTATGTATTGACCCATTTGTAGTCGGCAAAGACTGATATTTGCGGCGACTGAGATTGACCAGTTGTGTCTGTTCTTCTCTATCTTTCACTGTTCTATCACAGCTTTTCCAGACTGAACCACTAGCTGTTAGCATAGCCTTAGCCATTGTGAGAGTAGCTAACTGTGAAGAAAATTATTCAGGGAAATACTGTTTGCCCAAAAGAACACTCAGTCGTCTTTCATGTCAAAGCGAATGTTCTGCTTGTGCAAGGAATCAACATGAACAGAGCGCAATCTGAACAAGTGACTGACAATGTGTGGAAACAGTTTAACTTTTATGCAGGCACATACACATTACATTACCATGAGTTAAAGGATAATTTTTTTTTCCAGTGGTATCAGTTTCTGAGCAGCCAGAAACTGGTTTTGCAAGCAGCCAGTTTCAGCCGGCTGCTTGCAAAACCAGCTTGTTATATTTTGATGGTCAAAGTTAATCATGGAAATTTACTGAGTACATTGGGTTATATGAGTTCACAGTCACACAGTTATATAGTAGTTTGAAATCATAACATTATTATAATTTTATAACATTAACTTCCTGGTTGTGGCAATGGCTTGTCTCTCATATTTTTACAGTCTCTGCCTGAGAGGCCTTACTAGGACAACAGCGTGATCACAGACAGAGAGAAATCAACAATCTATCAATAATCTCTACACAATTTATCGATACAGATAATAGGAAAAATGCCAAACATTGGCCACAATATTTGGCCAGGACGATAATCGATCTATCCCAAATCCAGATGATTCAATGTCGGCTGTTTCTGCTGTGAAATCATTGTAAAACTTTAGCAAAACTCAACAGAAACCAAATGCAACACTAAGAGAAAAAGATATCAGAAGATCTGCCAAACCAAGAACGAGAGATTTGTCATTTTTGACCAGTTAAACACCGAGTCTGCACAGCTGGGGGCCGGGCCTGTGACCCTTCCAGCTCACAAATAACGCTGGGCTGATTTATGCATCAGCAGTGTGGGAAGTTTAACAACACAGAAGAGGCTGAGTCAGTGTTCAGTGATGGCGTGAGGCTAGCTGGGCCATTTTCCCTGAAGGAAACTTCTCTTTTTTTCCCGTTTTTCAGCCCGTGATGGGCCAGTATTTTCCCATCTGCTCTGCCACTGGCTGCTTCCTGTGACTAATGACATTGGAAAGGGCTATCTCAAATTAGAAACAAAAGCAAAGCAGCTCTTGTGGAAAGAGAATGTGTCTTTGTGTTACAGCTGATCGATCAGAGCGTGGAGACGAAATGACTCCCACTGAGGGAGATCAAGTTGACGTATTTTTTTTAAGCTGCCAGCAGATACCATAAACTCACACTCTATTCCTTTGACAGCAACACCTAATCTTTGTCAGCGATGCCGTCAGTAAAGGATTCTTCTGACGTCCAGCTGTCAAGGTTGACATATGATATATTAGAAGAAGAAATCTAAATCAATAAATGGAGATTTAACAACAGCTTCTCACTCACATCACTGATATTTTTTTTTTCAAAATGTTAGATTTAGAAAAAATATATATATTTCAATACTTTCTCTGCTGAAAATGGATTAACATCACAGTCTCTTTCTTCTGAATGCCCAGTTTTATGAACAGAAATCGGGCTAAATTATTCAGCTGCCTCCATTGTTAATAAAAATAATTCAGCCCATCAAGTGACTTGTTATAAATCCAACATGTGTGTGCTGGAGCAAGTGGTCATTTAATCAATTAGTTAATTGACAGTCCAGACAGGAAATCATTGAAATCACATCAAAGAAGTCGGCTCATTCTGCATTCTGTGTTTTATATCATTATAAATGGACATGACTTCTGAAGGGAAAACTGTATGCTTATACATACCTATATGTTGTGCAATATGCACCGATATGAAAAACAGCGTGGTGCAGATTCAAGTGGTCTCCTCATTTTAGGCTCCTAACTAGTTCATGAAAAATACTGCTGACAAGTTAATAAATAATGATTTTCCTATCATTATACCTTCTAAATGTAAATGTAACATACATGTGTAAAGAACATATATCGATCTCAGAATGTTTTACTGCCTAAAAATCAGCATCAGGCCCCCAAAAATCCAGTATTTAATTATCAGATTAATCAATACTGACATCACTAGTTGCATTGCTACCTGTCAGCATGCTGTCTTTGGTTTTAATCACTTACATTTTTTAAATTCATACAGAACTAAACATTTCATCAAGTCAAAATATGCAGCAATGGAATTAGCAAATTGCAAGGCCTGTAATAAGGATATGCAATGTGTGATTCATGAATAATGACATGGATGTTAGAATTAAAATCTATTTAATTTGAGCAGAATCAAACTTTCGGAGGTTGTTTCTGCTGCTCACTGATCAATGTAAACTACATAGTTCAGGCTGTGCAGTGTGCTTTCACTGACATGAGCCCATTTTGTTGTTAAGTAGTCACATTTTGTACATTTTGCAGCACTTCTGACCCAGAATTTAAAACGTCAGGTCAATGGTTTTGCAAATTCATGCTGTCCTCCTTGTGTGACAGTCACACTTGCAATAGTATTTGGGTCAATATATAATTGAGGGACTTTTGAAGTCCATGGGATATATCTTGAATACATTATTATTAAAAGTACAAAAACTAATGTTTTTCATGTTCATTATGATCATGTCTTTAGAAATGACATAATTATGTTTATGGAAACAATCACTTATTAATAAAAAATGACTGAATATCACTAAAATATCAATAACCGTCCGAATTTAATAACAACCACCTTCTAATTAGATAAACAACAATAAAATGAGCTTATTCAGAAAATGTTTTGATTGTGTTCTTTTTATTAAGTTGAGATAATCATGACAGATATTTCTTTTGGCAATATATCAAATTTTATTTTGGAAATAAGTTGTATCTGTGTCCGAGAAATCACTTTCAACTAAGTTACTTATTACAAAAACACCTCTCAAGGAAGTGTGTTAATTCCAGATCACATGACCTGCTCCACATGATGTCATTTCCTCCTGAAGAAAAGACTGGCCAGACTCCAAGACTTTCTGAGTTATTTAATATAAAGTAGTGTGTGAGTCAAGTGTGGATTTATCACGTCAACAGGTTTACTACAATATCTTTAGAAATAACTTTCAATTTCAACTTTACTCAGTTGTATATATAGTATTTTAGAAGAATCTTGGTGTGAAAATGCCATGTGGTGTTTGGTTATAGGCGGCCGTGTTGATTTTAGGCCTGAAAACAGCAAAAATGTCATCTATGATACCTGTCAACTATGTTACAAAAAGCCCCACAATTATATATTGACCCATTTCATGTTGTAATGATCTATCGCATGTTTTACATCCATTTTGCGGTGCATATTATACTGATCAATGACTTAGGGATATATATAGGATATTTTTCCCCAAATTGTTCAGTCCTTCCTTCATAGCATGAAAACACTGTAGACTATTGAGAGAAAAAGATTCAGTCATTCTTTCACAATGTCCAATCAAACCAAATTAAAGTACCCTTAAGATAAAAGCTTTTTACGGATATTGGGATATTTTTTCCAAAATTATTTAGCCCTACCTGCGACTATAGAGAGAAAAAGATTTGGCCATTCTTTCTCAGTATCCACAGGCTGAAAACCAAAGAAGTATTATTATTTCTGGATGACTTAATCATCATTGAGGACCGTGAATGTGTGCCGTGTTAGAATAAGATGGAGTTTAGCATCCGGCAAAACAGCAGATTCATTCAGTGAAATGATCATGAGCAAGAAAGTCCAAAGACATTAAATCCGCAGCACAAAGACACTAAAGCTACCCAGTTCTGTCGCAACAAGAAAAGATTTCCTTTCACCGCTTCTCTTTTCACAATACTACAATGTCCATCCTGAATTTATCTGCTTCTCTGATACTTCCTCGTCTCTGAGTGGATAATAAACGAGTCATAAAGTAGTCCTTGAAGACTCATGCTCCATAAATTCTCAGACTGCTTCACCCACACGGACAGACAGCAGCTTCATAAAACAGACTTATTTCCATGTCACCAAACGTCATAATCTTCGAAAGAACCCCCTCTTCCAAAAAAAAAAAAGAGTCATCCTAAAAGAGCAAGGCACTCATCTCTTCGAGAAACTAATTATTCAAGGCTTCAGGCACTTAACATTAGAAATCCGGCTGGCTGTGCTCTGCATTCAAAATGGACTGAAAATCTACGATATGAGGAGGATTCGGAATCATCCTAAAATGAATTCATGTCATTCAGGCAAACAATGTTATGCTGCATTAAAGTATGCAATAGACTGATGACTCATCTAATTACTTTTCCTCTTTTTATTTTTTTTTTTTGCATATGCACGAGGCTTCTACAGTACTATTTTCATGTCCCGACCCTGCTTTTTATTTTTCAGCTCTCCCTCTCAGATGTGCTTATGTTGTATGTCTTCCTATTGTTCTTTTCATGTCTGCACGTCTGTAATCGGAGCTTCTGTGTGCTCATGTGGGCGGCTGAGTGGGCGAGTTTACTTACATTGTCTTCAAAACAGAGAAGCAGGCAAGTTTTAGTTCATAAATGTGGGTTTGAAGCTTTTGACTGAGACGTGCTTGGCATTATAGTCCACCAATTTACTGCTCTGTGCGATATAATTACTAACCTAAGACCTCCTGCTCACTGTGATCCTTTTCAGAGGTCAGAAACACTGAGAATTTGAAGACGTGGTGGATAGGATAAGAAAGCAAAGGCAGAATAGTGGCATTTGGAAGGACACAATGAAGTAAAGAAAAAACATTTACCTTAATTGAGCAAACAAGTTATTCTAAAATTAGAAATTAGGTTTTATTTGTTCATTATAATCCTACTTAAAAGTATCTGTGCATCCTAAACCAAGCACTTTCTGGACTTTTTTTTGTTCCTATAACATCTTACTACACATCCCATTGTCATGGAAAGGATGTTAATCTGTCTCAGAAGAGTCAAATTATTGGCCTGCATCAAGCAAAGAAAACAACTAAGGAGATGAAACTACTAAAATCAGGTTAAGAATTGTCCAACACATTCTTAAAACCTGAAAGGATAGTGGTGAACAATCATCTTTGAGGAACAAATGTGGTTGGTCATGTGGTCTGATGAGTCCAGATTTACTCTGTTCCAAAGTGATGGAGGCATCAGGGTAAGAAGAGAGGCAGATGAAGTGATGCACTCATCATGTCTAGTGTCTACCAGCCTGTGGGGGTTTGGGTTATGATCTGGGTTTGGTCAGGTTCAGCAACGTTATGTTCCTAAAGAATGAGGTCAACTGACTACCTGAATATACTGAATGACCAGGTCTTTCCATCAGTGGAGTTTTTCTTCCCTGATGTCATGGTCATGTTCCAAGATGATGATGCCAGGATTCATGGGCTCACATTGTGAATGAGTGGATCAGGGAGCATGAGATGGATTTTCCTCCACAGAGTCCAGAACTCAGCCCCATTGAGAATCTCTGGGATGTTCTGAAGAAGACTTTATTCAGCGGTCCGACTCTCCCATCATCAGTATGAGATCTTGGTGAAAAATGATTGCATCTCTGGACAGAAATAAATGCTGTGACATTGCAGAAGTTTATCAAAACGATGCCACAGCAAATGAGTGTCATACTCAAAGCTAAAGGCAGTAAAAAAAATAAAAGATTTTAGAGTATGCAACCTTTTTTTTGTGGCCAGGCAGGGTATATGTGAGTGTGTATATATATATAAATATACCATAAAATAAAGATATAAAATATTATAAAGACATAAAATAAAGATTAAATTATTCTCAATTCAAGACATTTAGTTCACACGGCCTCTTTTTAGCCTTGAGTACTGTCTGCAGGTATGGCTTTGTGGCTCCAACAGCCTCCAGCAAAAAGGTAGTACAGCCTGAATGCAGTCTGAAAGGCAACAACAACTCACTGTGCCACTTGCCGCTGCTCTTTAAGCTTGCTGTTTTGAATGTACAGCAATAATTTGGCAAACTCAAATGAGTGTGTTAGCATTTTCATCATTTCCCGTCAGCTGCATTATGACGGCTGGATAGTAGGATGACAAAGAAGAAAATCAAGCTACAGCTCAAAGAGCAGGAGGACAAAAATAGGATTTCACAAAAGTGTGAAGGGCAAGTCCCTCATTCTCAGTAGAAAGTACACCCTTTTAGTTATTGTATTCACCGGGTTGACTGTATGTTGAAGAAGAAAGTGTCTTTATTGTGAAGCAGAAGCAACGTCAGGTTAAGTAAACATGCTGAGAATGTGGCCTCTTTAGCAGGTACAGTTATGGTTTAACCCTGGACGTTGCCACTCATCTCAGATGCATTCAAAGCCACAATGGCTTTGTTTAATCCTCCCAGCTTCTTGACATGCTCTTTGCAACCAAAAGCTAACAAAGCAGTGTCTTGGTTCTTACTTGCTTGCTCACTTTTTCTCGTTGTTTTCCTTTTGACAAGTTCACGCTGAGGTTTTAAAGCAACCAGCCGAGAAAAACCACCTGCTTTGAGGATTATCTCAACTTGTTGACAGAGTTTGAAGAAGAATTTTGTTTCACAAGGTTTGTCTTTTTAAGTACAAATGTCTACATCTACTCTGCAAAACTAAGACAACTCGATGCCCTTTAAAACTTCGCTTCTATCAGCCACGAGTAGATGGCAAGGTTTAGTCTGCGTCCCTGGCTGCTTTGTCTGACTTCATTTTCCATCTGTCCGTTTTTCTCTCTGTGTCCTTCCTGATAGGAAAAGTCTAATACACTGTATAATACGCCACAAGGCAAGCTTATTTTTATGTGTCCATCATTGGAGCACAAAGTACCAGACTCTGAATTTATTGCTGTTCATTGGCCCAAATACACTACATCGACATAATCAGGGTTTATGAAGGCACATGTTCTGGCATAAAAAAAAAAAAAAAAGGACACAATCATGCTAAAAAAGCAGGACGTCATACTTCAAACAAAAGGGCAGACTGAGTCACTCCAGATCAGACAGAAAGCCTCTGTATAGCTTTCAGTAAGGACGGAGGATTTGAGTTTGAAGCCTTGAGTCAAAACCAAGTGAACCCACTAGTTTAATGAGCCATCTGTTTATCCATGTTTTCTCATGTTGCATTTAGCGTTCCTTCACTTTTTCTATTGACAAATGACAAAATAATGTAAACACATCGAAGGAACAGTCCTCTAAATCTGATAAAACCAATATTTTCACATTAATAGTGGATCACATGAATACTAATATGTGAAAGGGATCACTCAGTGACAAACCTGCAGAGAATTATATTATACAGCCTCTGCAAACTGCATTGTTCCTTCAGCGCTTTAGCTGCAGTAGGCAAGTAAGCAAACCAAACAGAGAGACACAGTTAGCAACTAGTTGGTATCAGTGCTAGTAAACAGCATGCAGCAACCATGAAGTCAGATTTTACCCTCAGGAAGTGGTTGAGACCAAAAACGGAGCTAAAAGTGGAGTGAATATTGGACAGAAATATGAATAATTGATAATGAAGTTGCACCACACCTTGTGCTAAACGAGTAAATCATCAATTGTTAAAAGTGCTGCTTTTGTGTTCACAGTAGACCCAGAACAATTCTGGACTTTTTGATCGGATACCAATTTTAGGGAGCAAGAAATTCTGATACTGATATAGTGGCAATGCTGTTTATTAGATGAGATAAACCTTATTGATTAGTCACAAGGTAAATTCACGTGACAGCAGATACATACAGATGAGGCATGAAAGAAGCAGGACAACAATTACAAAAGTACAACAAGGCTAAAAATAAAGACATAATAAAGGTCTCAAAGACAATGTACAAGCCATGGTTATACATTTATGTATAGTATGTTAGTGTTATAGTAGACAATAAGAAAGGTGAAGTGATATATTTCACAAACTAGTTAGCAATTTATCATGAAGACAAAGCTTGACTGTGTGTTGTCTGCTACATGTGCTGCAAACGGTGATCAGTATTATACTATTGTAAAGAAGGGAGTTGGACCTGCTCTATGTGATGACACAGTTTGGAAATGATCCTAAACATCATTTTATGTATTAAGTTCTGTAAAAAGAAGCTTTCAAATCAGCGTATATGGAAAAAAATATGCAAAAATACCGATATGCTGTGATTAATCAATATCACCAAATCAAAATATCCGTCCGACTCCATTTCAGAGCTTGTTTCCGTTGCCACCAGGTGGCCAAACAAATGAGATATTGCATTTCTGTGTAACCCAATCACAGATACAAACTCAACAAATGTTGGCTAATGTTAGTGTGAAGGCCAATTAGTAACATCATCTGCTGCAAACCAGGTCTGCTGCTCGGCTCTTTGATATGCAAGCTTTTGTGTTAGCGGATAATTAAAATCATCTGTGCCAAACTGCAAGTGAATCATGTAAATAAATAAAAATTAGCACAAGAATCCAAAACACATTTCCATGTCTTTAGTTATGCAAAAATGCACCTAATTTGACAAAGAAAGGAAACAAAACTGTGCTGTAGTTGGAATTCAGGACAGATGTAAAAAAAGTACAAAACTACAAGAAGGTTTTTTTTTTTCTATTGCATGACTAAGCCTTTCTGGTTGGACCTAAACCTCCAACACCAACATTCAGATGGACGCAATTTTTTTCCCATTCCTTCTATTTTTTATTTGCCATCTTGCAAAGCAAATAAATACCCTTAAGCATAGTAGATGAGTGATCTGTAGGTCTTTAAAGTGTTCTCCATTGTACAGCAATGAGCGTCTATGTGTGAAGGAAGCCTCAGACTGAGAGGGTCTGGTCCTGGAGGAGGTAGAAGTCAAACACCTGTCAGGGGATACAATTATGGTCATGTTCCTCTGTCATCCCACAGTGCATACTCAAATGTTGTGTCATCCCACAGTGCATACTCAAATGTTGTGTCCCCCCTCCCACCAAAAACCTTCTCGCTGTAGTCAACTTAAGCCGCCTCGCCTGCAGCGTTTGTGAATATTTGAAAGTACTGCCGGAGGAAAGGAACGAGGCTGGCATTTCTCCTTCAAGAGAAGTGGACCGGGTACCCTGGTGGCAAAGTCTCTCCCTGAAAACACAGCAAAAGTCAAATACAAAAAGGTCCTCTGTGCCTTTGTCACAGCTCAAGTGGTAAAGAAACTCTCCTGTGCATTGTCATAGCAGGTTCAAGAGCTTAAGCAACAGCGACGAAAAGGGCTGAGCGAAGACAACCGACTGAAAACACAAACAAATCCTCTTTTTAAAGATCAGCTCGTGTCTCATATTTTTTATCCATTAGTCTGCAACGGAGTACATTAATCAACAGTGACGAGTCAGTGAAGTAGATGTACACTCAAGATTAGTTTGACATTTGAAGACATCGAAACAATCCCAAAAATCTAAATAGAGATTTAATGCTAAAATCGTGAAATCAAGCTGCATAGAGAAAATGCAGTGAAGTTTGCTTGTAGACTGATGCTGCCTCCCACACACCACTGATCACAGACAGTCCACTGACAGAAAGTCAAAGGAATCTCTAACATATTTTTTTATCATAAAGCCTTCTTATTATTGTTATTTATCTGCAAGAATGTTCTGTTTCTTCCCTTTCTACCTGCCTTGTATAGAAGCTTGTAATTGCAGATTTCTATAAGCCCCACATATACAAACTTAATTGTTCTTAATTGATGATATACATCGTGTTACATTATTGTGATAAGCCCTTTAAAACTCACAGAGAGGCAAAATACCAGCTGTCAGCTTCAGCCTCAGCAAAGACGTTCCGCAACACACTCAAGTGCACTGTGAAACTACTCATTTAGCCGAACCTAGTCCCTACATTAACCCTGCTACAGCACGCCAGGGATCGGAATCACATACTGTACAATTACCATTAACAATGTCCTGTTTACCTTTTATGCACCACTCGCTGTACTCTGCAAAGTAAAAGGAACAAAGGACCAAACTTTCTCCAAGCACCGACCTCGAAATATAGCATCCACCACCCTTCTGTCTGAACTGAAGACTTTAGCAGCAGCCGTCAGTAATGTATATCTTGCACATCAGTTACCTGCACACACCTTTCCAATTAAATGCATTTAAATGACATCTGGAAGAGATTGCTGACGACAACCACTGACATGCAGAACTGCATCATGAAAATGGCAGTTTATCAGCTCAGAGGCTGAAGAGATTACCTGCATACCTGTCAGAATGAGATATGGGATTATTTGCCCCAAAGCCAATCATCACTAATTTACCTACTGTTACATTTGAAAAACACTGCAGTGTTTGACTTCAGTGTTAAAACTATTATTTTTGGTAAACTATTGAGGATTGGTTAGAAGATCTAATTTATGGGAGAAAATTTCTAATTTTAGCTTGTGGAACACATAATGAAGGCTAACAGTGCAAAAGCAACACACTGTATGACAAACAGGATTATTTACTGTCACCTACATCTTATCAAGGACAAAAAACATACAGACTTTGTATTAGAGTTTTGCTTTGTGGTCAGCAGGACAGTTATCTCATGAGTCCTATTCTACTAGAAAACTAAGCATGTGGCATTTATCAAGCATCTGGCATGATTAAACAGAGATTTTATGCTTTTTAGAGCTTGATCTTAGATGCAAAGAGCTGACATTTAGCACACAGGTGTATGAACTTGTCACTGACAAATTAGCACAAGAGACTAAAATGGAAATCTGCAAAATAACGCTATCTTGGTGAAAACAAAACCACATCAGGCTGTCAGACTGTGTCCGTCAATGGGTCCAACAACTTGTAACGGCATTTGAGAGTGGATATTTGATGCTCCAGATTTGTTTCTGGGTTTTTTTGTGGCTCCTGAAAAGGTCTTCTAATAACACTGACATGCTGGATAATGATTCCAGGAAACGATATCAATGCAAACTGGATGCTACAGTTTTGGACATATGCTTGTACAGATTTTCTGCTGATGCCTGAAAACACTATCCCACCAAGTAGCCACCAGTAGACTGTGGTGAGTTCAATAATACTTCTAGAATCATTCTTTTTTCTCCCATATATAACTTTTAATTAGTTTATTGTTACCTGATTAACAGTCATATTAAATCAAAGTATGCAAATAAATACAATCATGGAAAAAAATTATTAGGCCTCCCTTGTTTTCTTCAATTTCTTGTTCATTTTAATGCCTGGTACCACTGAAGGTCTATTACCTGAAGAAAACAATGAAGACAACAAAAAATGCAGCTGATTACATAATATTTTATGTCCTATTGGACATGCTTAAGCTTCATTGTATTCCCAGGGTGTATAAGAAGCAATTTCATGTCACAAGCAGCACTGCACATGTAAAGGCCTAGAGTGGTTTCCTGCTGAAAGAATTATGTGAGGCCAAACAAATGTACCTTTAGTTGTACCAAGCATTAAAATGAACAAGAAATTGAAGAAAACAAGGGTTGTCTAATAACGTTTTCAATGAGTGTAGGTAGGTAAAATGAAAGTAGGTCTAACGACTAACTGTGAAGCATTATTCTAGACTGGAAAAACACAGTACCATACCTGTCACAAAATGCTTTCCATACAAAACTAGGTGTCCAACTGGACTCCAGTGGCTGACGTCTCTGTTCAGAAGTCAGCCTCAGTCCTGGAATACTTTGCATGATGTATAACTGCATATTGTGAGAAGTGCACTACACTGTGTCACTACTCTGAAGCATGAATATAGCCAGATTAAGTGTATAAAACATTACATTTCCCACATTTATGGCTAAAACCAATGAGAAATATGGAAATAGTCAGATGACCCTGGTCTTCTATGCCCCCCAAATCTTGGCAAGTCTGCATGCAGCTGATAACTCAATTTCCAAATATTAAAACGACAGCTTTGAACAGACAGTGACGTGACATTTTAAAGGCGATGATAAGCACATGAACATACAGTGCAGCAGACAGACTGAGCTCGAGGTTTCCACTGAGCAGTAAAACAGTAATCAGCAGCTTGGCAGAGGAAAGTGTGACATGAAGAACAGCAAAACAAGCTGTACCTTAACCCCGACGATAGGAGCAGAAATGCACTGTGATGCTCGGTGCATGACAAGAGCCATGTTCAGACTGGCAAGAGGCCACCACTGCAGAACATAATGATGTCATTTAGCCATGTTCAAGACAACAATGTTTACAGCACAGAAAGGAAACTTCTACTTAGTTTGCAAGGAGCCAATGCAAACAGCAGCAATCAAACCAAAGGGTAAATATGGCTTAAAACCAACACTTATGCAGCTGCATTCAAATCATGAGCACTGATTGTCTCATATCACCATCCAGCCAGTGCACAGTGAGTTTACAAGTCAACACCAGCATTGCATATGTGTGAATCCAGCTGCAAAATAACACAACAGAGCAACACAGCAGAGCCAAGAACTGAGTCCACAAGCACAATGAACTTACTCTGATGAGGAGAAGCTACTATTTCGGACCCATCAGAACCAGGAAACTCTGCTTCCAGCTTGAAGTACAGTTTGAGGCCTCAGCTGCTCCGATTAGATCTACAGAAAGTGTCCTGGAGCTGCATGTTGTCAAACGAGCTTCAGTAAATCCAGACATGAGACTATTAGCAACAAGTGTCTGCAGCAGTTGTCAAACTAAACACAGCAGAAGAGTGAAAAAAAAATAAGAGGAGAACTCACGGCTTCCAAAAGGTGCGTTAGATTTATCCTCCAGCAGGCTGAGTGAGTCATGTTTTCACTCCAACTTTGTGAACAAACTTTGTTGTTCGAGGGTTACTAGACGCTTTTCTCACATTTTGGCTCGTCACAGTGGGAAAATCACAGGTGGAATTAATAACATTAATGCTGATTCACTCAGGAAGTCATAACAGTGAAAGAAGCAGAAGCAGAAACTCCCATCAGACATCATTAATAAACTTGTGAGCTTCCTGCTCTGACTGAGTGCCATGAAAACAAAAGGATGTTGCTGTAAAATTTGATCAGGAAATTATTCAATTCATTTAAAATCTAAAATATTTTTGGGTGAATGGTTATGGAAGGATTTCAGGATTTTTATAAAAAAAAACAAATAAACATTTTCATATATTTTGAAAATGGGAAAAAGGAAAGGGAAAATTCTACATCCATAAGAAAAGACGAACAGACTCCAAACCAGATTTTGAATATTTTTTTCAAGACCTGAATCAATATTTTGCAACTTTTCCATGGAGCAATGATATTCTATCCTTTCTTTCTTTCTTTCTTTCTTTCTTTCTTTCTTCTTATCATCATTATTTATTTATCTATTTACTTATTCAATTGTGTTCTTTTGTTGTTTTTACTCCACCAGGGAACGGTGGACAATCAGCATACATTTGTCCTTCCGTCTGTCAGTCTGTCTGTGTGCAACGTTACTCAAAAACAGACTAACAGATGTGGATGAAATTTTCAGGGAAGGTCAGAAATGACACAAAGACCAAGTGATTAGATTTTGGCAGTGATGCAGCTTATAGTCTGGATACACGGATTTGTTAAAGATTTCTGTATCTTGCGAGATAGCGGCACAGTGTCACTGTAACTATGACAACAAGTGCTATGTCCGCTGCCTGCTGACGATCACATGATTACGATCCTACAACAAATCCACTGTTGCGGACTTATCAGGACTTATCCATCAACTGAGCAGCCTTGGCAGAGTACTGTGCTCTCTGAGTGCTTTTCATGTTTTATTATGTGTTTATTTTGTTTTTGTTCCGCTTGCTGTACCCCTGACATGGACACCTTTGTTTGTACATACAGTGGATATGTGTTAAAATACATGTTGGTGGACCCCTAAAACTTACAAGAAATCTTTACTTCAGTGTCACCAGATGATGTAAAAAGTCGTGACTACAAGCTTGAAAATGAAAAAAAGTAACATGGTACTAGAAAGAAATCTGGACACGGGGCACCAAAATACTCATATCAAATGATGGCAGTCCCTTGTGCATTGTGGGTAATGTAGGCGGCAGGTTTTAATGAGGAAAAAGAATGTGCAAAATAAAAAATACAATATATCATTTTAGTTGTAGCCTCGGCTATTGTTATAAGAACGCATTGCCAAATCCATGCTGTACTCTTAAATCCACTCCTTGAGATGGTCATTATTCAACTTATTGCATTTTTTAGTACTCTTTGGGCTTTTTATGCATTTATAAGCGACCACATAGGAAATGAGAGGGGTAGAGAGATGGTAAAGGACAGCAACAAAAATTCATGGGGCCTCCTGATGACCTGAGCTTTTAGTCCTAAATTCTACTGGAGGCTTAAAATGACAAGAGATTGTAAATTTGTCAGTCTGACTTATAGGCTGGCAGTGTATTTATCTCACTGAATGTTGGGTTGACTATTCGACACAGACTAAACATAATAAAGCTTCACTGTACAGCTGTAACAAGCAGACAGAGTAAATAAATGTGCTCAATGAGATCATTTTTAACACAAGAATTCCCTCAGTGTAGTTGCTTTTCTCAGTATTTTCAGTAAAATTACTATTTTTTTTTCGGAGTAGCAACCTGCAAGAACTCTTAAATTACAACAGAGTAAGTCTTAAACATATATTTGACAGTCTATGATGAAAGAGCCGAGCTTCCTTTCAAGAGAAAACCTTTTGCACTCCATCTCCCACTTTTCCAAGTTAATGACAGTGTCACAGTACTCCTTGCGCTCGGCAGACTTTTACCCACCCATCGTCTCTGATGCATGTAACCTCATTATTAAGCAGACTATATGAAAGGTGTCCAGAGACTGCTTGGTTTGTAATGAATAGAAATGAGTCATGCTACTTAGTTTAATTTGACAAGAAGGCACTTGCTGTCAATGATAACACAATAAAGTCTGTCTCCTATTTTCCACACCATCCTGTCTTGCATTTTCTCAAAATCAACCAATTTTACAATAAAATCCTCTTATTTTAAAGCAACCAAGCTCCTTGAAGCCTCTAAAGGCCTTGAAGAATGCTTGAATTTTGCAGTTTATTATCTCAAATGCTTTTGTCTATCTTTCTGACGTCGGCTGACATTCGAGGGACTAATACTGAAATGACAAATTACACAAAAACTCTCTAATTTCATTCTTTAAATCATACTTTATTTCCACAGAAATGCAACCAGCAGACAGTGAGAACAACGGAGAACAAAAACGAGGATTCTCTTTCATCTTGAACTGAGATCAGCAGCTGCGTTTGTGTCACCGATGCTATGCCACCATCCTCCAATCTGATGTTAAACGTTTTGCCTTCGGCCCACAGTTTAAGGTAAACACACCTGGAGATGTAAACAATTTCGTATGGAAGCGACATATTAAAGAACCAAAAGGTGACAAAGCTCCAAAGGAAGATTAGTCAAAACACCCGTTTGTTTGTTTTTTTGGTTCGACCTTTATTGCTGTCTCACGAGGCTTCCTGGGAAAACATGTTGTTTCAAACAGAGTTGAAAAGAGCAAAAACAAATCAAAACAGCTACTGTGCGAACCAAATGAAGTAGCTTCTAAATCCAGTTTAATGTTCATTCAGCATTAATGTCATTTAAAGTGCTTCAGATTAGAATTTTTAAAAAGCTGTATTTGCTATTTTATTTTCCATTTGCATAAAAGGTTGCTAAAAATATAATGTATAATTCCCTCTTCTTTTTGCTTCAAACTATATTGCACAGTATACTGGAGACAGTGTTGAACAGCTGAGAGCTGTAGAGGATTAGGTAGTGATAAATACAGTGACCTTGCATAATACGGGAAGAAATACGAACAGCTACACTATGATGCTTCGTCTGCTAATACTTCTAGTTGGTATTTCTGCTATGGTGAACACAAGAGCAACACTCGAGTGAAGAAACTGCTGTAAAAGTACATCAGTGGACTGTACCATGTCTGCTGCTGCAAATACACACAAACCACAAGTCAAGTAGAACAGCGGAGCTCCTCTAGAGATAGCTGAAGGCCTGTTTTCAGCTTTGAATGTTGCATTTTATTTCAAAACCATCATCAGGAGTGTCTCCAGATAACGGTTTTAAACTTGAAATTAACTGGCCACATGGGAGCGGCAGAAACAGCAGCATACTCCTTCAGCACATACAAAGCAGCATTAGCTGACGTCATATTTACAAATCCAATATTTCTTCTTCTTTAAGCTCCGTTTTGGTCTCCACCGACTCCACTCCTGCTCAATGCTCCAACGTGGGACCTTATTTGTTTCTTTGCAGTGTGGTTTTAGGCAGCTAGTGGTTTTGTCAGAGCTTTTTTGTGTCATAAAACAGCTGCGTCTGGAAGCAACATTCATGTGAAAGCGCTAAAGGGCGCTAAAATGCTCGATAAAGCTGAGGAGAACGGTGTTAGGTGGTGATTATCTGCAGGTTTGCCCCCACAAGTGACATCTTTTAAGTTATGTGCTCCTTTGTTAACATACAAGTATTGATTATAGCATATAGCAGTAACTTTGTAGTAAAACCAGTGGCTTCAAACTGCAAATGTGCCGCCTGTTTCTTTCTCTTTCTTTCTGCATTCGCTCGACTGTATGCTCTAAATATCAATGGATTTCCTGTTTACAAGTAATGAGCCTCCATTGATGTGCATCTTCATTGTGTTGCAGGAAAGCACCTTTTATAAACAGATCATGTGCGCTAGGTGCCAGAAAAGGTTCAGTCCTGTGTCATTCAGGGTAACAACCTTTTTTCCCACCCGTTGTGCAATGCAGCTTTATAATTTGTGGGCCTTCTTGCAAAATAAAGTAAATCAAAGTCCCGCATTAGAATTGATCGGAGTTTGCTGCAGAGAGCTTTTTTTTTTTTTTTTTTTTTTTTTTTTTAAGCCCAGTTGTGGTTTTGTTATAGCATAGCTAGCAAGGACTGATTGGCTTGACTGCTAAACTGAGCGGGGACATAGATTTGGAGAATACAGCAGAGGGAGAAAACGATGGCACTGCCCTGTTTACGCTGGCATGGGTTTGCCTTTGGCCTGAGCAGACACATCTTTCTCTCACACAAACGTACACACACACTCATCCAAGAGGGGAACACTGGCAGCCAGAGGTGTCTGGAGACGCACACAGACACACACACACACAAACACGCACAACGGGCAACATTGATTTCCTGTTTGGCATTACTTAGCAGTGAGTGACACAGCTGAAGGATCGGGCTATTCTCTGGACCCAACAATGCAGACAAACAAACATTCTACGCATTCCCTCTCTCCCCGCTCTCTGATAAACACACCCCCCCGACATTTTATAGACAGCCGTTCACAAACAATAACTTCTGACAGAAAACAGCTTATCTTGATCATTACCACCTTAACTGCTTGATCACTTGTTTTCTGCTCTTTTTTTCCTCCCAGCTCTGTTTTTATTGTCTCTCGCTGTGCATCTTTCTGATGCTCCGTATGTATCTTCCCCCCTCCCTCCCGTCTCCATTTCCGCTTTCATTAAAAGAAATGGGTTTTTCTTGGCTTCACGGAGCGGTGTTGACTGCTTGGCTGGTTTGGCACAATGTTGAGCCATCCAACAGGTAAACATGTTTTATCAGCCACATGGATCTTCGCTCACAAACACACACGAGCCTCCATCGACTTTTTTTTTAGGGGCATAATCTAGAGATGGACATCTTTTTTTGGCTACAGCAGACAGATGGATCGGTGCGCGCTTGGAGAGCTCATTTTGCAAAAACAACACAAACCCACTTTCATGGACTTTGTTATAGATCAGAGTGTGTGTAGGTGCACTTGTGCGGCTGCTGGGAAGTGTGAACTGATGTGTGTGTGTGTGTGTTCCCTCTGAGTTTCATGTCTCTTTGAGTTCTGTCAGAGTTCCTGTACACGTGCATCTAAAAAAACTTGTGTGTGTGTCTATGTAGGGTGCGTGATTGGACGCAGTAGACCGGACACTGCTGGAGGCAGACAGGGAAGAGAGCAGAGTTGCTGTCAGAAGGCCTTTTTAACACACTGCTGCTCTCCGTTCGGGGACATTTCGGGAGCGTTTGACGGCAAAAGGGGCGATAAACACAATTCTGCAAAAACTCCCACAGAAACGTCACTAAAGCCCCGAAGGCTCCCTACCTGAAAATGCCGTGCTAATACCTTTGATGTTCCCAAAGAGACATGCAAGACAGTGAGAGGAGAGTGATGGGAGGAAAAAACAAACATTCAACTACACAGATCTCTTCACAAGTTACTTAATTGACTCGAAAATTATTTTCCATCAAATCGAGTGTCACTTTTCTCCATCTGGGTTTCCATCAATTCATGATGCCTTAAATGATTCAGAATACTCATTTTCAAATTTTTTCACTTAAAACATTCTCAGTTTTTTTGTGATTTTTTTTGTGCTGGAAGTGAGTGACATTAAATCACATTACAGTCAGATTTTATTTGTGTTGTGTTCATTTTTATAGTAAGAATTTTACAACTCAGATATTAAATTAGCTTCTTTACATGTCGCCTCCTCTCTCTCATCACACCTCTTTTTACTCGTTGCTGTTTTTATCGAAGAAATGCACAAAGCAGCTGTGAAATTACAGACACTTCAGTGGATTTTGTGTGTGCACATGGATACGAGTGAATTTCATTGTGAGCACACTTAAGTGCATGAGGGCTTTTATATGCTGCTCTTTTTCTGCTACATTATGAAAGCTAATTTCTCACTAGCACACTGTTTCTCCTAATTATATCTCCACCAGCAGCCCGGTATTATTTTTCATGTGCGTATGCTTCCATCGTAGGTGCATTTAACTCAGAAGGTCTGCGCCCTGTTTTGCTATGATGTGCAGAGGGTCATTCGGTATGTAAGACTGGAGAGCTGAACTGGAAGGATTTGCGACTACAGTGTGGAGCTGTTCTCCTCTTTTACACAAACATATATTTTCATTCTGGAAGTGACAAGCTCCAGAGGTCTTTGATGAATTTGCTTTTCTGTTCCCAGCCCCTCCATTTCACTTTGACTTTTTTTCTTTCTTTCCCTCTTGTTTTGCCTCTGTTTTCCCCTGGGCCTTCTATTACACAGCAAAGGCCACAATCATGTCACCTCTATGTTTAAAACCAAATGCACCCGTGTGTCAGAGAGCACAGCTGTGTGAGGACGAGTGAACTTAGACTTCAAAATGTGACATTAGCCACTGGGTATTACAAAAGAAAACTAAAATCTGACTTCTCTGAACTGTAACTTCAATGTGCAGCATTCATGTATTTGTGCAAAGTTGATAAACTGGGCTCCTTCCATAAAATCCCCTCAATCTGAAAACTGTCATACATCATTGTTGTGAAGATAAGATGCTGCTACGTACTACATCTCTGCCAATCAATCATGATGGAGTTGTGAAAACTAATTTAGAAACAATACTGTACAGCAGTCACAATACCAATGTCACTGACACAGGCAGTCCCTGAATGGTCCGTAGGGGTTAATGAGTTCAAGGTGTGTTCATTTGACACTCAAAAAGTGAAACAATCACACTGCTATGATGGCTGGGAGGAGAATGGGATGAAAAATTGATGTCAGAGTGATTCCTGTTTTCGGTTTTGAAGGGTGGATTTAAGCTCCTCAGGGAATCTTTGGCTTGGGGAGGCATGAGCGACTCAAAGGGATCAAGAACTTGGCTGACCCAGGGTCTTTGAGCGTCCCCTGGCTGGGCTCCTCCAGGCTGGAGCTGGTGCACCGTGGATCCCTGCAAGGCTCTGATATCCTACGAGGCTGAAGCAGTGAAGTACGACACAGACTGGGAGCCTGCACCTGGGGTCCAGCGTTGAAGCAGGGAAGGCCTCTAGAGGGAGGCGGCAGCTGCTTGGTCTGGTTAGCCAGAAGCCCGGAGGAACGCCCTGGCTTCAGCGAGACGAAGCCACCAGCGCCCCCTGGCTTGAGTGCGGGGAGAGACACGCGCTTGTGAAGACGAGGAGGCTGCAGCATGCGAGGGCAAGTCGAACCAGTAGATTTAGGGACGGCAGAGTTCTGCAGTATCACAGCGGGGGCTTTCCACTCATGCTGTGCTGCAGACTGCGCTGCTGTTGCTGGAATGTCTCTGGCAGTTATCCCCTGTGGAGCCCAAGAACCCAGGCAGTGCAGGGTGGAGCTGGGGAAATGACTCAGCTTGTCAGAGCCTTCTGGCCCACACACATCTGCCATAAGAGCTTCGAGAAGACGGTCAGCATCTAAATGGGGTGCTTCCACTGATCTACTCCTTGTGAGGTCACTGCGGCCCACGGTGGGGGGAGTTTTTACTAGTCTTCCCTGGTGGAGGTGTTCGTTGTGACGGGGGTTGAAAGGCTGTAGTATTTGAGGCTGCAGAAAAGACAAAAAAAAAAAAAACATAGTCAGAAAATAAAATCATTGAAGAGTCAGTGTGTAATGACATACGACTCCGTAAGATCAGAAATGGCCAATTTTTAAACAATCTGTCCTTTTTGCAGTTTTGATTAATTTGCTGCTGGGAAGGAAATTTTGGAGCAAAAACCAAACTAAAAATCTATCTTTCTTTGACTTGTTTATTTATACTTCAATATCACGGCCTGTTTCTATTGCCAGCCACTAAACTAATTCTGTAATAGGAGAGGCAAAGGCACAGAGGAAGCCCTTATTCAGCACTTAGAAACAAACAGAGGAGAATAACCTTGCCATGTGAGTGTCTGGAATCTACTGAAGTCTTTGAATCATTTTGTGATCGCTGCTGCAGCGGGGCTTCAAAACACTCTTACTGAGAGCTACAATGCCTGCTGCCTGTGTAAGAACCTGCTGAGCTGTTGAACCACACGAAATTTAGACCAACCGTGGTGTTGTCCTCCACCAGGGGACACAGAGTTTGTGAGCGCAAAATCACAAACACCTGTAGGATCTAATGCAGTCTTTCAGAGAACTTTCACAATTACTGGCTTTGTGAAGCTTATCATGTTCCGTTCTTGAGGTGTTAGAGAGAAGCTAATTATCCAGCGCTACAAATAAAAGAGCTAAACTGACACAGACTCAACTAAAACTCATTTGTTTCCTGTAGTGAATTAGTTGAGATTGTACAAGCATTCATGATGCGTCTGTCTGTTTCCTGCCTTATTTGTGTAGAAGTAGCTACTGAAAAGTGGACACATTCTCAGTATTGTTATGCTCCACTTTTAAAAGAAATGCTGATAATTTTGCTTCTACAAGAGGATGTATAGAGCCATGGGATAATTGTACTCTTTGTATCCTCTTGCACAACAACTCTGTCTCACATTTCCACATAAGCAGCAGATGGAAGAATCAGACAGATCAACCTGCCAGCAAGAGTAGTTACACAGAACAAAACGCAAGTCGATATTCAATCCCTGTACGTGCTGAAATCTTAGCCACTATACCAGCACATTTTCTAAAAGGCTTATGACCCCAACATCTACAAAAAATACTTATTCTATTTAGTTTGTGTCTGAATCTGTAATCTGCATCGATCGTTCTGTCAGTTTTTTTCTGGCTTTTTGTCATCTCTGTCCTTGAAGCAGAGCCTATAGAATCTAAATCCGCATGGAACCATCTAAAGCTGCTAAAAGGTCTGAACTTGCTGTGAGTTCGAAGCAGAAGGATCTCAAAGGATGTGGATATATCGCTGTACTGGTCAGGTTGCTGTGTTTCTCTCTAACATCAGTCATTTGTGTTGCCGGTGTTGAGTAGATGTCCGGGGCCACAGCTCCATCTCCTGGTCCCCTGCCACACTGTGTCCACAAGCCTGTTATAAAAGCCTTGTCCACCTCTCAGTCTCACTGTATTGTTGTATGTTTTTCAAGAGAGGAAATGTTCTTTTATTAAATTTTAAGTACTTAAAAACTTCTTTAAACATTCTCACTGTTTGTCTTACAATAACTCTGATTAGTGAGTCACTCAAGCCATGAGCATGTGAAGTTGCTGATTTATTATTATTCTTCACAGAACAAAACGAGCTGATATATTCTAAAAACAGTGTGTTTTAGTTTGGGTGGTGTGATCATGTTAAATACAGACTGAAATGTTCACTGTCATATGCATAGCAGCAATTTAAGACACCTTTAACTGCAAAGTTTGTAATAACTGCATGCAGTTTATTTATAGCTGTCCCAGCTGGAAGAAGCCACGCTGAGATAGTGACATGCTGTGTCTATAGGGGCACCGCCAGTAATTATTTGCATCTACAGCTGTCTGCTACAGATACTAATAATTAGTAGCAATTATTTTGTCTCTTCACAGCGCTGCCAAGAAGTAACTATCTTAGTTGCTAAGGATAGCTGTCACTTTCACAGAAAATCACAAGTCCAATCAAGAAACGTGCCAATTTGTGACACCTGGAAGATGTCAAGATCATCGATCTCATCTCCGGCTTCACTCACCTTCAGAAACGGTTTGCGAATAGACAGCAGCATGCAAGAATGTGAATGACTGGAGTGAAAGGATGTAAATAATCCATAATGGTTGTAGGAAGACAGTGTGATTGCAACACGTAAATGGAGGAGATTCGTCAATATGCTGGCACTTTATTCCAAGATTTTACTTCATATATCATTGTGGTGGTGGTTTGTGTTTGAGTATAACCTGTGGAGAATGTGTAGGAAGGTGGGACTATTTAGATTTGTCTTTTGCTTGCTGTGTTTAACTGCTTTTGATGGGGGAGTTGGAAGGAAGGCGATTGCTCAGGACGGCAGTGATATGTATTCACATCCCATAACTTGGGGTTATTCTTAAATGTCATTCCCTTCAATATACTTCACCTTTCAGGGTGAATACCTGGAATAGTAAAACACCTATTAAATGAATGAAATACAGAAAAAGAAATCCACATAGAAGGATTTACCAAATCATGCACAACCCTGCGTACCTGAATAAGAGGAAACAAATTAAAAGACTCCAATGTAACACAATGTAAATGTAAAAAAAAGGAACAAAAGACAGAAAAACTATTTTCAAACTCCAACAAAAAACACAACCAAAACAGCATCACCGTGACCCCAAACTCTCACCCACTATGAAGAGCAGACTGGAGGAGAAATACACAATGTCAAAACCGAAAACCCAAAGCAAATCATGCAAACGCAAATGTAGAAAGACATGCTTCTGTCGTGCCACATGTCGCCAGACCACAGCCCAGCGTGCAGGAGCTGGGGTCTGACAGGGCGGCATGTCCATTCCATGTTAAAGAAAGGGTTACTGTACCACGCTGTGTCAGTGAAGTACTGCACTAGCTGCTCCACTCCTTGCCATAAGCATTATGCATGAGGGGGTAAAGGTAGATTAGGAGAGAAAGTAGGTGATTCATGTCCAGATTTGCCAGAGACAAAGTACAGAGATGAAGAGAGAGAAGGGTTAAAAGACAGGGAGAGAGGATGAAGCGAGATGTAGCAGGAGGAGAGAAAAGGAAGGATACAAGACATGTAAGACTTATTGGGCTTGATACATTTCAAATCCAGAAGTAAGACCAAGACCCTGCTTGACAGAAAAGGTCAAACATTAGCTCAACAAACAAACCAATTTAGTGCAAAATATAATTACTGCAACCTCCATTCATTCCAATTATGTCTCTACTTTCTATTCTAAACACATTTATTGCTGGCAAGAACTCTGCTGGTTTGTTTACAGCCGGCGCTTCCAATGGGGGGTCAGAGCATTAGTGGTTTATCCAGTGCAACAAAAATACACTTGTTTCCCCTCCAGTCGTTGTTTTTCATCTTATATCTAAAAATGACAGCATACTGACTGTGCTCTCATATGTTTCAGTGTCATTTTCGCTTCCCTCCTACACAATTTCTTCAACTGTGCAAACATTCTTTTGATACTTTGTGTTTTGCTTAATTAGGCAATGCAATCAACTGGTAAGAAAAATGCACTTTGACTGAAGGCTGGGCTGTATTCATATATTTGTCAAAACAGTCAACAAACACAAGCGTATTTGAACTTGAAACATACCAGAAAAAAAACACACATTGTGCCACATTTTTTTCACCTTCCTTCTCGATACAAAGCTAAGCCCCACTGAGATAGCTCAAAAGAACCCAGCATGGGTTATTTTCTTTGTTTCTTTCTTTATTTTGTGCTCTTCACTCTCACATATGTGCATTTTCTGAAGTCTATTTACCCATTCTCATTCTCTTTACCTGCCTCCGCTTCTTGCTACCTTGTCGGGACAGCGTAATACAAAAGCTTTGTTGTGGGACTCACTGAAATAGGTGAGGTTGCTGTGACTGTGCTGTCATTGTTTCAGCGGTCCTGTCTTTCTCACTGATGTCAAACTGTTTTAGTCTACAGAAAAATGTTGCCGACTTCACTTTTATGTCAAAAGCAAAGATCGCGTTATGTGTTATTGTTAAAAAATAGACCCAACATCCTCAGACAGAAGGACTGTTATTTAATTCATTGCTACTATATATATCAACATGTTCTGTACTGCAAATGACAGTAAATGTAATACTTTTAAATTATGTCTGCAATCAGTGGAAGCTATTACAGTGGGAGCTCGAAATACACGTATATGCAGGTTTGAGAAAGAAAACAAAGTTGGATTGGAAAGGGACACTAGAAAATTAATTGCTAAGGTATAAGAAAGTCAGACTGTGTTTTGTAAAACAAACAAGAAGAATTATTGTGCAAGTTACTAATCTTGTACCAAATTAATCTAAAAGTGGGCATGCAACACAAACAGTCTTGCAACTACACAAAAACAAAACACCGCCGCTAACTGGATCAAAAATGTTTCCGTGTATTAGAGAAGGCTTTTAGTAGAGAGAAACTTTTTCAGGCTATTTACAGACTGCTGAATATGTTGTGTTATGGAAAAGATAGAGAAGAGGCTGCGAAGGATGTTAGTGACTCACTCTGTCTGCGCTGGGGCATGCTGGTACGGGTCAAGCCCTGGTGCTGTGGCTGCCACGGGGACAGCAAGGGGGTGGGCAGCACACCCTACGCAGAGAAAAACACAAAGGACAAAAGGCATGACATACCAGAACACACATGCACACACACGCAAACACACACAAGCACGCTCACATAGAAAACACTCACAGGAATGAACACATTGTTAATGAGTATGGATAGTCCAATTAACACGGCAGACATGCCCACGTACAGTAGCACGCAAGGGACTGATGCACATGTCAGTGCTAAATCCATCATTCCCAAGGATTTGTGACAGTAAAAGCTCAGTTTCAGTGTTAATGGGATAGATGAGAAAAAGCCCGTAACATCAACTTTCATTTCACCTTGAGAAGCTTTTTTGTTTAAAAAAAATCACTTCTTCATAACTGTGACAGCATTGTCATACTGAAACTACATACAAATACATAATGTTCATAATCTTTAGAATGAATGGATCCGTGCTTTATGGCACGCTTTATGGATCCACTGTCAATTCCAAATAATGGTCAGTGGATTTTATAAATCATGATATGATGAGTGTTTCAATACATTTGTATGCTAGGGATGTCTGTGATTAGTAGTTAATCAATTAAACCCTGTTATAATTTAGCCGATTAATAATATATGAATTGGTCAGGGGGCTGCACAGTGGTTTGGTGGTTAGCACCTTCACCTTGCAGTTAGAAGATCCCCAGTTCGCGTCCTCGCCTCCCCTACTTTCTGCATGCAGTTTACATGTTCTCCCTGTCCATGCGTGGGTTTTCTCCGGGTACTCTGGCTTCCTCCCACAGTTCAAAAACATGCTGAGGTTCATTGGTAACACTAAATTGTCCATAGGTGTGAATGTTTCTCTGTATATGTAGCCCTGTGATAGACTGGTGACCTGTCCTAAGTCAGCTGGGATAGGCTCCAGCCTCCATGTTGGCAAGCAGAGAGCATTGTGGGACTTTGGCTTGCAATGGGTCACCATGACAAAGATTTTTGTGGTATTTAATGGCTTCTGGCTGACGCTCACACATTCATGATTGACTGGAGTCTCCTGGAACAGTGTGCAATTAACTTTAACTGCTCCTGTGGCAAATGTCACATGTCCATGGTTTGAAATACCTGCATCAGCATATGGAAAATTATCCACCGTACATCATTCCTATTAACAACTCACTGATTAATGATCAAACTATTAGCATCCCTGGTGCAGCAATTACTCTTTTCGTCAATTTCCAAAAGCCATGCACATGATATTTGATGTGTTTATAATTGCTGTCTTTGGTGTCTGGCGTTACATCACGAGTGTGTGACAGCCAGTGGGTAGTGGGATTTAAGAGGTTAAAATAGCATCACAGTGAGAAATGAAACAAAGCACAGATCGTCTGCAACTGGCACCATGAGATTTCTAATCATCTCTGTGTTGTTTTCCACTCAGCAAATCTGCATAATAATGTTTCCTTCCTCTGTGTAATTGTTATATTTTTGACACAGATGCAGAAAAGCAACTGCATTCTCCAGCGATTACATCTGTCATATTATGCTGCCATCTGACAGTCTGGTTGACCAGTACCTGTAGGTGGCTGCACAAGCCTGTAAGACTAAAAGCTCTTCTTTTTGCCACACATTTATCTTGAGGTCAAACAATTCAAACTTTCTCACTCCCCACTGGGAACGCCAAAGTGAAGGGGCAGCAGTTAAGCAGAGAGACGGACTGAAACTGCATCAAATGCTACTTCTTTCTTATCCACGGAGAGCCACTTCTCAAATAGAAGTCTAATGCAGAGGAGAGAGGCACCAAATCTGTCTCTCAGAAGAAGGAATGCAGAGAAGGAGTGATACCAGACACAAAAGGAAAGGTTGCAACTTCTCAGCAGGTCTAGGTCAGGTTATTTCAGAGGCCTCCTAGTGCGACCACTGGAGGAGGGAGGAATGACTTTCCCTGATCTGCTCTCGTCCATGTCCTTCCTTGAACACCAACAACTGCTTCAGCAGGAGGTCTCGGCAGAGGCCTCCTGTCGAAGCTTCATTTGCAGAGTGGAAAACCTTAGGCGATGAGAACAAGAGAGTATGTTGGGGAACTCTCAAACGATTCTAACAGTGTCTGGCAGCTTTATTAGAACTCAGCAGCAGCTCAGATTGTCAGTTTTTTACATTTTTCATCGCTGTAAAGCCTCTTCAATGAAAGGCTGACAGCGCTTCACGGGGGCAGTGAGACAGAAATTGGGAAAATATAAAAGTTATAGTTTATATATTCCATCCATCAACTTCATCAAAACTTCTTTCATTTCTCTCTCACCAGCACAGAGACCCTGGGTTCGACGGCAATACTTCTGGCTCGCTTTTTTCATCAAACAAAACTGCTCATGAATCAGGAGCAAAAGCAAAGGTCCTCTTTCTTGTTGCTGCACTCATGACTCCTTCCGGCTGGTCAGGTGTTGACAGCAGGGGGTGAACTGTGGCCCTTGCAGCAGTGGGTTAGCCTCAACAGCAAACACATTACACCCTTTTGCTAAAGCTCACACGGTAGCAGTAGAAGCACGTCTGTCTGCAGCACTCTTAGGACACCAGTCGAGCTAGCACTGATAACGACTGGAATTTGGCAGTCCAAAGTTGGAAAAACCAGGTTTAGGAAGGTACATAAATTTAAAATGTGTTTAAAAGTATAAAGCTTCATGTTTTAAAGCATTTCAAGCATTGTCACTGTGGCAATTAAATAAAACTTACTCAGGACAGAAAAAAATAACATTATCTTATCCATGCTATCCTGTGCAAATTTGGTTGGTACCAGTTAAGCTATAATTTCACCTTTTTGACTTGAAAATGTACCATTCAGAAGAGAACTGCATCATGTGGGTGATGAAAAGAGCTCAAGAACAGGGAACATTTTCCTTTGAGTATGTCATTTTTCATTTTGTGAGTTTAAGAGGTAGGTGCTTGTTACGGTCTTAAAAATGACTTCATGCTACGGCTAAGGGCAGAACAATAAAAAAATCACAATAAAAAATCACTACTTCACTAATATCTTTTGTCATGTGAAGCACTGTTCTCCTCAACATGAACACTCGCCATTTCAGCATTGTTGGTAGTAATATGTTCACTAGAGGCCCCTCTCTGTCTGAAATGCACTCTCAGGATTTGTTAATCTGCTTCTTCTGTGCAGAGTCCCCAAAGCAGATGGTAGAACTTGGCAAAGTAGGACGAGAATTTAAAAGTCAAGTAAAAGTTGTTCTTTGTGATCCTACAACCTTTTCATCAAATAACAACAGTATTTAGAAGACACGGTTGTGCTCCTGAAACAGCCTCCCTCTCTCTCTTCTCTGCTCGGATCCCCTAATCCACTACAGGGAGGTTTATGTAGCTGGCTAGAGCTAATTCCACAGGTCTGGCCACCATGTTTCACTTCACTGACTTAGGCAATTAAATCCTCACCTGTCTAAGATGACTCTGCAATACGGGTCTGTATTAATGAGCGTGCATTTGTGAGGATGTGTCTGTGATGCAAAGGGGCAGACAGAGGAGACAGAGGTGGAGAGGTAGCGTCACGATGCAAAACTGTCAACCTCCAGCTTAACACTGATCACTAACCCTCTTCTCTCTCACACACACACACACAGCAAATTGATCTAATTAAAAATGAGGAAAGAAGTCAAGAAGAGCAGTAATGTCAAAGAAAGAATGACAGAATTAAATAAAGGAAAAGAAAGCTATCAGTGAAGCAAGAAAACAAAAAAGAAAGTAATGGAGTGAGAGGGCAGGAGTGATTTTAAAAAAAATAGACACAAAGGGCGATGTGAGAAGAAAAGATGAAGAACAGGATGTTAAAGTGGCAGAGAGAGAGTGGGAGGGTTGCTGTAATTATCCTCTCTGTCTGCCACTGATGAAACACTGCCTATTGTGTTGCCATTGTTTCACTGCTGCTGCTCATCTACATGTTTGTTTATCTGGGTTATTAACAAGGTCGGCTCCCCAGCCCTCAGTCGACTGAACTCATTGTTCAGTCACACTGAGTGTGCCCCACACTTGAGTACAAGAGATACATGTGACACATCCCACTCGCACGCACGCACACACACACAAACAAATGTAGGCAATCAGGGTCCCTCTCTAACTCACGCACAAAGAACAGAAACACAAAGGCAAACACGGAGCTGTGTAGTTTTGTCTTGTATTGCTGAAATTACTAAAATCATACCACTCATATTCTATTTGTTGCAACAGGAAGAAGAGGCAGAGACAACATTTCTGCTGCTGTGATTGCTCCAGGAGATTTCTGCAAAGATTTTTTTTTCCACAAGTGACATTTAAGTAGTTTCTAATATCACCACTACACGTGCGTTTCGCTACGACAAGCATGTCTGATATTTGTCTGCATATTGTACATTGACAGACCTATACTCACTCCATATTGTGACACTTTATTTTCTCCTAAGCATGCTTGTGGACTCAAAATTGGACTGCGAGCAGATTAAAATGAGAAGCTGCAAGAGCCAGTGCCCAAAGCAGTTGGTTAGGATATGTTGCCAAAGCCATCCTACAGACTCTGAAATAGTTGGGAGATGAGTGAGGAGATGGGTTAAAGCAGCCCACATCGTTTTGGCTCCTAAGAAAACATAATGGGAATGAATAGCTTCAGCAAGCAGAAAATAACAGCTTAAAGATGCTGTAAGAATAATGAACTGTACACCAAATAGTAATCGCTCTTGCATTGCTGTGTTCAGGGGTCATAGGCCATGAGCTTACTCTTTCCTTGTGCTCTTAATCTGAGTTCACAGCACAGCGAGAATTCTCAGAGGTCCATGATGTTGGCAAGACTCAACTCTAGACCTCCTGCTATCAGGCTGTGCATTTTACCTTCAGGACCACTGATAAGGCAACTATGTATCAACATTAAAGCTATAAAAAGATTATAGCTATTGGCCTTTGACATCAAAATTAATCCTGACTGGTCCTTTCAGTGTAGCGTTCAAAAATACAGCTACTCCAGAGAGGGCAAGAGCTACTCCAGCGCTCTGATACAGCAGCACTTTAAATGTCAGAGGAGAAGAAAATCAACAGAAAAGGGCATTTCAGAGAGCTAGGAGGGAAAAAAACAATAAAGATGACACCAGATTATGAATTTGTGTCTGTATGTGGGTGTGTGTGTGTGTGTGTGTGTGTGTGTGTGTGTGCGTGCGTGCGTTAGAGGAGGAGCACTGAACAGTGAAATAAAGACAGCCAAACTCGATGAACGCGTGAGTGAAGAAAGAAAATATTTGCGTGTAAAAAAAAAATGGCAGAGGTCAGAAAGAGAACAGCTACACACAAAGAATCATATTGAAAACTATGTGAAAAACAGATGAGGTAAAAAGTGAAGCGTTGCAAGAGAAACATTCTTCCTGAACTTCCAAGCTTGCTGCAGGTTCTTAACCTCTCAGTGCGACAACGCAGCTTTGATACCATCTAAAAGTAGGAAAGATGATAGAAGGTCTCTTTCTCTGTTATTTGTTTACTCTTTTCTTCTACTTGTCAAAAAATGAAAAAAAAAAAGCTCAGCTAACCTTTAAGAGCACTCGAAAGTTCCGAGAAGTAAAACGTCACAAATACAATGTGTTTATCTCCTCGACGTTACAAAAACGGAGAGCAGAAAATGCTCTCCACTCTGGTGATTACACGGCAATGTCGATTAAAGTGAGAAAAAAAATGGAGTGATGGTGGCAAATAAAGAAACACCTATAAACAGGAGTAGAAAGAAGAGAGACAAACGTGGAACAAGCAGTGTGACTGTTTTGTGTTTTAGTGCGTTATTATGCACCAGGTACGGGAGGTCACAGATAGATGTTCCCACTATGGAGTTGATTCCCATCGAGTGCAGCTAGCCCTGCTTTGGTGGTTGCCATAGCAACTGCTGAAGCATATGCTCCTGTGGCAAGCAGGAATCTACTGTATTTAGTAAGCTTGGTTTGTCCTTTATTTTTCACCTGTAATTTATGTGCAAAACATGTCTGACCCCTAATGGTTAACAGGATGCTGTTCATGCCTTATTTGTATTACAATTCATTATATAACTAGGAATCTTTTTTATTATTATTATTATTATTATTATTATTATTATTATTATTATTTCTGTGTAGTCTCCTTATACTGCTTATGTCTGCTTCTTTGTGTGTGTGAGAGTGTGTGTCACCCTTTTAACTGAGAGCAAGTTAATTAGGGGAGTGTTTACTAGGCACCCTGCCTGTGGCACTCCTACTATTGAATCAATACTTGGCTGCCACACGGCCTCCTCGTGTGCCATGATACTGAACATATTGAACACGCATCTATCCATCTTCCACCTTTCTCTCTCTCTCTCTCTCGCTCTCTGTCTTCTTCTTTCCTCCAATAAATCTCTCTCTCTTCCTCCATCACTCTGGCATTAACACCAGCCTCACAGCTCCCTGTTCTGTGAGATCTGGGTATTAGGAGTGGAAGACGGTGTGACAAGCACACTGACAACCTAATAAACTGTACTCCGTGGAGAGGACACGGTATAGTGATTGAACCCTCTAGGGTGTCCACTCTTGTGAATGACTGAGAAGCTGTGCTCCAGTGTTGAGCAAACTGAACACACCTGTACTGTTTTCTGTTGAAAAATAATTTTAAAAAATGTTATCAGTTCAAATTATGTTTTATCAGAGAGAGGTTGCAGAGAAATGGTAACTGGCAGACTGAATTAATGAGGGTAAGTTATCAACATACAGCCACGAGTGCATCCCAATGTTATTCTTGAGGTGTGAAGGCCACTTCTGCACCAGGTAAGTGCTTATATATATATATATATATATTATAAGAATATTTTTGACTGAATTATGGGAATGCAGCTGCAAATCTTTGGACTCACAGCTTGGTTTGGTGGTCTCCAGTACGTCTGAGTGGCCTTGTCATAGTGGTGCTGTATCCGTTTGTCCATCTGCCTGTCGCTCTGTCGTAGAGAAGAGGGAGCCCTCTGGTGGTGGCACTGACACCTCACCTGACGTCCCTGTGCAGGCCGAGGAGGGCAAGAAAGCATAAGTTAGATCACTGATTATATTTTACACCTGGGTCAACTCTTTTCTTACCTCTGCTATCATGCTTTTAAAAAGCTTGCCACTTTGCATAGCAATCAAATCAAATCAAGGAAAATGCAAAAAGGCCCAAAGGTACTGAAAACATGTCTTTTTCAGGAGTGAACTCGCTGTGTAAGGACACCACTGTTCACCTTTTTACAGACAGAAAGGTTTGAAACTCTCCTAAGGCTGTCTGTCTTTATAATTAAAAATCTATTATTGAAGGAAAGTAGGCTGTGTGAGAATTTTTTTGTTGTTGGGGTTAATATCAAACTTTTGGTATCACCATCTAGCTGTCACAGGTAGCAAAAAAACTAAAAAATATCACTTGTAATCACTTAAAAACCAGGCAATAAATTAGCAGAATTTAAAATTGAGTGACACTGTCTGACTGAGGCTGGTCTTAAATTAATTAACAAATCTTTTGGAAGCACAAAAATTGTATTTCGAAACTTAAAATAATGAATATTACGTTGTTTCTCCACTTGCACAAATGCAAAAGAAGATAGAAGATTAGTACACAGGTTTGATTAGAATTGATGGAACTGAAAATGGCTACAATTACCTTTACATGGTAATTGCAGTAAATTAAAACGCACTGACATTTGATATAAGCACATGTTCACTTTTCATTAACAACCTTTCATCTGTCAAAAGTTTCACTGTCAAACCACTTTTACTGACCTTTTTTAAAAACTCATACAATTAACTCAATCCATTATTAAAACAGAATGTCAGAGCAACAAATCATGAGCGCTAAATCATATTGTAAGCTTTTTTTGTAAGAATTTGGTGTCAAATCTCACATTTTCTCTCTGATTTGCAAATAAATAACCGAGAGACTTGGGCTTGTCTGCAAAGACTACGGCAGAATCCGAAAGAAATCGCTGGATTTTTCTGGCTTTGGTGCAAACTTCAATGCAGCTCAAAAGAGACGAGTGCATAATCAGGAACAGTCTGCTTCAGCAGCGGTGGAAGCAGCATCCAAAGCTGCACTCTATCAAGTAGGACTGAGAAATCAGTTTTCTATCTTTGATAGCTCCACTTTTCTCTCTCCCATGATTTTCATTTTCTGTCCCACTCTCTCATCTAGCCCTCCACATACACACACACTGTGCTATACTGCAGTAGACCTTCTCTCATAGACACACAGCTCCCCTATTGTTTTCTCATTACTCCATTATGTTCAATTCAGTCAGCTGCTCTCCACTTATGTCTCTCAGCAGTTTCTCTCTAATACTTCACCTCCCTCTGTTTACCTGACTCTTTACCAACTTTAAAATTGTCTCTTCACCAATCTCAAGGATGAACAGTCGGTTGAGTAGCCTCTGACTGTCTAACTGTACATATAATATGAACTTGATAACTGAAAATATTCACAGACCCTGGTACCAATTATGTTTTAATTGTTATTTTTTCAAAACCAGAGTCCAAGCAGGTGTTTATTTTTGGCTTTATCCTTGTTCAGTGCTATACTGCTAGGACATCAGAGCAAGAGAACAAATACATCTTTTGAATTCCACTGACTTTGAGTGCAAACAAAATGTTTCAAACACAGAATCAGAGTAAATACCTCTGTTTCCCTCTTATCTTTATTTCTTCCACCACTATCACTTTCACTCTCTCAGCCTCTACATTCATTAAAGCCAGCCACAGATCTGAAAACACGGCCTAGCTTTTCTTACTCTCTTTGCCTGTTGAGGGTAAGAGTGCAACAATATTGTGCAAACTGAGGAACTTGTTGTGGGTGGGCGCTAATTCTAATTGGAAGGATAGTATGTGGCAGCAAGGCTGGCGGACAGGCCTTGCTTTGACATTTTGGTATTTCTCGATATGGCGGAGATTTGAATAATGTCAGCTGGGCATATGGTTGTTTGGCTAACAAGGACGCCTTGTCAAGACACTAATGAATGTTAGAGTGGAGATGGAGCCGGCTAAAGGCGCACAGAATGGAAGTTGTTGGTAGGCAGGAGGGACACACTGGAGTGGATGTAGGAGTCTAGTAACATACCTGGCAGAAACCAAACTCCCATGTACAATGAATTGTATTACAGTATGTCTTTTATGTCTTCTGTGACCCCTAGAGAGCTGAACAGTCGGTTTATACATAGCATATCACTGGCCTTCCACATTTTAATCAATCTGTGCTGTTCATGATTTTTATTTGTAAGATCTGATAAAGCTAAAATTGGTGTAAACAAAAGATAATGGAAGGCAGTAGCAGAGCCCAGACATGCTTAACTATCTCAGATCAGTAAAGAGAATTGGTGTCATGGCGGTGAACTATCAGAAGAGAAGCGACATGCTTCCAGCACATAAAAGCTACATGAAAGCAATAAGCAAGCACTGGAGCTATCATAGCTCAGTTTGTACATACTCAGCGAACACACACCTTGATTTCTTAATACTATTATATACTGCTACAATATTGTTGCACCTGGCATTCAGTGTAGGCATATTTCTGACTATTCTGACACTCATTCATTGATACACCAATGTTTACATTTTCCCTACTCTTGAGCACTTTGGTCAATTCTTTATAAAAAGCAACTAAACTTTCTGACAAGGTAATATGAAGTTCAAAGCAATTTGTCTTCGTACATTTGCAAAAAGCACTTGATCTAATATTGTCATTCTGTTCCCCCTTCATTGCTGTTCTGTCTGCTCTGTGTATATAACGATAAACATGTCCTGGAAGAGGGAACCCTGCCTTGTTCTGATGTTAATCACTTTTTCCCTGTTTTTTTTTCTCCTAATTCAAGTATAAAGTTTCAGAAAAGATGGTATCATTTGTCAGCCTCTAACCCTATGACCCACAAACCCTGCTGGCTAGTTTGAAAGGCATGTTGTCTTTCAAAAAAATTCACCCAGATTACACAATTTATCAGAGACAATCATTGGATTTTGAAATATCTGATGGTCCTTGAACTATTCATGCATGAAATGCTGTTTCATTAGGGAAAATAAAAAAGGGCTAAGCATTGAGTTGTGATATTCAAAGTCTATATGTTTTATTTAAGAATTTGCAAAAAAATTCTTTGTTTACTCCAACCAGATTTTCTAAAAAATTAAATATTCAGAGCCCACCAGTGCAGCTAGAAAAGCATTACTGACTCAGCTGTGAGTAACGGTTTTATGCCAAAAATGTATGAACTTTTCAGCTGAACTGCAGGCTGTGTTTACACAGAGCAGGTTGGTTAAAAGTATGAAAACAAATCAATCAATCAAAACTTATTTGTATAAAGTGACCAAAGTGCTTCACAGTAAACAACAAGAACATACCTTAAAAACAATATAGTAACTTAAAACAGGACAGTCACACTTGCACTCACACCTACAGGCAAAATGAGAACAATCAATTAACCTCAGCATATTTTTGGACTGTGGGAGGAAACCCATGCATGCCCAGGGAGAAACATGCAAACTCCCTACAGAAAGACCCCGGGAAGGCCAGGACGCGAACCAGGGATCTTCTAGCTGCAAGGCGAGAAGTGCCAACCACCACGCCACTATCTAGCCCGTAAAATATACAATGAAACAATAAACAGTAATACAGCAGCACTAAAATATAACACGGATAATGAAATGTAAGTAGTAAAACATCTATACAATTGAAAGCCACCATTTCTTTTACACCAACGGCAACACCTAGTGGTGCTTGGGAAAGTGTGTAGATCTTAATACCATTTTTTTTTTCAATATTTGTGATATAAATAATAAATGTTATGATTTATGGGATTCTAACTGTTATACTACATACTTTTTTATTTTTCTCTACTTCTACGAGGGGCAGGAGTTTATATTGCAGTAAAAAATTTGCCAAAAAATCAGTAAAAATATAACAGGAACAAAGAATGCCTACAAACTGCTAAGGGTTCAAAGCAATAAGACAAATTCATATTTTCTAAAATGCTATATATAATAGCTTTAATACAACACAGGCAGACATAACTCTCTGTACTGTTCCCTAATAGAAAGATAAACTGTCTACTGTAATTTCTGTTGCAAATATAAGGCATGGAGGCAATGTATTCCTGTAATTGAAAGATGACATTGCAAGCATATTTCACCCATACCACCTTTTTCTGATTTTTCACTTGTATCAGTCCTGTTCACACCAACTCACCATTTGTTCCCGCTGATGTTGTTGTTGTTGTAGCTGTTGACACTGCAATGTGAGCTGAGCAATGGTCTTGTCTCGACTTCTCAGCTCCTGTCTGAGCACCTCCACTTCCTTAATCAGTGCCTCCACCTGAAAACATATACAGGATGCTGTAGTGGTAAAAAAAAAACAAAAACCTACCTCAGGTGACAGCTGGAGAAAACAAAATGATATACAGTATACGGTATATACCACGTATCCAGTCAATCACCACCAAGGTAGTTTCTTACCTGTGATGCATTGGTATTGTCTTCAATCTCCTCAGGAACATCTGCTGGAGAATCTGTATCCTCAAGCTGAAAACAAACAGAACACACACATCCACAGGAGAGAGCACACACAGAGACACAATTTATATAGTGAACTGAATTACTGACAATTGCCTTAGGCATGCCTCAAGAGCAATATTTCACTACTCTTCACTGTAATACTACTTTTTCGCTCATATACTCTGCTGACCCTGAACTGTCAGCCACCGGCATTCAGGCACCAGAGGCAGAGTATGTTGTTTTTCTACATTCAATACATATATTTTATTGACTCTGAAAAATGTCTTCACTTTAGTGGCAGCACCTGGGATTTTTTTCACCAAATCTTGTGTATACACCCCAATTACATACTTTGATTTAGGGAATACATTGTCAAATACATATAACAAATGGCAATCCCGGGTTTTCCAAAAGTATGCCTTAAAATGGCAAGAGTCACAAAAACGGCAATGAATTTTCATTGAACATTCTATTAGTCAACTGTGATATAAATCTTATTTCAACACGACATTCCACGTTATCCTCATTAAAGCTATGTAACATAATCCAGTTAGAATCTGCAGGTGTAAACAGCCTTGTGCCTGACGTCTGCCTTTGAGCACAATGAGGCAACGATCAGTTAAGATTCGGCAAGGCTGGAGGCTCATTTTATAGTCGCTGCGTTGAGCTCAACATTGTACAAAGAAACACAAACCAACAATTAAGAACAGAGTTACTAATGGGCCAAAAGACATATTTTCCATCTTGAGGCCATGCAGCCAAAGTGTTTGACTAACTGCAGCGAGCACAACGAACGCATTTGAAGGAGATGTTTGATTTAAATGCAAATGCAAATATCACTTGTTATGCTGTAGTGCATTTAAGCTCATTTCATTTTACAATGTATGCAGTGTGAAGTGCTTGTGTCTGTGCATTTCTTCGATTGCCTGGATTGTTTTTTTGTAGACTGCAGGTTTAATGTGTTCATCTCATGTGTAAGTGCACATTTCCATCGCTGGTATCTTGCATTTCTATTTTCAGCTTCCCAGACATCATGTTCTTCCCTCTAAGTGCATTTCTCTGATAGACAGAGATGGGTCTATTAAGCGATCAGCTTTACATAAGCACATGCAAGTACAAATGTACAGTTGCACACATGTTCAAAGTATCTAATAAGAAAATGCTGTCAGACTGGTAGAGTACACTGAAACTGCTAGCAGAGACTTTGCCTATCTCTTAGCCTTTTTCTTGTTACGTTTTTTCTATATTTACATTATCTATCTAGAGTGCAGCAGTACATTGACTAAACGAATGTTCTTAGACTTTTAAAACTCAAAAAAAATATTTAAAATGGAACCACATTAATAATTAAAACTAGCTCAGCTCAGTTTTGTCAGAACATACTTTCTATGTCGCTCATGCTGAACACCTGAGTACATTGCACTCCTGGCGAACTAAAGAAGATTATTCAAACCCTTTAGCAAACTAATACAAAGCTGCATTAAATATCCAAACAGTGGCTGATATCAAACCCCAGATCCTGACAGTAAACAGTATGCAACCTATTTATGAGACCCAAACTGAAATCCTGAAAGTAGAGACATGATCTGAATGTTATTAACAACATATTCATAGTGTAACAGCATTAGAAGTCCAACAAAATATATATGTAGATTTCACTGTCTGAGGTTTCTGTCACAAAGCAAAATAAGTTTGAGTGAATGTGTAAATATGTGCATTATACTTTTGTTCATTCACATCTCCCTGCAAACGACAGACTCACCTGTAGTAACGTTTTGAGCCTGAGCAGCTGGTTCTTCAGTATGCTGCAGTCCTGACTCATGTGTTCGAGTGTGAGTTCATCCAGCATCGGCATGTAGCCATGTTGCCTGCCTTCAGATGGAATGGGCCGAGAGGAGATCCTGGAAGTTTTGAGACCATCATAGTGCTGGAAGACATGAGCTCTGGGAAAGAAACAATAGTCACATTGAATCAGGAAACAACATGCTGTTAGTTTTTCAGTTTTTTATTTTGCCAGTCTACTTTTTACTCCTTTTTGACAACATTTGTAAACTTTCAAACCTGAATCACCTGCTATCATTGCTGAAGTGATCCGGTCCACTCCAGCGGTGATGTTTACGACGCTGGCCCTGCCGATTGCCCCGGTCCGGGCGTTCAATATGGGACATCCTGTCAATGTCTACATAGAGAGAATGCAGAGCACAGTGAGATCTAGTTAAAGAACTTAAATGTATGTATGACACTGAGGATGCAATTGCAAAACTGCACTCTGATCTGAGATTTATAAAGTAAGTGTTAATCATACACTGCCTGGCCAAAAAAAAAGTTGCCACCTGGATTTAACTAAATAAACAGGTAAGAGCCTTCCATTGGATAATTACTGCAGTGATGAATATGTTTCAGCTGCAACAACTTATTCAACCCTAGCTGATGCAGTGAGGAGCTTCTGATTTCTTAAACAACCGTGTTGGAAGACATATCCTGTGGTCATGGAAAGGATGTTAATCTGTCTCAGAAGGGTCAAATTATTGGCCTGCATCAAGCAAAGAAAACAACTAAGGAGATGAAACTACTGAAATCAGGTTAAGAACTGTCCAATGCATCATTAAAACCTGGAAGGATAGTGGAGAACAATCATCTTTGAGGAACAAATGTGGTCGGTCATGTGGTCTAATGAGTCCGGATTTACCCTGTTCCAAAGTGATGGGGGCATCAGGATAAGAAGAGAGGCAGATGAAGTGATGCACTCATCATGACTAGTGTCTACCAGCCTGTGGGGGTTATGGTTATGATCTGGGCTTGGTCAGGTTCAGCAACATTATGTTCCCAAAGACTGAGGTCAGCTGACTACCTGAAGATACTGAATGTCCAGGTCTTTCCATCAATGGAGTTTTTCTTCCCTGATGGCACAGGCATATTCCGAGATGATGATTCCAGGATTCAAGGGGCTCACACTGTGAATGAGTGGATCAGGGAGCATGAGATGGATTTTCCTCCACAGAGTCCAGACCTCAGATCCACTGAGAATCTTTGGGATGTTCTGGAGAAGACTTTGCACAGTGGTCTGACTCTCCCATCATCAATATAAAACCTTGGTAAAAAAAAGTGCATCTCTGGACAGAAATAAATGCTGTGACACTGCAGAAGCGTATTGAAACGACGCACAGCGAATGAGTACTATACTCAAAGCTAAAGGCAGTCCAACAAAATATTAAAGTGTGCAACTTTTTTTTTTTTTTTTTTGGCCAGGCAGCATATATTCTAGATCCAACACGGATGCAGAGAATAAAAGTTTATGAAAATCTGTTGTTGATGGTGTTGAGTTAGTGGCTGGAAATTAAGAGTAAAATTCAAAAGACAGCATTTGATTTTCTCTGTTCTTCTCTGTTTTTGTCTATTACAAAAACTCTACAATACACACACAATCACACCAAGGGTCGACCACTATGTTTTTATGAGGGGAAAATACCAATAATTAGTAAACAAAGAGACTGACAGTTGGAGCTGATATACATTTGCAGTAAAAATGAAAATCTGGGTTCAAAATTTTGTCAAAACTTGAAAACAAACCTTTTTTTTTTAAATGCCTTTGCTTGCTCACTTTATCTCTCACTGCAACCTACATATAACTAAGGGGACCTTACATATGTTTAAAACACAACTTTTAAACATTTACCCTACAGTTCTGATTGGTTATTATTTGTGACATGAAACAAATCAGACAGTGTTAAATGGTGGGACATTGCATGATAGCAGTCACCACAGATAAAGAGAGGTAGTTGCATCAGAGCCAATATAACACATTTTTAAATAAATGTATTTTATTTAAAATGGATTTTAAAAAATAACGATACCAATACTTGTAAAAATATGGAATATTGGATCTGATAATGGGCAAGGCCTACAGTCGGTCGACCCCTAATGAGGACATTACACCGGCTTACACTTACTTCCTGGAAACTTACTACAACTCTGACCATTCCTGCTACTTTCCTAATCCTAATCCTTACCGTACCCAAACCTAGCCTTATTCTGCCCATAAATAAGGTCCTCATAGTTAAATTTAATGATTTATGTCATGTGGATTTGCTTATTGTCCCCAAAAGGAAGGCAAGTCCCAACAAAGTGACTGTGCGAAGAGATTTATGTTCCCACAACATGAGGAATACAAGTGAACAAAGACACACATAATGCATAAATATGAGTACCTTGTGGCAATGAATAATACTGTGCATATTTCAAAAAAAGAATATCTGCATAAAAATCATGATCTGATCCAGCTCATTCTCCAATTCTCTCAGCTGTCTCCACTATCAAATGCAAACACACACACAGTGACAGGCCATTTCATTTTCAAGTAGGTAAAAGGACACAGTATTTGGAAACACTCAAAAGCATATAGCTGTGAAATGAACCGTAACTGCAACAAAATTGACAACTAACAGAGCGCAACCCTTAGGAAATCAAAAGGACCCTTGACTTTCTATATGCCAGATACACTTTGGACTGACAGAAAAGTGACAAAATGAGATTTTAAAAAAAATAGAGCTAAAGAATATGGAAGACTGAAAGAGCCAATCCAAGGAATTCAGCAGTGGTGATTGAAATACTTTACCTAGAGTGTCACCAAACAGCACAGCAGCAGACAGCCTGCTTCATAATGAACTGCAACATTCCAGGAAACTTAAGTGCTCCCAGTGATTCTTTTCCAGCTCAAAGAATGTCCTCGAAAAAGAAATGCTATCTAAATATATTCCAACTGGGAAAAAAAATCCATAAAGGTAGAGAAATTCAGATGGAGAAGTGGAGAGAAATGAGTCCTTGTCCAGTCAGCGGGTGAGCTGTTAAAGGGCCAGAGAGAAAGTCAACCCAGCTCCCACCCAGCCTGGCCCTGTTCTTGTTGACAGACTTGTTTTTCTGGGAACTCCCTAGGAACTGGAGCCGGGGAGAAAGGACTGTGGTGGTGGTGGTGAGAGAGCAGCTGAAGTGACTGGTTTGTGTCCAAGCTAGGAAGTCACCAGCTGAGATCAGCGACAGAGGAAAGCTGGGGCCTCTTTCCCGTCAAGGGGCACGACAGCTGTACGAAAATACTACGAGTCCTCTTCTAGCGTCCTCTTTCTCAATTCTCTTCTCCCCTCCACTTCTTCCTGTTTTGTGTCAGAAAGTCGGGGTGTCTTTAACAGAGAAACCCTTCCCTATCCCACATCTCAGGGCCTGCCCTGTGGGCCGGGTCTAACAAGACTCTTCAGCCTGCGTGGCTTTCACTCTGCCTCTCGTGACATTAGTTCTATCCATGACACAGGGAGCTATAAATATGGCAGCCTTCCGAAAATGGAGTAGGAAGGGACGACGTTCCAATTCACATTCCTCTAGAGCGAACATTCCTCTCCCTGTCTCTCTGTCTCCCTCTCTCAAAAACAAGAGGATCACCGTTTCCAGATGATGCATATCCTGTTGCAAGTTTATTAGGCACACCTAGACAAAACTAAGGCAGTCTCACATCACAGATCTGCGATAAATTCTACCTTCACAGAGTTTAGAATTTCTCGTTGAGCTGTTTTAGAGAGGTGTTGATTAAATTTTATGGTGATTTTGTCCAACGAGGAGACAAAATTTTGGAAGCCCTTCTCAGTGTAAGAGAAAACAAATGACCATACGGTTGAATCAATACCTCTTTTAAACAATTTCAACAAAAGATGAAGATTATGACTTTTATGGAGATAGACTGCAAAAGGTAGTGCTGTTGAAGTAGAAATTATTTTAGCAGGGTCTATTAAAAAAAGGCAACTGTGAGTGTATGTGCACCCAGTGTGTGTGCTGAGCTGATCCCAATCCATAAGCTTGTATGTACACATGAAAGCATATATAAATACACTGCATTTTATGGTGCTGAAGGTTCTCTTCTTTGAACCTACTAAGCCTGCTAAGTGTCATTCCACAAAAAATAGTGCATTAAACCCATTAGTCAGGGATGGTACTTCGATAGGGTTGGCTTCAAAACCGACAAGGGAAAATTCACTTCCCAGAATTCATTACATTTCATGACAGGCGAGGTCATCCCTCTTTACCTGTCCTCTGCTCCTCCCATATATGTGATAAACACGAGCTGAATAATCCATAATAATGTCAGGAACACTGTTATCACATGGTAAGATTGCAAAAATCACCTTTAACACCAACAAAGATTCTATTAAAGTCTGTTTCAGTAGATTGCTACATGATTACATTTGCAATGGGAAAATGAAATGAAGTGAAAGCTCCTCAGACTTTAACAGATACAAAATCGAAATAGAAGTGGGTGATGTAATGTCTGAATATTAAGCTTTTAAACTAATCATGGTAGCATCATCCTGCTGTTGTCAAGGGCAATAAACATACAGGATACTCCTACTGAGTCTGTATATTCACTGCCGTTGGGTACTTAATGTATCTACGTGTCTGCATCTGTTCATTCAAACAAAACCAGGCAGCTGGCTACTTCAAGTCAGCTGAACAGCTTTAATTCAAAGTCGGTTGTGTGGCAGTCATGGAATTGTAATTTAATAACTCTTCAGCAACCGAATATTAAAACAGCACATAATAGACAACAAGGTATCCATTAAAAGATTTTAATGGATGTTTCAGAGGCAAATCTTCACCCAAGGCAAGGCAGGACTCAATTTATTCAAGCCATCATATGCCATAGAAGGATACTGCTGGAAAGAGAGAGCTCAGACCTTGGTAATGCATTAATTTACAATTATGATCAGAACAGCTTTGCTGGAGGTATCCATTTATACAAAAATAATGGGGAAAAAATCCAGCCAATGAAACTGAAGCACTTTCATGGCCATAGAATAACCTCACAGATTTAAATTATGTGTCAGATAACTGCAATTACATTAAAAACTGTGTGTATATGTGGGTGCTGACCGTGCAAGCCATCCTCTGGGAGGTCCACATCCAGCATGAGGTCGTCATCATCCAACTCTCCCGTTCCCGGAGGATCCAGGTTGTTAAGGATATCCTGGGAACCGCAAAAATTACAGGTAAATGCTCACTTAATTGTAAGGCATTACGTAAAATTATAGACATATTAGGAGTGCATTAGAGTCATTTTAGTATTTCACTGCTGGAAAAAGTGTTTTTGTTCAGTGAGACCAGCTGCAGAGAGAAATATCAGGGGGCAGATACATGGAACTCTGCATAAATTCAGGCACAAACAAAGAAAAGTAAAAACACAGACACACACAATGCACAACAGCACAAACACAAAGATGCAGTGTTTACAGTCCTGTCATGTCATTTTGAAATTGAGTACCACGATGTACTTATGCAATTATTCAGTTTTTTTAAACTGCATTTTAACATTTGTAGATTAACATTATACACAATGTATTTATTGATATTTACTCCCATTCCCTCCCTGCTTGTTTTAATTAACAAAAACAATTTGTTGCATCATTTTCAGTGTGTTTTTTTCTATGACAAAGCTTCACATGATTTTCTCACTCCAACAACAGAACAGGAGGAAGACGTCCTTATTCTATACATCACAACACAGAAAGAAGAAGAAGAAGAGGCTTTCGGGAAAATATCACCCAATTACAAATGATAATACACCACGCTTTGAAACCCAGCAAAAACACTTCTCAATGCAGCCTCAAAATATGCACCTAGTCCGACTGCTGTGCTGCTGTCTACCAAATAATTCAAAGCCTACCCAAAAGCAAAGGAAGGAATCAATAGTTCAAAGCTTATTTTTAAGGCAGTTTTGTGCTTTACGAAAACTAAATTGACAGCACTTTGACTAGAAGGCACAAGCGTAAAATTACTCATTATTGAATATCTCATGTGTTGCACAATAACTGACTGGTACTCAGTGTTTGAGGCTTAATGAAGAGGGGGATAATGAAGAAAACAGAATAAACAAATCATACTTCTGCAGTCTTCCAAATACTATCAACCACGATGTGGGTGGAATCTTTGTTCTTTGAAGAGTCTGTGTACAAATCAATCTGTCCCATCTGTTATTTTCTTTCTCGCTTCCACCATCCTGTCTCCCATTTCTCATCTACCCTTACACTCTTCTCTCTAACCTTGTAACTCCAATTCTCTGACTATGAATTTTAATATTAGAAGATAAGTATCTGATAAAACAATACATGTTAGTACGTTTTTAAAACGTTCATTTGCACTCTTCCAACATTTTGGCATCAATATTGAGATACTTTGATACAGCACTGAGGAGTGTGTATCCTTCCTTGGGTCAAGAGATTTTAACTCTTTGGCTGCCTGACAGTTCCACTATGTTAAAAAGGCTCAAATCTTCCATGCAGAACACCAGCCTGACAAAAAAATTTAGCAAAACAGCAGCAGCTATCAGTCTTCTATGAGTGTCTTCACCGTGTTCGTTCAGCCAGAGTACTGATGTGCCCTATGAGGTGTTTGACAAAACTCAAGGCTCAGTACAAAATCACAGACCACATAAAAAAAACGTGGATCAAACTCCTGCACATAAAGCATGAAGAGTTATGCAGCCAGTGCAGAGCGTTGACGTGGTTAAAATGAAACTGCATCGGCTCGTTCGTGAAGGATGATGCAAATATGCATCCAGTGTAGACATTTTGTCACACTCAATGTGCATTACTGCTTATAATTTCATCACATTCGTTTTTAAAATTGTGCAAAATGTAAAATATAGGCAGTAAAGAAGTATGAGGAGTCTGAAAATGAATTGTGCCATTTCAGGGATCTCTTTCTCTTCCAGATATGGAGTGATGTACAATAAATGACTAACATACTGTAGAATCACCTCTTATAAGACCATCATCATGAGGAATTTATATACTCTACCGTTCAAAAGTTTGGGGTCACGCAGACAATTTCATGTTTTCCATGAAAACTCCCACTTTTATCCATGTGCTAACATAACTGCACAAGGGTTTTCTAATCATCAATTAGCCTTTCAACACCATTAGTTAACACAATGTAACATTAGAACACAGGAGTGATGGTTGCTGGAAATATTCCTCTGTACCCCTATGGAGATATTCCATTAAAAATCAGCTGTTTCCACCTAGAATAGTCATTTACCTCATTAACAACATCTATACTGTATTCCTGATTGATTTAATGTTATCTTCATTGAAAAAAAATGCTTTTCTTTTCAAAAACAATTACATTTCCAAGTGAGACCACACTTTTGAAGAGTAGTGTACATTATATATTTTAAGATTTTATCCCTACTTTTTATATCACACTCTTTTTTTTGCAAATATCCAAAGAAGCTTACATTTTTCCTGATACACTGCATGGACAACAGAAGTAAATTGTGTTTTAGTGTTATTATTATTTATTGCTAGAGGACATTTAAGCATGTGGACATGAGGGACTAACACCAACCCGCTCCACCACCTGAACAACCACTCTTTATCCTTGCAGTATTGTATTGCACCCCGTTGTGTATCAGTTCTATAAAACTGGCATCAAACCAGGTACTAAGGAATATCTTTATTCTGCTCACGGCTTACTCATTGTCCCTGTCCCTCCCCATCACGGCTGTCCCTACATGACATTGCGTACCTCCAAAGGAAATTTTATTTCCCACTGGCAGAACACAACAGCTTAGGGCACTGAAAAACTCAGGATAATCTCTCAGTAGAAGAGTGAGTCAGCACGCCCATGTAAGTGGTAGATTGGATTAAGGTGTATGTCCACTTCAGTCCTCGAGTCTTCACACAGTCTAAATCAGTCATTTATGAGGGCGATCCTTCTTTGAGACAGAGATGTTACTGAGTTACTAAGACAAGAAAACAGCAAGTGTACAGCAGGAACATTCAATGTTTCATGTGCATGTAGGTAATATTTTCTCTGTTTACCAGCTGCTGCACAAGATGCTGAATGCAATATATTAAATTTTGCACCCTGACAAATAATTGCATCACATCATCACTGAAATTAGTATCATGAAGACTTTAAAAAACAATATTGTTCAATAACGAACCCAAAAACTGCATCCTAAGATTCGATTGTCAAGTCAACTGCTTATGATGTAAACTGTACATAAAACATGAATACAGCAACCATGAAATCATGCATTGGTTTGAGGATTACCGTTTTTAAGTCTCAAGTTTGGAATTTGGCCATTGCCGCCTTATTCCTCTGTAAGCAGAAGCAATTAGCAAGGGGTGGATCCGACTGGGAACTTCAGAACACTACTCATGCCAATACAGTATCAATCTGTTAATCACAATAATCACAAGGTAGCTCCACCTAAAAACAGAGCATGCCTAGTTGTCTAGTTCACTCTACATGGGATTTACAAAATGACCATCATGCTGTATTGAAGGAGACTTGAAACTAGACATGGAGACCATAAACTCTTTAGCAAAATGTTCACTGAGCTTAAAAAAAAAAGGGAGAAGTAGCATCATTATCTCATACACTTCTATACAATCAGACTTCTTTGTTTTACCAGAGGAGTCGCCCCCTAATGGCCATTAGAAAGACCACAGGTTTAAGACACTCCCGCATTGCCTTCACTTTTCAGACCTGGAGACTAAGTTCATTTTTTTACATACAGTCCATGTTTATGGACCGTCATTAGAATGCATCTGAACAGCAGCGTTGGCTCTGTAGCCATGGTGGTGGTTTTCACTAAGGGAATACAGATGTGACTAGCAGCAAATGAATACTACATATAACATGCACATTTTACCCTGATTTGCTTCACCAATTCAAACCCTGCGGCATGACCAGCATTCCGAATCGTCACAGCCGAGGGAAGGTTTTGCAGCTCAGTCTGTTTCATGATGCACTCGGTGCTCCCACCATGACACCAGCTGAATCTTCAAACAAACACAGCTGAATCAAACACTGATTAAAAACACTGGAAAAGTTTTCAGGCTGAACTTCTCTCAGTTTGACAGTTAACTCTCAAACGACCTGAGCGTCTTCAGAGTAGACTTGCAAAACTAAATTAGAGCTCATTACAGGAACCTTAATTCTAGCCATTGCTTTCTTAGTGGAGTATCTTTTGGGGATCTCTGGTAGACATCGGTTTTGCGTGGGCTGAATGTAAATAAGCATCGTGGCACACAATTGGGCAAAAAAAAAAAGGTACAGCTGGAAGCTCATTTTCGGTTCAATCAAACTTCAAAAACACAAACTTCAGCTTTAGATAAGAGTATAAAATCAATATGTGCTAGGGAGAAGTTTTTAGACTGTACGTGTTCTCAGCTGGAACTGTCTTTCTGTTTTGACTCAGAAGAAAGCTCCTCTATTCAACCCAGCTTTACTTTCTGATGCAATCTTAGTGTTCCATCAGAGAGTAGGACTGGAAATATACCCTTTTTCCAGGATTACCAAATTTCAAAGGATAAATACTTTCAAAATAATGTCTGTAGAATTGCTAAAATAATAAATAATAGCAAATGCAGTGTTGTGACTACAAAACGGGATGGTTTTATTTGCGCTATTGCTGTATTTTTGTGTGCGTATGAGTGTAAGTGAGAGAGCAAGAAAGAGAAAGAGAGTAGAGAGTATATATCTCTTGTGAGCCATTAGCAATCCTACTTGGCAGTATAATTTTTTATACTCTATATCTCGGGACTTGCTGCTGGCTTTGATGGGGGATATGCCCTCTACTACAATCTATATTATATTCCAAATGAATTACTCTGCTCCTGTGAGTGTCTCTTAGTAACATCAAAATGAAATAACAAATCACTGATTAATTATTTTATTTTCTTTCTCAAGTTACAGTAGGAAGTCACAGATGATGAAACTGAACATTTGAGGAAGCCATCCAGAAAAAGGGATGGATTACGAACATTCAACTGTTAGATAGCTTTTACTGTGAAGCTCTATGAGAGAGTGTAGTTTGCATCTTAAAATAATAAACTGACAGAGTAAGGGAAACACTTGTTGCCATTGGTACAAATATTTTGGATTTGGATCATTCACATTTGTCACAGAAACAAGAATACTGCTAAAAATGCAAATGTTCTTTACGGAAATAGTTTATTTCTGTTGTGTTGTGTTATGCTATGCACAGGCAAACATTCAGAGATAGAAACAGAAGCAGTGCGGAGGAGGAACACTGAGTGAAATTGCTAATGAATGATGGCAGCAGCAGAAGGGAGTAAGAGAGAGTTGGAGAAGCCTTGAATCAGCAGTGCGTTTTTCCGAGATTTATCCTTTTCTCGTTTCATTTGGTGCTCAAGATGCATATATTGTTGGCAAGAAACAGAATGCACATTTTGAGCCGTATGTCGTACCTGTGTATAGAGTTCATGTATGTACTGACATGATAAAAAATAAAATCTTAGTCACGAATAAACTGTGAACAGACTGTGTTAACACAAGACTCTTTTTGTGCTTGTGAAAATACAACAATCAGCCATAAAAATAGAACTGCTAAAACGTAAACTGTGCAACATTGATCATTATCTTACAATACAATATTCTGCTGGGAAACCTTGAGTCCTGGCATTCATGTGGATGTTACTTTGACACATACCAACCACCAAAACATCTGAAATGTGATTTTGATATTGAAGGAACACTTGCAGCATGTTACTGCCATAGATGTAAATCTAGTAGTTTCAATCTCAACCTCCAGTCAAACTTTTTCCATTTGTGTATATCATAAAATGTTTTCCGGAAAGGTGACTTGAGTTTCCCTTTCCCTCAAGCCTGAGCAAAACAGACAGAGCAGGGACTGCCAAAAAATATACCAAATATCCATGAAGGCCTAGATATGGAAATTATACTAGATTTAAAATATCACAAAGAAATGTAAGCATGAAATGTAAATGAGATAACTGCAAGCTGAATAAGAAATGAAGAGGAGAGAGATTCAACAAAAAGATACATGAAAAAGCTTAAAATTTAAACACTAGCTACAGTGAGCAATACATGAAAGTACTGTATAAAATACTGTCTTTTGACTCTATTCTCTTTCTTTAACACTAATACAAAACAATGTACTGTTATAAAAGTGTGCTAAGGGATGTAATGTACTTTGCAGATTATCTAATATGGCAATTGCTTTATAATGTTGCATACTGGATTTGAAAGAAAACAACTAAGATGTAAAAGTAGAAGGCATACAAACAGTGACAAATGCGTTATATATTAGCAACTTCCCTTGAAAAGCTTTGTGATCCAAATCTTTCAGTGACTCACTTCTCACACTAATTGACTGGTGATGGTGATGCTTGTTAATTAATTTTTGATGAAATAAAAACAATTTAATAAAAAATATCTGTCATCTTCAACAAACTAAAAAAACATAATAATATTTTACAACCATGTTAACAACACGGTGAGGATGCACAAAAAAATAGACACAAAGAGACCCAAGACATGCCCCTAAAGACATCAAATTACCTTTTAGAGACATAAAACAACAGCAAAGAGACATAAAACAACAACAGAAATGACAAACAACCGCAAAGAGACTCAAAACACACGCAAAAAGCACAAAATTATGTCTTAGGGCAACAAAATAACTGCAAAATTGACATAGAATAGCAACATAACGGAAAAAGGTCCACAAAGAGACTCAAAACATGTACTAAAAGACATAAAATGACCTCTCGGAGACACAAAACAGCAACAAAAACACACAATATTACCACAAATCACTTCAGGAGCCTTTTATATCTTGTTGTTGTATAAGCAGGTAAAACTTCTAGAATCTAGTTGTTGAGAAAAACAAGTCAGACGTATGTATGGTTTCGTTCTGTTCTCCTAAATTTCTATTTTGTGGGTCTTTTTTAATGATAAAGTATATGTGAGGCTGAATGTATTTTCTAAAACGTTCTTTAACTCATTTGATAGCTTAAACAAAACTTATTTAAATCTACCAGTATCCACTTGAAAATGAAACTCTAGTTTAAAGTCCAAAATCAAATTATGATGTCCAAATTTATTCTGTTTCTAAAAGATTCGAGGAAGAATATGTAGAGTAAATTTTCTGCCAAAACCTTGACAGATGGACTGTACGCATTATGGCCAATTACAGCACTGCCAAGAAAAATTTACACACCATAAATTGATTACATTTCAATTCATTTTAGCCAGTGTGTTACTTATCTTGCCATTCTGCTATGTCATTGCCTTTATCCTTCTCAGTAGGTACCCAATAAGCACTCACCACATGTGAGTGCCAGTTGTTTGGCAAAGTGGTTAGAAATGGAATATGCTAATGATTTATAGTGAATCAACAGGTCACAACTGTGCTTGGAAATTAAGGGGGGCATGATTGATAATGGTAGAAGTACAAGTTGTAATTTAGGAATGACTCAGACCAGGGTCATAACAAGCAAAAACGTGTATTGTGTGTGTGTGTGTGTGTGTGTGTGTGTGTGTGTGTGTGTGTGTGATGGTCTCGAAAGAAAATAATGAATGCACCAATGGAGATGCGCCCATCACCATTGTTTACTTTAAAGGGTTGCTGCTGTAAATTTAAAATCAACATTAACAAAAGCAGGTGAACTATAAGCCTCATTAATGCAACAGCATAGCTGGTACACAGGCAGCATGTTCCGCAAATGGCTGAGCACTCTGCAGACAAAAGGCTTAAGCACCTCACTCATTTAAACACTAATGAATTGACCTGTCTCAACCTGGCTCCACAAAAGCCTAAAATTAGAGGCAAAATAAATAAATCAGGGATAAGAGGTTGCAGTAATTCTGCAGCTTTAAGGCAGCAAAGGGAGAAACCGAAGGATTATCTAACCACTAGGAGTTTGGTAGGAAAACAGAGGGGAAAAAGAGGAGGGGAATGAAAGTAAAATGTGGGAAACATCTAAAGAAAAAAAAGAAAGAGAAAGAGAAGAAGGGATATGAAAGCACCAAATTACCAGAGACAAACGGTAGCCATCCAGGCATTTTTCATAAAAGGTTTCATACTGTGAGGAGGGATGCTGGGCCGCAGTTTCGAGGGAAGGAAATATATTTCTTTAAATGAGAGAAATTCCGAGGGACATGCTAAATGAAATCAGCAGAAATTTCCTTATCCATCTAAATGTTACCGCAAAGATCATGTAAATATGAATGAAACCAAATCATATCACAGTCCAATGAGATAATGATGTCATGCAGCACAATCTAATAACCCTATGAAGTACAATACATTTGAGAAGGTTAATGTTTTAATGATGTCTGTGGCAAAGATGGATTTATTCTATTCTGTAATAATTCATGAGGGCAGAGTCTAAGATGTTGAATTCAATTCTATTGTATCTAGGATGTGTTGGATATTTGGTAACTCCTTGTTCAGAGGGGCAAATACTGAGATAAATAAGGTCAACAGCAAAACAAAAACTACACCTAAACTAAGAATTTCACTAAAACAACACAGAATAAAAAAAATACCATATATGTATCGCAGGGGTATTATGCTACACGTGTTGCTATTATTCAGTCCACTATCATAAAGACAGCATATGGTAATCATAAGCACGTCAGATCTGAGTATTTCATCTTCAGCTCTTGTCCTTATCCAGTGCATTTATGGTTGCTTGTGTGTTGCCAGACAAAATAAAATTTCAAAACAAAATCTCAAGACCTCCACAATATTTCAACAGTTTAAACATAAAACGTGCCCAGGTCCACTGATGCTGTTGTACACCATGAGACACTGAGCTGAGGCCTGGAAAAAAACATTAAAAGGGACTATGAGAAGTGGCCTTCCATTTCACAATGCCAATTTTGTAAAGCTGGTACTGTACCTAGCTGCATGGTGCATCATGGGAATGCTATTATGAGCTCAGGTAGCCCACTCTTTGATTTTGCACAGATGCATGAATGCAGATAGAGCCACGTATAGCCAGAAAAATACTGGCACACACAAATCAGGAACGCTTGCAAGCACACCCACATTGGGTTGTCTTGAGGATGCACAGTGCCTCCAAGTGGGCTGAGCATGCCACTGCACTGCAGCAATGTCAATCTAATGAGAGCTGAATATCTTATCCGTTCTCTCACACCGGCAAAATACAAACAGTAAATTTCAGAGACATAAACGCTATAAACAACACTTCCAATCAAGTTTGCTTTTTTTGCCTTTGTTCAGAGCCACAATTGAAAGCTTGGTGGTTTTATATGTCATTAAGACTGGTTCTAATTACTTTGCCTGCCTTTCTATCAGCATCTAATTCAGAGCAGGAGGTTGCTTTACTTTACGAGACAAGAAAAACGCTTTTACATCCAACTCCTGCTGCTAAGGGTATTTCACTCAACTGCCCTTTAAACGAACTGTGACACACAATGTTTGATGTCTCTACTGCCTTACAGACCACAGAGATTATGCAGGATAAATCTCCGAGAATTACTAATCATTTTGGACACGGGCATTGCTTTGTGACGGGATTATATTTGTGGTCTTCTTCTGCTCATTACAAGGAACCATTTACTCAAAGAACAAGGGAAGAATGAGTAGTGAGAGACACAAACAGATGGAGAGGAAATGGCAGAAAAAAGGGGTGGGATAGGCAGAGCTCAGTGCATCCAATTACAGTAAGTGGGCTCATTTCCTCTAATCAAATAGCTCAGTTAAATATCTCAAAGGCAGATTCCCCATAGAGCTGATCTTCACACATCAGCAATCAGCCACTAAATCTCTCTTCTTCCCTCTATCTGGTTTTACCCTTTTCCTTTTTGCTGTATTCCCTTCTCGTTCCCCACAAATCAGACATTTCTCCCTCTTAGAGCAGTGACTACTACTACTGTCTCCTTCTAGAGACTCATACCTCAGAAAGCTATGTTACTGCATTTAATAATTTCTCAGCAGATTTGTATGGTGTTCAGCTTCATTGCAACAGCCGAGGACAGAAATGATGGCTGTCACTGATGCAGTAACAGCCTCCTGTCATACCCACTGAGTGCATCTTGAAGGACTGATTGAAATTCTCTAACGAGTATTTCTTTTTTTCTCTAATGGTGCAATTCTGTAAAGATTTAGGCAGTATTAATAGTATTAATATATAGAAACCTGAAAACATCTATATTACAGTACATATATTTAGATGGACCACGTGATGGCAAATTATACGGCTGCAGTCAGAGAAACTGTTTATTACACATGGACTGTCAACAACCAGTCGCCTCTGCAAAACTTCAAACAGGTCTCCCACATGACATTTAATCTACTACACAAATGCGCTCAAGCCAACACGCGCAAATGCACACACATACACACCCACACACTCCTTAAGACATACTGAATGACTCTTAATCAGACACACATGGCTAAAGTGCATGTGCTTGTACCGATCGCAGCAATGAATAATACAGACAGAACATGCTCATACACCTACGCTGCGCACTTACTGCACTTGTAGTTGCCACAAACCCATTATTGTAAGATAAACACATCACATTATCAGTGTCTTGAAGCTTGGATTAACATCACATAATAAAAGTTGTAAACAGACAAAGCGTATTATATAATTTCTAATCCAGCTCATTGTAAGGTCTTTATACATTCCTGAGATCAGGTGCCTTGGTACAAGAATACAGAGAACCAAAGCAAGGCCAGCAATGCTGTTAACACACAGTTGGTGGGCAGGTCAGCATTCCTTTCAACAAAAAAAAGAGAGAGGCCTTGGCATGAAACAGTGAGAGCTGGCTGAAAACTCCAGACAGTTTTGCTTTGCTTTGTAGCCCTTGTTCTGCTTGTTTAATCCCTGATTCTAAAAGGAGAGAGGAATTATTTAAAAGTGGAACTGATTAATGAATTTCGGCATATTAAGTCCGTAATGCTAAAAAGGTTGAAGTTGTAACCAGCAGGCTAGCCTAAAGCCTATTTGCTACAGCATATGTGCTTTGTAATGGCTTCGAAATAAACAAATGGTAGGCAAATTAAAGGAAAAACCTGAGTTCTTGACCAATGCAGACAGTAAGGAGAGCCAGTCACTATTCAGTCCGGTCTGGATCTTTTTGTATCCTTGGAGGGAAGAAACACTACAATATGGTGAGCCTTTTCTATCCTTATAGGAGTGATCTCTTCCAGAATAACAATGCCCACATCAAAAGACACAAGGGATCACTGAACAGTTGAATTAGTATGAAAATGATGATGGACATCAGAACACCAAATGAGGAAATATTTTGAAGGAATGGTGTTGCATCACTCCAGTAGAGTACCAGAGACTTGTCGTATCAATGTTAAGGTGTATGCAGATCATGGTTTTTCCTTTAATTTGTCATCTATCCCGATGGGTTTCGGTTGGCAGGGCAGCGTTACAGAGTCACCGGATCTCCTCACTGTCTGGCTCAAGGGTTCAAATTTTTCTCCTTTTTCATCTGTATTTATTTAGTGAATATGCAGCATGGTTGAAGATAGTATACATGTGGCTCTGGAAGCTAAAATGAAGTGCATTATACTTAAATGTATACCGTTCACCTACATTTTGTGTTAGATTTAGAAGTCTTCTGACCTGGTCAATGGATGCTTGAACTTTAGTCTGTGGTGTCCACAAAACTTTTAGAAGTCTCTTTGTTTAATGTGCACCAGATCACATTTAAGGTCTCATAACCTTTACATAAATGCATATTTCAACTCTCTCTCCAGAAAACTACACTTCTTGAAATGAACCCAGCTCTCAGTCACACACGCCTCTTCTCTGCCAACTTTCAATCAGCTAAAGCTGAAATAGCTTTAAGTGTTCTCTGAGGTTTTTAGCCTTAGTAACCACATCATCGCTAAAGGGTTTTGGCTGCTCTCCACCCCTTTCATTTTCTAAAAAATGCTGCTGTGCAATCTGCCAGTTGACATAAAGGCAAGGAGTTGAGAGCATGAGGGTTTGTTGGCAGAGGCTACAAGAGTACTTAGTATCCTATCAGTTTAATAGAGACAATTGATAAATTACACATTTTCCAAGTAAAATGATTATCTAATTTACTGTTGATTAGTCAATCTACAGAACTTAAACTGAATGTTCTTTTAAAAATATGGCAGAATACAAATTCAGTGAGCTAGTATATCTTACCTAATTCATATCACTTGGCTTGTGTTGTCTTCTTGACACACATAAGTTTAAGGTTTCTTTGTTTTTTCTTTCTACCCAAAGTGCAAAATGGAAGTGGGAAGAAGTGAAGCCAGAAAAAAATATTTGAAGAAAGGTTGCATTAAAAAACTACCAAATTACCAAAGGTTATTTTTTTGCATTGCAAAATTCGAAACTGGGACTCACCATGCTGTTGAGCTCCGAGTCATCGTAGCTGTCTAATGGATGAGTCCCAGGCTCCCCAATCGGCTCAAGACCCTCTTCATCCCACATGTAAGTTCCACCAGAGCTGTTGGAGGGTGACAGCTCCACAGATGAAACCTGGGGGGCATCCCCCTGCTCTGGAGACAAGGCCAGTGATTCCTGGGAGTCCTGCATAGGGCTGTCATCTTTTTGTCCTGCAGTAGATATATAAACACATTGCAGAACAACTGCCACAAATGTAACACATTAAATTCAGCTGAATTTACTTTAAATGTATTTTTTTTACCAGCAAGATCCACAGTGTCCCAGTTGATGGTGTCACTGAGAAAGCTGTGTAGGGGGTTGTGCGTAGTGTTACCAGCTTTCCTGTTGTCAGGCAGGTCCCCATCACTGAGCACATCTCCCACACTGTCAAAATCATCTAGAAACTCTTCACTGGTGTCACCTCTGTCTAACGATGAGGCAGAAGATAAGGACATGTCCTCCAGGGTCTCGCCTGCAGCCTGGCCATTGTTCTGTCGAAGTAGACTATTTCTTTCTCCTTTTCTTCCTCCATCTCCTGAGCTTCCATCACTGTCACTGTGAGATTCTGCTTTTTCAGCTGGCTCGATGTCTATTGCTATACCTAATAGCCCACCACTTTCAGAGGCAGCTGAAAATCTGATATCGTCCTTGGCCCTACCTGGTAAAAGAGGTTTCTGTTGCTTGGCCTGACTGGATCGAGCCAGCCTGTAACCCAAAGGTCCCCCACTATTTCCCAGTGATTTGGTCAAGACACAACTGGGGAGTAGCGGCTTCTTCAGAGCCCGGGGGGTTGCAGGTGCTGGAGAGACCGAGGGGCTGGGAAGAGAGGAAGCAGCTGAAGTACTTCTATTGTTCTGAAGTCCTCCAAGGCCGCCATTCAGTCCTAAACCCACTCTTCCATTGCTCAGCTGAGGAGGTTTGAGAAAACTACTCCGAGGAGGTCTTAGTTGAGTATTGGCCAGAGGCTTGGCTAGCTCCACAGCCCGGTTAAAGGAGAAGGACCGTATCATAGGCTCACTGGTGGGTGAGGGAATTTGCTTGAAGTGAGTGAAGCTGTTGGAACGAACCATGTTGTCCAGTGCCATGATCTTCAGGCTTTCACTGGATTGAGAAAGGCTGTCTTGAGAGCTGCTTCTGGGAGAGCTGGAACCTAACCTTGGCCGCACAAGACGCGACTCTGAACCTGTTCGAGCAGGAATGTTGGAGCCGTTATGGCCCATTTTAGAAACTCCATTCACTGGGCTTAGGCCTAACTTTGTCCCTACTTTGGGACTCATCTTCGAAGAGTGCTTAGGGATAGCCTTTGGGCTGGACACTGTCATCATCAAAGAGCCTGACCTGCGCATCACAGGTGTCCCTGGAGAGCCATTCTTTACCTCCTTTGCCAATGAGGGAAGCTGTGTCTGAACTTTGTCTTCACCTCCATCCCCAGGGCTGGTGGGAGTGGTGGGGTTGGTCGACCCCTCGTCTCTTTTCCATTTCAGGGAAAAAGGTGAGGAACGGACCACACCATTAGGATGTGTTCCTGGGGAAGTGGTCTTCCCATCCTGGGTAGGTGTGGTTGGCTGTGTAGAACCATTGGTAAGGGGGCTAGTGCCGCCAGTCGAAGAGCGTCCACCGAACTTAGGTAGTCTGGATACCATGGCAGACCTGATTGGTGCTTTTTCTTCCATTAGATGCCAACAAAGGCATGGAGGAGCATGGAATTATACACAACTGGGGAAAGAGACAGAAAAAGAGAACAGATTATTAGATTTAAGTTTATATTAGTTGGCTTGAGATACTGACAAACAGCTTTATAGGCTCATAAAATCCTTTGAAACTATTTGTTAATGCAAAAACTTTTTACAGTATCTTCTTCCTGCCAGTGACATCAAAACATACTAATATGAAAAGTTCTAGAGGGAAAAGAAAGTCAAACGTCAACAAAAAACACAAATCTGGTCAGACACACAAACACACAGGAGAGAATTTCTGTCCACTTCAGTAACGGCATTTTAATTATCTACACTGGAAAACAGTAAAAAAAAAAAAAATTCTGAGCATAGTCCTATTCACCTGCTGCAAAGATTGCATGTCTGAAGACTGTTGACTATGAGCAGCGTTAGGGATTAATCTGGCAGGCTTAAAGGGTGACCTAAGAGTTTGTCACAGCACGTTTATCACAATGCGTTCATGTGGTCACATGTGGCATGTAGGATAAATGAGTTCCTGTCCCTTTCTGCTGTCTCTAAATTGGCGCAAATTTCTATCACACTGGTGAAATGTGATGTCTCTTCACTGAATCCATTTAGGAGTACTCGTGACTCTAATCAAAGCAGATGGCAAAAGCTTGCAAATCATAGTGCAGCAAACAGAATTGCACAGTTGTTAAGATCTATTTAAAACAAGGTAACTCTTCCACATCAACTCCCTAATTAAAGGGTTTAAAAAAAGGAACAAGCAACACATTCTTAATAAGACATTAACAGAATAATGCAGTGTAATTTTCAAAGAGCTTCACACATGACGTGACCTTTACCTGGCACCGGTTTTGCAGGATTTGGCTCCAACACGCCTAGCCAAAACAACAATTGGCAAAAGGATAGACAACGCCTGGTGGACAAGGGGAAACCAGTGCTGGGAAAGTGGCCAGCACACTGTGAATAGTGAATGGAGGATGTACATGATGTAAAGCCAATGGAGGGAGAACACAAGGCTGTTTTCTCTCACTCATTGTCAGATTCATTCAATTCCACTCAGCCAAGTGACAAGTGTACATGTGTTGGTGGTTCACCTGCATGTTACATCCATCTGGCTTGTGCTGAAATTTTATAAATTGAAAAGTTGCTGATATCCAGATGGCAGATGTGGTTAGCGGAAAGTGAACCATCTGCATGAGGAAGCAAAGCAGTCGCTAAAAATTTTGCACTAAAAACTGTCTGCAGAACTCCAAAAGAAAACAACTCATTATTGCACCAAATAATAATAATATTCACAAATACAAACTATAAATGCATGCAGAGTGTATCTTCAGCCAAGACCAATGTCCCAAAATTTAATGGGTTCTTCCTGTGGCTATGTTCCACCTTTCCCTCATGTTTCATGGAGTTCAGCGCAGTAGTTTTTACATTATCCTGCTAGAATTAACTGTAAAGGTCAAGCAGCCATACTGAAAAACACAACACAGATATTAGAGCAATGATTAAATCAACTTCTGAAGAGATGGGGGAAGGGTACTGTGTCACAATGTGGGTCTCCTCTTCTGGACAAAAACTCTGTACCACACTGCCCTACTTTCCCACACAGAGACACACGTGTCTACAATCAAAGAGACTCACTCATCACGGCCACGCAAGTGTCTGGCAATGTCACCATCCTAATCTGTTTCACAAACACACACGGCTAGAAAACACAAAAATACACACTTACACACAAAAAATCAGGTCAGCATGCACAGGCAGGGTAAACCAAAGCCTCTTTGCCCTGGTGAGGGGGTAGCGGCTATGTGTGTCTATGTGTGTTTAATGGATAGCAATTAGACCAGGGGTTTTCACAACTGTCTGTGCCCCAGAACCTTTCAAGTTTCATTCACATCAAGAGTGGCAGATCTCTATTACACAGTAGCAAATCCACACATTGCTGCGGAAAATGTTTGTTCATCTGGGTCTGAGTCATCTCACTCATCACCTAGTCATTGAAAGATATCTGTCTGCACTGCTGATGTTTTTATTTAATTCCATTTGTGTTGTACTTGAGTCACCTTTGAAAAATTCCACTGCACAGCTTCTATTTGTGTCATGTTCAAATTTTGAGTTAAAATCACAAGACAGCTACACAGAGATACAGTCAGTGAAAAATTATAGTATATTGTTGAGGTTTTAGCTTTAAATTTGCAGCAATAGCAAGAGCAAATATAGGATAACTGTAAGGCTAGACGATTTAGTAGGTGCTCTTAAGGAAAGAGAAGTCAAAAAATCCAAAGAACTGATTGGTAAACAAGAGAGAAGTTATTAAATCTCAAAACCTCTAATTACATTTAGACCGTATATGAAAAGATTTTTGGTGCACTGAAGCAAAGTCTAAACAAGTTACAAGCTACTGCGTTCAATGATAAATCAGTAGCCGACTAATGTCCCCTCATCTCTGCATCCCCCAGCGTAGATCTACTGATGAGGCACTGCCTGTATTGATTTTTCCAGTACTCCTGCCAATACAACATCCAAGCTTTTGTGCCAGGGCCAAAAACAATACTGCATAAATTGCCAGATATTGCTTCATTATGAACAAATTTGTCTGAAAAAATTTTGTTTCTAACAAAATAAGCCCAACTTCGCATGCATCGGCTTGTAACTGTCCATAAAATAAACAACCACGCAAGCGCCAAGCATTCTGTGCCAACTTAGAGTGAATGAGTTTCTGTTTTTCACCGCAATGCACAGTATAGTGTTTATAGCTAGCAATATTACCAAAACTAGTACAAAGACAAAGGTCAGCACAATAGAGCCACAAATAAACAACAAGACTGTAACTGACACACATTCAGAGGTAGAGCAGTAAACCTTGCAGACCATCTGTCAAACGGTCATATCTAAAGGCCTGCCCTGCCCCTCCCCCAGAGCAAAGTACTGGGAATAAATATCCAACAGCTTTTATAACATCAAGTACCCGGCCTGCATTAAACCCAGTGTTGTGGTTCTGCACTGCATATGAGATAGCGATTTAAACCCTGACAGTGTGAAGTCATGGATAATCTAAAGACAACAGTCCAGCAATACGATGAACTGAAGTCTGGATTATTACTATGCTTTAATATAATAAAAACTGCCAAGATTAACATCAAATATTGTTCAGTATATGAATGCTTTCTCTTCACAGCAAGCTGAAAATTGGTCAAAGGGATCACAAATACGAGTAGAATGGACAAACAGACAGATAACGTTGAACTGAGTTTGAGTTAGAGACTCGACTCCAGACTTTTTCCACAGCGAAATCTTCTGCTAGACCTGCAGCTTAGCATCTCTGCAGCAATCTGTGTGTGTGAACTGAACAGTAAAGTGAGATGACATCTTTTCTTACTCTCGGTCGTGGGTCTCTCGGAGAGTGGGAGCTTAGTTTCTGTCTGACAGTGAGGTTATTTGGCCTTTCTTCATTTCTGACTCAGAGGACAGCCAGCTGGAAAGCACCTGGCAGAGAAGCAGGAGGGCTGAAAAATCAAATGTGGAATAGTCAGGTTGCTCATTTCTCTTCTGGCAAAGCTTTCAGTTTTGAAATGCACATGCACACAAAACTACAGAGATGCATTCTTCAGGAGTAACAGGATGGATGCAGATAGGATGCGACAGCCAGAGGGCTATGATCTATTGGGTCACTGGGGCTACGCATGAATGGAGGTCCTCTGTTACACTCAGTAAATCCCCATTCCTGCTGTTTATCCCCACAGCTAGTCTGTCCCCATCTCCCAGTGCTCATAGTTCCCTATCATTACAAAGCTTCGGCACCATCTCTCAACAGAGCAGCGTGTCAGGCTGCATCCATTCTTCATCTCTTACAGCTCCATCATTTGATTCTGAATGATTAAGGAGAGGAGGATTTTATTTGACTTTATTAAAACTCCGGAAACCTGAGAGCAGGAGGGAGGCCAGGGAGGAGACGAATTTCCTGGTGGGATTCTTATACATGTATTTATGCATTTCCCCATGCAGTGACCTTTTAAGCCGAAGTCACACCTTTTCTAAAGCAATTTGGAGAGAAAACAGTTTATTAAAATGTCAAAAAATGGAAAAACAAAAACTTATCATGTTAGGCAGCACCATAGATCCCATATGAGTTGCATTCAATACCAGCTCCTCATTTGTATACTGTATATTACTGCAGCACAGTACATTACTGCCAACCGTGTCCCAAAGCTTTTTATCCTGTTTATGAATGTGTCTCTGCTCACTTGCCAGTCATTTAATCACATTTATTTTATGAAAAATCAACTGAAAAAGATCACTCAGATTTAATGAACACTTTTGTGTGCTAGCTATTGTTAATATAACTGAGGCAGGTTAAAGAAGAAGACAGATTTGAAAAGCCTGACATTTTGTTTCAAAAACAGGCCAAGGATCCCTACTATCCTAAAAAATGAATGCACTTTTATGAAACACAAACATTACTCTCAAAAATGAGCAGAGGTCCAACTTTTGCACTGTAAATGCCATTTAACAAGTGTAGCAAATGTAGACCAACTCTACAAAATATAAACTGATCTTGAGACTAAATACATTTGGATATTTGCGGTTTACCGGCTCTGATAAACAATTTCCTATGGGGGTTTATAATGTCAGACATAATTACCTGTTTGTTTGACTGCAATACACTAAATGTGGCTTTATGCAGACAATTTATAAGAAGAAGCAATAAGTGGACTGTCCCATGTTTCACTTGCGACTGAACAAAATCTTCATCATATCATTCGAGGAATCAGTAACATGCTGTAACCACACAGAAAGCCTAGATAGACACAACATTTTCCTCTGTGGTTGCTATTCAGTGTGTATTTCCTGTGTAGCACAATCGGTAGTTTAAGGGTAAACTTTCAGAATAGCCTCTAAACTCAATGTTCAGTGTTTCTCACTGGAGGGATTAAAAATGCAAGCGAAGTGCTTTCTGTTTGAATAAAAAGTTTGGCATATCTCAACAATTCAAGTCCACATGGACCGTGAGCTACATAACAAAGAGAGCTGAAGGAGGAAAGATACAGTGGGGAAAACTTAGAGGGAGAGAACAGAAGGAAGGATGGATGGAGTGAGTGAAAAAAGAATGAAAACTCTCTTCTGGCACTCTGTTTGCTCTTGGCGTCGTGTGGAAGACAGCTGCAACTTCTAACTCCCCTGAACCTTCTGACCCTCTTTTTTTCTACATCTTCCTCTCCATCTTGTTAAATCAGTCTTTCATGGTGCAGAACCAATCAATTATATGAATCAATAGATATATGACTTCTATCTAAAGAGCCAAGTATGTCATCCAGCTGGCTGTAAGGTGAGAAAAGATGCTTGTTTCAAAGTGTATGGACACACACAAACACTATCTCAGACCACATTTACTGATTGCACAATAATCTGAGCATTTGCCTTAACCCAAAGATAGATTTTAAACAGAAAATATGTGATTCTGATGGTACTTAATCCAAAGTGTCTAATCTGAGAATGGGTAAAGGTATAATAAATATACCCTGGCAATCAAATACAGCTCAAGCAACCTCCCTACCTCCTTAAAGAGTGCAGCCTCATTTACATATATTGACAGAGTCCAGTGTCTCAGTGGTGCAGTAACTAGGCCAGTCATCTGGACAGGGCAGTTGTGGACCATAGCTCTCTCCCTGAAGAGATTAACAGAGTGCCATTAGAGCAAGCTAATAGAATGAGACAGGGATGAAAGCAGCACTGATGCTAGACTAATGTGTATTGAGTGAAAGCAATACTGAGCGGAGTCGCACTGATGCTAAAGGATGCTAATCCAATGAGACAGCACAGAGGGTTCGGTAATGCTGTATACTAACTGTGGTAGATCAAATGACTAAGAGCAACAGAGGAAACAGTGAGTAGGCAGAAGAGGATAAAGTTGAGGTGTGGCAACCAGACTGGAAAACCACAAGCAAAACAGCCATCACATCACAGGAAAACATCTTTCAGCAGTATCCTTGCCTTACTTTTGCCACAGAAAAGTAAATTAGAAAATATTACCTTAAATCAGTGAACTTTAGATGACCTGTCCACTCATTTTCATCCCCAAATCAACCATTAATGGTGAGAACTAAAGTCACCCTGCACTTTGTTTCCTCCATCATCTAAACTGAAAGTGAGGCAGCACCCAAAATGAAAGTAGAGCACAGGAAAAGGAAGACACTCAGGGGTTGAGCTATCTGCTTTCTGGCTCTGTCCTTGTATATGTGTGTGGTGTGTGCCAAAGTGGGTGTGGGTGGAGAGAACAGAGGCTTCATGGGTGCATCAATATTTGATAAGGTGTCTTTAAGTAACCCCACCCGGGGAGGGAGGGGAGGGTAGGGGAAGGGAGGAGAGGAGAGGAGAGGAGAGGAGAGGACTTCCTTTTGCACAAACACAACAAAAACACAATTTATACTCATTAACAGCGAGGAAAGTCTTATTATTTATCCACAACATGGTCCAAAGTCTAATGCCACACAATCCTCCCAACACAGGAAATATTATCTAATAGCTTAAGCAGCAATTTTCAGCGTACTGCCTTACAATGTCACAGGATCACCAGAGGGGGGATAATCAAGGAAACAGATCCTGCACAGCATTGAACCGCACGTAAAAAGTGACTCCAATAAAGACAAATTTGTTGTGGTTCTCGTAAACATTCGGTGTGAATTTAATTTCCCCCTTGCTCATTTCATGGTTGGCAGCATACCGGTTCCACTCAGTCAACCGTTTTTCTAAGTGCCAGCAGTAAAACCATATGAGCATTGCCAGTTCCTCAGCGTCTCCTGTTGTCACATGCCTTGATAAATCACAGCATGGAGTGTGAAGCAGCGCTCATTATCCCAGCAGCAGAACTGAAGGCTAAAATACAGGGTTTCTTAAGACTAATTAAGCCTTATGCTGTTTCATGTAATGCTCCTATTAAATGCCTCAATCAAAATCAGCTGTTCTACAACTGCGTGAATAGAATGGTGTTGCAAATCGAACGATTCGGAAAGCTTATCCTAGTGAGAAACATATTCCACCATATAACTTAATGGCAAACAGATTTTTACTTTTTTTTGCTGTGACATTAACACTGCACTTAACAAACTTAGCAAAAGTCTAAACCAAAGTGAGTCATACTACCGACTAGTCACGACACTCAAAAAGTTTTCATAATCCGCCCTGACTCATCCATAAGAAGAACTCTGCTGTGCTCCTTCTGAGGTGTGATAATGAGAGGTGGAATTCTTGGTGGCCCTTAAGTAAATCTAATTATCTTCATTGCTATAGTGCCCCACACGTCACATCACCATTATCACATTTCACCTAACGCTGCAGCATATCTTTCAGTTTTTACCATGTGTGTCTGACATGCATAGACAGACATGTCACTGTCTCTTCCCTGACCTTCACTTGAACCACAATGTGAGATGACTGCAGTGCATTTGACGGTCCCATTTAATTCTCACTTTCTGATTTGCTGCAAGAGCTAGAAAAACTGATAAGTGTCACCAGGCAACAGCACAGATGTCAATCACTGTCAGCAAGGTCATTACAGCTGTTTATGTAGATGGGAGCCAAACGAAAGGTGGATAGTAGCCTGAGGTTAGGTTTTCCTTTTGAAGTATCGTAAAACATTAGTTATACCACAGAATACCGTGTTACTGTCCAATCACACAGGCGGCACGTTAAATAAATCTACCTCCAGGCCACCAATAACATACTTTAATGTAGTCTGTTCAGATTTATAGTCATCCAGGTCATGGTAGTTCTTCAGAATTGAAGAACACCCTTGAATGAAAGGTGAAACATCTCCAAGAACCAACAAGAGCAGCCCAGTTGCCCTTGACTGAAGCTTTTAGGATTACTAATTTAGTTGAAAAAACTCGTTTCATGGTGCAATGGCTGAACCACTGGTGTGCAAAGAAAATTCAAAGTAAATATAATAACATTCATAGGTTCTGCAATTTTCCTAAATAAAAATGTTTGTGTTTTAATGAATGTGTGTAGCAATCGCGCAACTGTTTTTTTGTTTGTTTGTTTTTAAGCTAAATCTCATCAGCAGTTAATTTTGATCTGCTGGACTTTTTTAGTGGCAACCACATTCACTTTCTAAAAAGAGTGAACTGCAACCAATAATCGATTAATTGTCAACTACTAAATTAATCACCAACTCTTGGTTTTAATAATTGCTTAGGGGAAAAAAATCTAAATTCTCTGAATTTCACTTTTTGAAAATTGAATATTTTCTGGTTTCTTTCCTCCCTTATCACATTAAATTGAATATCTATGGGTTATGAACAAATTAGGGCATTTGATGACATTATTTAAGGCTATGAAAATCATTTATGGACATTTTATAGACCAAACTAACTGATTAATCAAGCAAATAATTAAGGAAACAATGGACAAATTAACACAGGCAAACATTTGTTAGTTGCAGCCCTAATTAAGAATAGCCCAAGTTTACAGTCTGGTGGCAAAGATGCAAAGAAAAATGCAAGTTTAGAGTTCAAACTAATGTTTTGTCTGTTTAAGGCATTTTTTTTCCAATAGTTTTAAACATCCTTCAAAAACAGAGCACCATGGCTGTTCCACTCATATTTTGTCAGATACCATTTTACCTTTGGCATTTTAGCCCCAGTATCACCTGGTAGGTCTTGAGGCAAATATATGAGTCCGTTAGTCTTTCTTTACCTGTCAATGGAGCTCTTTCGCTAAACTTATGAGTTCTTACATAAACTGATATTGGTCTGTTAGTCCAGCAGTTCACATAAGTGAGCTGAAAGCTGTGTTGACCCTAAAAGCAGGGTCCTCCTTCTATTCATCATGTAAAAATTTGCAGCATTTTTTCTGAATTACATTCACAGAATGACCAGTCTGCAGATGTTCACCTTGAGATCAACAAGTACAAAACATTCCAAGTAATTAAATCACAACCAATTCTACCAATCATGATTAGACTTCTAAATGAGACATTTTCTTTTCTATAACCCTGAACACGGCCTTAGTTTCAACTCAGAAAATCCCAATGACAAGCCTCATGATTGAACTTGTGAACAAAGAGTCTATGCACAAGTAATATGACCATGAAGGAACTCCGCCCTGCCAGTGGGAAAGTGGATAAGTGGGATCACTTAATAAATCTTTAAGTGCAGCACTGAATTCAGAGGAAAACATCACATTAATGTTACTTGCTAAGCTGAAATTATCTCCAGCACAGAGGAGTCTAGTTTTATGACCTGTTATTAAGATTATATAGTTAATTTCTCTGTATGATGTCAGACATGATATCAAATAGGCTTGCATCAAAGCTTTAACCAACATTAATGAAGCATGACAGCATTTCTAAGAAGCATAATATTACATTTAAATTACACTTTGCTGTTTCAATCATAAAAAAAACACAGACAAATTGAGCATTGAAAGACAACTCCTTTAAAGGCATTTTTTTTCACATGACTGATAAATACAAATACACACACATTGATACAGTGCTGCAGAATTTATTACCTGCAATGTGTATTTCAGCAGCCTCTGGGCTGTACTCAACAATGACATCACTTTCTCTGTTGTACCAACATTCCTCACACTGACATGTGAGTTCATCTGAAGCTTATCTAAACACTGCTCTGTTTATTGAACATTTGTTTTCATGTAGCCTACGCAAACACTTACTCTGATTTACTCCTTACTGCAACATGGGACAATACAAAACACGGGGTAGCCATGACAGGTGACCGATGTGGCTTTTGTATCTGAAAATAACGTATTGAACGACACGTGTCTTGTGTAAAGGCTGTGAATGTGACACAGGAGGCAAAACACTAAGTTGTATTTTTAATAAGTTGTATTCCTGTGGGGTTTATCCTCTGTGAATGGACAATACAAGGCTATTAGGTCAGCTTCCTCTTTGCCCCTCTTCCCTCTTTCCTGTGCCTCCTTCTTTTCTAGTCAGTCTATCACGCTTCCCCCAATCTCTACTGTTTCCTTAGGCAGCACATTTTTATCCAACAGTTTGCAAACAAGTCTCTCGTGAGGCCAGGGAGAACAAAGCATCCTCACATCGAATCAGGCCACAGTCGGTGGTTAATGTCCATCAAACGCCATGCCTTTGTGTCCACTTCTTCACAGGCTCTGAAGCTATTAGGTCAACCGATGAAACTAGAGGGGAGCCTAACTGAAAAAGTGCCCGGGATAATAGAGTAACGTTTCTATTCACCTCAGAAGCCTTCTGGGATAAATGCACTTGATACTCACACTTTTGCATACCCCTGCTGTGTAAACTGCTTTGGACACAGAAAGGCAGCAAAACACAATGAAATCCACTATGCGCTGATGGTAAACGAAGCTGCGGTTGAGCCGGCCATGCAAACACAGCATTTGAATATCACATTGATGTCTGTGTAGGTGACTTCATAGACCAACATTTGGGTCAGCATTTGTTTTTGCCTTTGAAAAGGACAGTAGTGAGTTAAATGCTACCACAGTCTCACAACAAGAAAAACACTATGTAAAATAATACTACATGAGGTGAAAGGCTTTGTGGGTGAAATGAACTTTTCCATTTAAATTATACGGCAGTCAGAAAGAGGCAATGTGCCAAATGAAACTAGTTCAGTAACATGAGTACAACAACACCTACTCAGACACCTTTTATTTGTGCAACTGGGCACTGCTCTGGAAACAAGCCATCATGTCGGAGAAAAACGCCTGTTTTGAACAGATGCTTGCAAATTGAAGCAGGTCCCATACGGTAATGGAGAATGACTCAGCGGTGTTTGTGCAGACAAGCTAAAAGCAAACTTTCAACCTCACAACAGAGCACACAGTCTCCAGCACATGTTCAATGTCTGATCCCAGGGACATAAAGACTCTGTAATATCTCATGACTCAAAGCCTTGAAGGATTACTGAGGGACACTTACAGGGAGGTTTTATAGAGAGTGCCCTTGTGACTTGTTGTGGTGAAAGCTAAATACTGGTTATGGTACTTGATGCTAACAGGAAATACAGAGTAACTGGATGACGGAGGGCTAGATAAGCCCATAAATGGATATGAGCCACATGACACCTGATGAGGCATAAACTGGATATGCCCTGTTTCTGTTCTCAATATAGGAACAGCATGCAGTTCTATCATTCTGTACAGGCAATAGAAAAGTAATGACTGCGATGACAGGAAATAAATCTATGATGTACAGACTATCCCTTATCTGCCTACACGAGTCTTTTCTCTCATTTAGTTCACTTAACACACTCATACCAGAGTTTTCACTTAGAGCTAATTCAAAGTGAAAACACCTGTCAGGCTGCACCATGAGTAAAAGAGCGTTAGAATATGCATATTATTGTGCTTCAACAAAACCGATGACTGTCATATATCAAGATTAAGGGTGTAATGGTGCGTATTCTCACCCCGAACCATTCAGTATGCAACATTTAGTTTGTGATGAGACCTCCTCAGTTCCGGACACCTTGTGATCCAACAGTTACAGTCAAAACTAGATTCATGTCTTTGCACTCGCACACAAATTCTAGAGTGTAACTGTGTCTTCAGGCAGGCAGATTTACAGTTAAATAAGACGGAGTTACAGGAGTGTCTGCTGACCACCCCTAAGGGCATCTCTGTTGTCTAACTGCTAATTGCAGCAGTCATGTTGATAAACTGCAAGTCGTGAAAAATGTGACTGGTTGTTTACGCAGTTTAGCTACCTACCTAAGGTTCACGCTAATGCATGGTGAATTGTATAAATGATGCTCTGATCTGAGTGTAAATAGGTGGCAGTAACTACTGACAGATTTCCTGGATTGATAAAGTTGCAACAACGGTATTCATACACAAGTTTCAGTTTTACATCTGTTTCCAGCAGCTGGAGGAATATTAACTAAAGTCAACCCACCATGAGGATCAGGTATGAAGATTACTGCAACAGACAACACTTTGGAATTTCTCTGGCCAGTCACTGAACAGCTATTTAAATTAAGTCATTATTTTTAAGGCCCATTGACTTAAAGAGATGAACGAATAGAAAACAGCCATCGTTAATGTTTTCCGTTACAATCCAAATAAGACAAGTGACAATGTGTACGGTGGGAAACAAGCCTCTGCCATGTAAAGTCAATATCGTGACAATAAATGCCATCATCCAACCAGCACAGACAGGCACCTGCCGCCACCGCCCTGCATTGTGCTCATAATGACACCTGTGTAAACACACTATTCAGAGCAAAACAACAGAGGAGGCTCTTCCACTGGCAAACACACAGTTGACTTGGGCACTCAGCTGATTTTATGTATTATTGCTTTATAAATGTGTACAAAGGAAATTATCAACACTGATATAAAAAAAACAGCCTAAATTTGTTAGACATCAACTTATATATATTAGAGAAGGAGAAATTGTATTTTGTTTTCCAACTTTACCATGCCATTTTTTACCATCTGTCAATTGTCTTTTCTCATTATGTTTTTGGTTTATGTTTTATGTAATTGCATAAACATTTTAATTGCTGCCTTGCAAATTTCTCTGACTGCGTGATACCATCTACTCTCATCAAAGACTCTAACAAACAAATCTACGGTCATCCCACAGATGCATATACAACCAATCAAGTTGAATGAGAGAACATGCAATAAATTTACCTATGAATGTTGTTTTCATTCGAAGGGCATTTCCTGATCTTTGAAGGGTACTTTGGCTCAATTTCTGACCCTGTCTCTGTGTCTGTGCATCTGAGATCCTATGTCTGTACTCTACCATGTACTAAGCTATTCCAAGCCTTTAAACATCTGTGGTCTTACCGAGGGAATGACAGAACTGATAAGCGTAGCTAAGTATAGCCCTAATGATAGGCCACATACAGAGGGAGAAGAGGGCAAGGAGGATCAGAGGAAAGTCAACGCCAAATCAAGTCACTCGGCTCTGAGCACAACACCACAACACACACGGAGACATACACAAAACTGAAACCACAATGGATTATATTGAATCACCTCATTTTGGGGCATTTTAAGTACTCTGCTGTTAGGTTCTTCTTTGATTTTTTAAACATAATCAATAGGGTTGAACAAGTACAAACAGATATTCATGTCTGTTTTGCTTCAATATATGAGATTAGAAAACAAGCAGACAGCTCACATCTGATCATCCGAGGAGCTGTTTTACTGTCCCCTTACCCTGTGCTGACTCCTTCATCCTTCATCTGTGATTCCTAGCATTGTCAGATAAATGACTTAACACTTTTCTTTGCTGTGAACACTCACTTTCAGGATTATGTGAGCACACTTTAACATCTCATCTGTCTCAAGGTTGCCCTTCATGGACCTTACAGTGACTCAGACTATTGTAGCACTATGGTATAATGCGTGTTTTCTCACATAGCTACATTACAAAGTACACTGATGCTGACAGACAGACACACACACACACACACACACACACACACACACACACACACACACACAGAGTCTGGAAAAACCCTCCTATATTGAACCTAAGTTTGGGTGGTCTTCAGCAGGCAGGTGCACAGTGTAGACATTCAGCTGTTGTTGGGAGGACCCAGATTGTAAACACACCCTCAGCCAAGGTGGCGCTCCAGGACCCTCGCCAACAGGTGCACGGGGAACACACACATGGATGTGCATGCATGTGTGTGCGTGTACACAACCCCACCCTAACGCTGGAGAAACCAGAGGAGCGTCCATCTCACTTACACTAAGGCCAATCGGTCATGACTTATCCTAATGTGCATTGGCGCTCTGATGCCATGGCGCTTTACACTGTCTGGGCTGTAATAGAGCACGGCCTAAAATGGTACACAGACACCACGGTGAAAGACTTGACTGACAGCAACTTCAGTCGGGGTATAAAAATATGAATATGTGCAAGGCTGCACCACACGGCATAAAAACCGAGGTTAAATTTGAACTCTTGTCTGCTGCTGGATGTAACTTTACAACAGCGTGTGAGTCATCTTCAGTTACCCTTTAGTCCTGAATGTGCACGAGCGACACATCTCAGAGGAAGATAAGAGTTCGCTTCAAGTGTTGAGGCATACAGAAAACAGTGTGAGGCACCAGTTTCTCAGAATCAGTGTGTACGATTTCTGAAATGCTATTCTGTTGTGTTGTTTTTTTATATGCATATTACATAAAGGCCTGCTCATCCTCATTCATGGTACAGTGGGCATGTTATGACTGTAGGGGGGTGATGGTAGGAAACGGCCTCTTCTGGATCACTGGGCAGCACAGAGGAAGACCACTGACAGCTTCATCAGAGACTCTTTTAGGGTTAGATATTAGCCAAACATGTAAACAGAAGCAACATTGCAAACACGGATTTCACTGTTTCCACATCACTTGACAATCATAACGTGGTTTATGTACAGTGTGGTTGGACTTACCTAAGTTATGCCGTTAAAAGCATATTTACAGCCTCATTATTGGGTCCAGTTGTTGGTTGTCTTGTAGAATAAAGCGGCATGTTGTTAAGCTTTCCGTTGATGAAAGTTAGCTTGCAGCCTGTAGTCACAACACAAGTTCAATGACAGGCTTGTCACTTCATGTACCACCAACTGTGTACTGTAGCGCACAAATTAACGAGCCCACATTGACTCCCGAATAATAAGTGGGAAGCAAACGCGAAAGAAATGTTGAAACTAACCCGCTTTTCCATGAAGTAGTCTCCAGTTTGCCGTTAAAAATAGCCCGAAGCTACCAGCAGCACTGAGCCGTTAGTTACACTGACAGTGTCAACAACTGATGATACCGACTGGAAGAAAACAAATAGGGCGGTCCGTAAAAGCCACAGCGTAACTATATAAAACACAAACGTGTTAAATGATGTTTAAAAAAAAAAATCCTCACCCGAAACAGAACGGCAGCTGGTGTTGTAAATAAACTAACCGCGGAGGGGAACCACACGGTGCTGGAGCGCAAGACCGACTCACGGCAGCTCGTCATTCCGACATCCTACTCTTCCAGCGGGGCGGAGCGACTCGGTGTCACCTGGGTCTCAGAGGGTCACATTGCGTGCTAAGCTTGCGAGTCCTGCCTTTCACGCATGTGTGTACGCGTAATATTTCTCTAACTCGTCTGTAAGAGTGTGTGTTTATATTAAAGAGCAGCTTCATTCACAGGAAAGCTAACAGCTCATAAACTACAGCCGTCAAGCTAACCGCTGGTGTGACGTCAGACTGCGATGAGCCGTAGATAAGAAGAGTTGCGTTAAATCTGTGCAACAGGGTAGTCTAGAGAAATGTTACTACAGAGAGGTAAACACGGGGTAAAAATAGAAAGTCTTCCTCTGGTACACAAAAACTAAAAGCAATAACTGGATTTCAAGACTGTTAGAATGCTGTTTTTGTATAGAACTTATTTGAAAACTATGCAAATATGAGCGAGATCACATGGGTCAACTGATAAATTGGGGCAGTTAAGTTTTGCAATGAGTGTCTTATCAAGGAAATCATAAAATTACCAAAAACAGCTGCTAATGAGTTGCTGAAAAGGAATTTGATAAAGCTTAAAAAGTTCACATGGGTTTGATGTCATATACAGGCACTTGATCCCAGAATCACTGCTCGACCATCTCTGTTTACTTGAAACTTTTTTTGTCACAAGCTACTGGATGCTTAAAATGGGATATGTAAGCATTTAGATTGATATCAAGTACTTTCAGAGATTTTTCCTTTTTTATTATATCCTGTCGACCCACATTCAGCATTTTTAAGCACATTCAAATGTTTGAATGGCAGTATCTCAAGAAATAGTAAAGATAAATGCCTAAAATCTTAGCAGTTATTTCTCCTCATTTCATTGATTTTGAATCTGCAATATTGAATGAATAGATCAAGTAACTCCAGATTGTGGCTGACTATATGTATATATATATATATATATATATATATATATATGTGAATATAAATGATGTGGAAATTAAGTTCTATCTTTGAGCACACGTTAACAAAATTGACACTGGTGATATTATCTGAATCATATGTAGGTGAATGTCACAGTAATATATGGCAAAACATATCAAATTCTTTATTTGTTGTGAAATACTTTGTCACTAAAGTGAAAAGAAAGTTATTTTTGTTGAACTTTTATAATTGACTGAGCAGGTATGACACCACAAAACAAAAATATTGCCAGATTGTCTAATACAAGTAGAACATTTCTCAAAAAATCTGCCATATTTAGCCACTTTGAAACCCCAGACCTCTGTTCTACTTGCATTAGTCAGTCAACTTCGCTGAGCCCTGGGACAACATTCTACAAGCAGCTCTGACAGCATCATTAACTCTATGTGTTGCAGATGTTTTACTCACTACTGACTTGTAATTTCTGGTTTATGACCCCCCCATCGACCTGCCCATTATCATTCCCAGAATAGTGCGTACTGCATTGTTTTGTGACACCTATTCTGTTGTAGAGATGTCGTGTTTTAGAAGAACAAATACTTACTTCCTTTTTTAAAAAAGAATGGATAGAATTTAATCAAGTACTGCATGCTGTATATAGTTTCAGTTTAGTTTATTTAAACTGCTTAGGTAAATTTGCAACATCAGTCTTATTCCTCTTCTTTAAAGCAGTTTAACTCACTGTCTGTTGTTGTAAATGAACTAAAATGAATTCATTTAACCCAGATGTGAATAGATGCTTCATGCACTTTTAGAGGTTACTCCCCAAACAAAAGACACAAGAGGATCAGATTCTGTGTTTTTGTGTCGACATTTCAACCAAAATTTCGTGCAGAATAGACAGAAGGGAATTAAGTAAAATATTGCTTTTGAAGTTATCATTTTATTACAAAGAGCTCATAAGTTGTATAACTAATGGCTTTTGAACCAAAAAAGGGGTTTTACTTTTTTGATCAGCTATAATTTGAATTTAAAGATAAAAACTGGATGCAACAAAAAATCTCTTCATGATTTAATTAACAGCCAGAGGAATTTTAACAATCTGTTTCTTCAATAATCTGTAATGGTTTGTTAACCACTGATAAATCCATTAGTTTTAGATTAATAAACCCTTTGCAGACAGTGCCATATTAGAAAGCACTCTACTCCAGTTGAATCCGTCTGTTTATTGCTAGAACAGCATGAACTGTGTGAGATTTTATGCTTTCTATTAAAAAAACTTTGTCACACATGTAGAGGGCCCTCTTCAGAGTGTTTATTAGACAATTATACATTTTATGATCACTACTAAAATACAGTCACTGAGCACTTCATCGGGAACATGTGTGTAATCTAATACAATCCAGTATAACAGCTGCTGTTACGAAGCACATGCATACATGTTCCTAATATTTTGTCCCCTTTGTGCTAAAATTAAGGGAATAGAAAAGATATTAAAAACACGTTTTCAATATAATGTAGACTCATCAACTTTCACACCAAAAATAAAGCGCTCTGTGAGCCCAGTTACCTTTACCCACACTTAATAGCCAATGTTATGGTGTTGCTATCGACCAGTGGTTTGTTTGCATTTGTTTTCGTGGTACAGGACTCAAGCTCAAGTTAATTTATCCTGGTTTCACAATTAGGATAATCTCATAAACAGACTTATATAATCTCCTAATCTGTCCCTACATTCAGGGGTGGATCATCCCACTGTTGTACAAGTTGGAAAGAATTAGCTCTAAGTCCACTGTGACATCCCATTTGCAGTCAATTCTATCATGAAAATGTTGACAGTTTGAAGAAAACTGGTCAAGAAAGAATGATGATGATGCAGGAACCACCTTGAGTCTGTTGAGTTCATAATTTGATGATGTATAGTTCCATTTGCAATAAATAAAATATACACAACATTATATATACAGACTATGACTATGAGGCCATCAGTGGCCCTGAGGGTCAAGGGTCATATGGCGTAGTTGGCACTTCAGTCTTCTCTAAATTAATCTAAATTACAAGAAAAAGAACATTAACCAAAAGACCAACAAGGTCAATATACAACTGTGGGACTTTTTGTAACATAGTTGACAGGTATCATAGTTGACATTTTTGTTGTTTTCAGGCCTAAAATCAACATGGCCGCCTATAACCAAACACCACATGGCATTTTTATAGAAAGATTCTTCTAAATATTATATATAAATTTGAGTAAAATTGAAATCGAAAGTTATTCACACAGATATTGTAGTAAACCTGTTGACATGCCATAAATCCACAATTGACTCACACACTACTTTATATTAAATAAGTCAGAAAGCCTTGGAGTCTGGCCAGTCTTTTCTTCAGGAGGAAATGACATCATGTGGAGCAGGTCATGTGATCTGGAATTAACACACTTCCTTCAGAGGTGTTTTTGTAATGGGGAACTTAGTTGAAAGTGGTTTCTCAGACACAGATACAATTTGTTATTTTCCATAAAAAATGTGATATATTGCCAAAAAAGAAACATCTGTCATGATTATCTCAACTTAATAAAAAGAACACAATCAAAGCAATGTTTGAATAAGCTCATTTTATTATTGTTTAGCTAAATAGAAGGTGGTTGTTATTAAATTCAGACGGTTATTTAGTTGACATTTTAGTGATATCCAGTCATTTTTTATTATTAAGTGATTGTTTCCATAATAAATATATATGGAATTTGTAAAGACATGATCATGGTGACAATAAAAACTTTTTTTTTTTTTTTACTTTTAATAAAAATGTATGCAAGATATATCCCATGGACTTCAGAAGTCCCTCAATTATATATTGACCTAACAGTTCGTTTTTTTTCCAGTGATGTATTTCTTTAATTATTTTTTGGTTGTTTACTTTTTAATGATCTTTGTTGTGTTGTGTTGTGTTGTGTTGTGTTGTGTTGTGTTGTGTTGTGTTGTGTTGTGTTGTGTTGTGTTGTGTTGTGTTGTGTTGTGTTGTGTTTCCTTCCTTCCCAATTTATTATTCAGTTCTTTTTCTGTACATCAAGAAGAGTTTGCTCAGGGAGGATGTGTCAACCACGGTTTTGTTAAATATTTAAAGAGATAACTGAGTCAAAAAAAAAATCCAACTTTCAAACCAAAAGAACTCCCAAATTACGGGCTTTATTAGAGAAAACAAAAAAAAGACAGATTAATTCTTTGATTTAAACCTTTGAATTTGAATAAGTAAAGCTGTTATTGACCATTACAACCACTAGAGAGCACCCTTTACTCATCACTGCTCAATTTGGCACTTAATATTTCCAGTAGTGTCCTCTTCTGCACATATTCATACTGTTTTCCTTTAATATGTGTCTCCATGGGCGTGTGTTTGAACTACAAAGGGATTTTTCAGTATATGAGAAAGAGTGCGAAAAAAAAGTGTGACCATATGCTCTCACTGGCTTGTAAATCATTCTGTGGACCAGTGCCAACTTCAATGAGAACCACTCCACCTAACAAAAGCCTCATCCTCCCTCTCTGCCTCTCAGATCTTCTGTACAACAACAACATTCAGCCGCACAATGCCCTAAACTAACACCAAACTCGGATACCTGTCCACTGAGCCGCAATCAGCAGGCAGATAATGTGAAATAAAGTCAGGCAGAGACAAGAAAAAGCATAGAGGAGGGGTTAGATAAGGCACAGACATTAAAAAAAATACATGGATCAAATGAAAAGAGAAAGTAAAGACCCCTGAAGCAAGCTTTAAAAAGCCTCACAGGAGGCGGCGAGACGGAGAGAAAAAAGTATCTGCCAACAAGGAAAAGAAGAAGAACACTAACAAGGGAATAACAACAGAGAAAGGAGTGACAGAGGCCCTGGTAAGTAACATGTTTTTTCTTTTTTCTTTCCAAGCAGTCAGGGGGGATAGAAAATGACTTGTTAGACTGTAATAACTTCCTCAGCTGAATGTTTTCTCAGTGTAATTCAACCCTCAATTTCCTCTGTGATGGGAAATGATTTGCTTTGGCTTTTCTTGAGACTCAATGAGCTGCTTTGTTTCTCAGTTACATTACCGGGGATGAGTGGAAATAGAGTAATGGTCAGTGAATTACAGCACGACAGAAAGAGGAATGAGAAAAATGCACTTATTAACAGAGCATGAAGTGGATAAATTGAGGATTATTTGTTCAGATTTTAACTCAAATATAATCAATATTAAGAAATCTAAAGGAAGAGGGATGATGCTGATACTTTTAGAAATAATTTCTATTATCAGGATATGTGGTAATGATGACTACTCTTAGTCAGTTTACTTTTGTTTATGTTTTTAATCAGCTGAATTTGTTTTAATGCTTTAATTTCTCTGATATTACTGCTGTTTGGTCAAGGTTTCATAGTGTTTTAATTCAACTAAATTCACTTGATGTGACTTGACTGCTGCTGGAATTAATATGAATATGCATGATTTTTCATATTCAGTCTCTTTTTTTGGCTATGCTTGCGAGGTATTATTTGATTTACTCCAAAATTTCCTCCCTGTAGCCCCATAGATGCCTCAACCATGAACCTGAGCTTGATGTGTGCCTTGTTTCTGCTCCTGAGTATTCAGTCTCATCCAGCCGTGGTAAGTTCTCTGCCTAAATCTAATATTCTCATATTTAGATATGGCTATGAGAGCACTTTTTCTTAATATGCATTAGAAACTACAACCCAGATGTGCACAAAGCGTCCTAAAGCTTACAGATCATTTGGATTTTATCTTCTGACAGTTTGCTGCTCCAGTCATCAGGTTTGTTCTGCAGTAGGTGTTATTAAAATAGCAGTTCCACAGTTATGAAAGTGTGGCTCCAGTGTTATGGCTTCACCTGGTTCCCATTTGATCTGACTCTGGGGGCAGATGTGGACCTGGCGCTGACTACAAAGTTTCTGCAAATTTAAGTTTTGGAATTGGAGCGTACATGGGGAGATGGATGTGATATAGAATGCATACCATTTTCAATGTGGTTTCATAAAATGTTTTTGATTATTTATAGCGCACCGGCTTGAGGGAGTCGACATTTTGTTGATGATTCAGATAAGAGGTTCATAATAAGCCGGTGACTTTAGGGTTACAGATGAGTTTAGTGCATGCCTCTGATGGCTCTGGAATGACATAAAAACATAGCATCCTTTCATCCTCTGTCTGGAGCATGATCGGGAACTTTCAGAAAACTATGTGTGTGTTTGTGTGTTTGTGCTTCAGGGAGGCAGAGCTCAGCGCAGACAGAGACAAGCTGAGGAGATTCTGAGGCCGTACATCGGCAGAGTAGAGCCAGGTAAGATTTTACGGTACAGGAATGCCATTTATGACTGTGTTTCAGCTGCATATCTCTAAGAATTACTCAGGGGTGTTGGCTCTGTTTCCCAGTGTGAAAAAACAGCATAACGGACTGCAGAAAACATTTTTTACTGCCAAAAATGTGATTTAAAAAGCATGTTTCAAATTATTTACATAGTTGGTCATCCAGAACTGGCAGAGGGAGCTACAAATGGGGAAATTAAGCAAAGGCAACATGTGCTTCATAAAAAAATGTGAAAAATTCTGCCAAAAATACTTGATATTATCAAATGAATTGAAAAGAATGAAGAGAATGTTATCTATACAGTTACTGTGCTCACATTAAAATGAAAATTATAATAATAAATTAAATTTGGTCATTCACCTTACAGGTTATAAGGCAAGAGAAAGCTTGTTTTAACTAGTTAATGCAAAAAGTTTTGAACATTACCATAAAGTGTGTTGAGGATATGATCTGTCATCTATAAAAAATTATTCAAAGATGCGTCCTTTATTTCATTTTTACATTTCACATGATTTTAGCTGAGTAGGTTTTTACAAAGAAAAACTATTAAAGAAGTTCCTGTAGCTGTTGGAACTTTACCTATAAAACTCTATAAACAGGTACAACCAGTGTATTTATTAACAGCAGTGTGGAATTTAAGAGGAATGCCACAGAAGGACAGTTTACAAGAAAGCTTCATTCCATGTATATTTTTCTCTAGAAGCTGTTAAGTCTTATTTATTTTGTGAGTCTTTTGTCTGCCTACAACATTGCACTGATCATATTTTTTGTGAGTTTTTTTTTTTTTCAACAAGGGTCCTTGTTAAGCCGTTTTTGTCTCTGAAGAACTTTGAAATGTGCTGGCTTTATATAGACACAAAGCACGCCAACAAAAATGATGTCTTTTAATAAAAAGAACGACCTTCATTTGTGGATCACTGGTACCAAAATGACCCAATAATCAAAATTTCTTATGCATAAATATCTTTCTGTTTTGGGTCATTTGCATATTGTGGAATTTTGGAACAGGAGTTGCACTTAAAGTACTGATTAAAACCAAATGTTTGTCATTCATTCATTGTCTTGTCATCAGTCTTTTACTTTTGCTTTTCCACTATTCTAAGACATTTTATCATCTTAGATTCAGCCAAATAAGACTAATTTTACGATTCTTTCATCAGCAACATCCTTTCTTTTTACCAAGATGGCAGCGACCCCACACAGTCCCAACAACGTAGCGTTTTTAAATACATTGCACTGCTTTTTACATCTGTAAAAGGCAGTATTTTACTACATTATTGCACTATCCATTGCATTGCATTGCTTGTTTCTTTGTGTCTTGTTTCTTAGTGTCTTCGTCTTTTCTTGTTTTTTGACTGTGCCTTGCATGTTTGCACCGGGATCTGAGAGAAACAACATTTCAATCCTGTCTACATCTTGTACATATGGCAGAATTGACAATAAAGTTGACTTTGAACATAGTAAATTCGCAGTCAAAGCTCACCCGGCCTGTAATCAGGGAAAGAACACACAAATGTAAAAGCAGACACTAGGTTGTTTCTTTACTTCCTGTTTCAGAAAAGCTTTGTGAGCTCCTAAAATGCCACACTCCAGTGGGATCTTGGTGCCAGGTTGTTCAAGAAAATGGAATCCGCATCCCCAAGTGTGTTTGTCCTCAGTCCTGTCCACGGTAAACACTTTTTTTTTTTTAGTTTTTGACCAGCAAATCATCCCTTATATGACGTTGATCCTTTACAGTCTTTGAACTTGTGCATCACAGACATAAAAGGCTTTAAGATTTTAGCAATAAATCATAAAATACAGCGGTTTATTTGCACATCCATGCCATCCTCACGTATAGTTTTGCTATGTGGGCACTGGCTCATGCAATCAGGCAGAGGGCACCAGTGTGCAGCGTTCTGGGAAAGACCTATAGGAACCAGTGTTTGCTTCACAAAGAGGCCTGCAGAAAGAGACGCAGCACTGGACTGGCTCACACAGGACCCTGCCTGGGTAAACACACACACACACACACACACACACACACACACACACACACACACACACACACACACACACACACACACACACACACACACACACACACACACACACACACACACACACACACACACACACACCATTAGATATTACACACACTTTCCTCTGCATCCCTCTAAATAAGCTCTGTTATTCCCCTTGATCAGTCCCCAAGGCTAAATGCACTGAGGAGGAGTTAGGCCAGTTTCCATACCGTCTCCTGGACTGGTTCCTGCTCCTGAGTCGAATGGGGGCGTCGTATCCACCTTCTGCTCCGCCCCAGAGCTGCCTCAGCCACACCCAGAGGACACAGCTGGCTCAGGTAGCTCAGACTTCACACTCGGAGTGAACCTGAGCAACAGACCGGGAAAGGAGAAGATAATTGTAAAGCAGCAAACACGATTTATGGTCCGTGATGACCTCAGCTAAAGATGATGCAAATCCAATCGATATCCACAACAAACTCTAGTGCTAAAGTAACTGTGGCCGGAAGAAAACATATACCAAGGGATCATTTTCACCCCCAGTGTAACCCAACACTCAACATAAAGTTGTTTTTCACACCAGACACCATCATCGCGCTAGTATACAAACTGGCCTTCGCAGACTGTCTAGTGACTGATCGATGTTAACAACCTACAGTAAGTGGCAAGTTCTTGTGTTGCTTGTGGTGAAGGCGTTCCACAGACAGAGGCAGAGGCTCTCAAGAACACCATGTATAAATAGGATTTGGTCAATAATCACTAAATTATTCAATAAGCTGGTGAATGGAGGGATAACTTAATATCCTTTTACCAGCCACCTTGACCTGCTGGCCTGAAATGAATTAAAGGAACGCTCATGCATTATTTTGATGGTTTGGAAACTGATAGACAGTGTTGTGAAATGGTTGCACTTCATACATTTACAATATGATGTGTGCGTTCTCCCTTCATTATAGATTCAGTGATGTTAAATTAAACAAAACTGCAGTCTGCAACCTACAACACATGAGTTTACCATTCTAATTTAACCCAGTAGCTACCATTTTCTAATTTCTGCTAAAAACAAAGCATAGCTGAAGCTAGTGGGAAAGTCATGAGTATTGCAAGAACAGTATACAACAATGGCAATATCGCTTCAATGTCAAATAATTCAAAATATCAACACCTTACGACAACAGCATCATTCTAAGTTTAACAGTAGGGTACTTGCTCTTATGTAAATTTTAAAATAAGCCATTTAAATGTACTATTTTAAAAAATATAGCCCCCATACTAGGAAATCCATGCAACAAAAGTCAGAACACCAATACTTCTTATGTCCACTTTTATTTTTGATGACAGAATCGACCCTCCGTGGCATGGATGATGACAAATTTCTGCAGAGATGGAATTAGAAATAATGCAACTACTGTGAGGTGAAACTGTTTTGAATAATTTAGCATTTAAGTGATGTTGCACAGGGATCTTCTCATTTAAGAAAGGATGAGATCAAACTTTATTAATCCTGCAGGAAATGTTTCTGTTATATTCTGTAAATGATCATCTATAAACCAAAATATTGGAGAAAAATTTTTCAGTTAGGTCATCACTAAATTTATTACAATTAAAAAATAATAATCTTAAATAGCAATCAATCCCATAGTTGGTGAGATGTTTCAGTCTTTTAGAAACAAATAGGTGTCTGACCCACACTTTCATCTATATAGTCATCCTGCTAACATGGGTAACTGTGTATTTTTTATTTCAGCTTAAAGTGCAAAAAATGAGAAGTTGAACAATTTCTTCCACCAATATTTTTATCTCCGTTTCTCTCTCTCTCTCTTTAGCAAAGATTTACTTTATTGGACAAGAACAAAGATGGCAAGTTGAGCCGCAGGGACCTGAAGAAGCTGCATTATAAGAGGATGCCTCTGGAACACTGTGCTGCACCATTCTTCCAGTCAGTCCTACATCCATTAGCACCTTCCTGTTACAAGACTGCTAGATTTTCTTGTTAAATCAGAAGCTATACCATCATCACAATCACATACATCAACTAATGACCGTGAATCATGTTAAGTATTGAAGATATCTGCAGGAAGTCAGTGGTTTTCTGCTACAGCATCTCTGATTTCATACTTGATTAGTAGATAAAATCCATGCAGTCACCTGAGTGGTCAAGACCAGTGTTCCTCATATGTTCAAATCACTTCAGGTCACACTGAGGCTCATAATTAAAACCTTCTGTCACTTGCAAATACGTCATTTTCAGCTAATTACTGAAACACCAAGGGTTAAAAATGTCACACGGCGATACATTTCGCCTCCGCTCTGACCAAGCTGCACCTCCCACCATGCTGTTCTCTCTGCACGCTGTCCATCCATTCATCCTCCATGCCAATCCCTTCTTCCTGTGTCCTCCTCCCCACCCATCCCATGACCACACGTCCCATCTCTCCATTAACTTCCTCCTCCTCCGCGCCGAAGCATTTCTTTCTCCCTTCTTCTTATTTTCCTTTCATCTTTCCTGCAAACAGATTTATCGTCAACCTCCCCCTTTTTGTCAATCCCTTCATTTTCGCCCTTCCAGCTCTACCATCCATACTCCCACCCAACCCCCCCTTTTCTCTGCCAGTCTGCAATGACAGGTTTGTGGGAGCAGAGCTGGCTGTGTCAATGTCAAGCCATTCCCAGCAATGATAATGTTTATTACCCACTGTGTCTCCCGCTGCTTATGGATTAACACAAATTGAAGGAGTACCCTTCAGAGATAGCGCTGCTGCACGGTGAACTGAAAGACAATGGCTGCAGAGGACCCCAGTGCAGTTTTTTCATGCCTATAGATATGTCTTTCGGCTATATCGGTGCATCTTTTTTGTCATTTTGCATGTATGTGTGTGCAGGTGACAGGTGCATGTATGTAATTAAATGCATGCGTTTCTGTTATGAGACCACCATGTGTCGTGCTGTGTTTGCAGGTCATGCGATCGTAACAAGAACAGGAAGGTGACCCTGCGCGAGTGGACGACCTGCCTGGTGGATCAGTCGGAGGACTGGTTCTACAAATTCATGTGTTAGTCACAGGTTTTTACCAGTTGTGCTGTAATTTCTCACAAATATAGTCTGATTAAGGTGCATTAAAGCTCCTTTCATTGTAACAAAAATCTTAACTTAAAGGTTGTTTACTGCAGTTAAAAAAAGCAAAAGTGCTTTACAACAAGTAGGACTTTTCCCCTAAAATAAATAATTTGCAGGATGATTCACACTCATTCATAAAAGGTGCAGTTTAGTTTTGCACTTTCAGAGAGTTCGTGGATGAACAACCTTAAAAATATTCAAAACAGATGCAGTGACAACCAAGAGATCCTTTTATTTACTTGAGAGCAATAACCCTGATGATGCTATTTGGATTATTTTCCAGAACCTTAGAGAGCTTAATCTACAGGACAGTCAAGTGTTTCCACAGGTTTAGTCATTCTCTTTATGACAAATAAAATAGTTCAGTCTTGGTATTCGAAATGTCCACATCTGGTTTTCATTACATTTTAGACTCAGCATTGTAAACTACTTGAATTCTGAGCAGCAAAAATCTAAATTTATCAAAGTGAAAACAGAATTTGAAATTGATTTTGGAAAAGAAAAAATTTAAAGAATGGATTTAGAACATATAAGTTCAGATACAAGATTTTAAGTCCAAATATTTCATTCAATTTGTCAGTTATTTCAATTTTAACATTGTAAGTACTGAATGGTACTTCATGGTGATTAAATTTCATAATTAGGTCTTCAGTTTTGCATAATAATCAATCTTCACGGCCATTATTTATTTCCCCGGAGCTCCCTATTCATATTACACACATTTTCTCCCAACTAAAGATAATTTCAAAGCAATTTTTTCCTTAAAATATTTAGTAATAAAAAAGCTTTTTTTCCAAGTTAGTTAATCCAATTGTCTACAGTTCTTTTGATTCGCCTCACTTATATCAAAGGCATTTCAACATGATTTGTTTTTTGTTTTCTCCACAGCTATGAGAATGGGTTCCCGCAAGCTGTGTCCCACGATCAAAGAGAACTACCTCTGACATGATAAACGGCAACGAGCTCCTGCATCTCTTTTGTAGTGTACAGAACTGACATCATCGCAGTTACCTGATTTAACAGCTGCAGGGCTGCATCTCTGCACTGCTCACTCATCTGTTCCGCTGCTTGTGATATAGTGATTTATGACATCATCAAACCTGAAAGTCTGCTAGTTGTCTGCACATTCATACGGGACAATTAAATGTCTGGACGGATGGACTGACTGCCAATTATGTTAATTGTTAATTACATTTACTGACATTTGTACAATTGTGCTGTAAAAGAGCAGAGACAATAGGCAATACTGAAGCCAAATTACATGGCATGAAAAAGCAATTAGAAAGGAGGGTGACAGCAATGCAGACTGTCGGCGTGATGCAAAGAGAAAGACAAACTAGATGGGAGACACAGATATGGGGAGAAGACACGCTTAGTGAGATGACGTGACCAGAGAAGAGACAAAGAGATAATAAAGGGGGTGAAGGGGAGAAGTAGAGAAAAGTGTCATAATGCAATGGATGAGAGAGAGATAGAGAGGGGGGGTGGGGGGAGAAAGAAGGGAGGCAAAGTGACTGAAGGAAGGAGAGAGAAGTACAAAGTGTGTTTGTGAAAGATGGGAGGAGGTAATGCACTGTAAATGGGAGTTGAGAGTAATGGAGTAATGCATAAAAAATGGATCAGAAATGAGGGAAAGACTGAGAACGGAGAGTGAAGGGGGGGAAGGGACGGCTGAGAGAGCAGGAGGAGGAGGAGAGGAATGAGGCAAGAAAGACGGTTGTCGATGCTGAAAAACATTTTCTTCGCAGCCTGTCTTGTAAATAGCATCTTTGAGCGTGATGCGGAATATGAAACACTTGACCTCCATCAAGGTCAGACAAACTTGCATAATGCAAGCTTGTCTGGACTTTCGTGTGTACGTTCCATCTATAATACATGCTGCTCTAAAAACTCTTGTTGCATCTTGTTTGTTTGTTTGCACGTGAATCCGTGTGCGGCTGTTGGTATCAATATGGGGGGATGTGTGGCCCGGGGTGGACGCCTTGATACGACTGGGTTTCTCTGGACTAATTAGCCTTCAAATCTACCACGCCTGAAGGGTGAGGGGGTGAAAGAAACACCCTGGAAAAAGAGGGGAGAGAGAGATTTCAGATATAAGATGCAGATCCAGTGAGGACTCGCTGTAGATGTTTTCCCCCCCCACCAGAAAAAAAAATAACAGTGCATCATCATAAATATCAAAACAAGATGTTTTCATTCCATCACATTTTCAAAAACTTTTGATAAAGTGGAGTGGACCACTGGAGGGATGCAGTTCGCGTCAGTATGCGGGGGGAAAAACAAGCCTGAGCTGGGAGGAGGAAGAAGAAGGAGGCATGAAGAAGACTGAAGAGATTAACTGTACTGAATGGAGATGAAACTGTATTTGTTAATGATGAGTGACCTGCGGAACGGCGGAGCGCTTGGCTGTCCTGCATCCCCCCCACCACTTCCTGCTACATTTCTCCTCAATCTTACCCTTGTTTCCCCAGGGACTAGTCCCTTTATCTAGCAAGAAATAAATAAACTGAGTAGTCAGGGCCACCCTGGAGGTCCAGCACAGCTTCCACACCACCACCACCTCCTCCTCCTCCTCACTTCTGTTCTTTCTTTGCGCTAATAGATTCCCTCTCATTACCTCTGGACCACCTTCCATCCCCCCATCCAAACACAGTTGCAGACTGACCCACCTAATCCTGCTTCTTGTCACACACAAACACCTCCTAGTGTCCTCGAACCTTCCATCACACCCCATTTGGATATTAGAGGGGAGGCAAATGCCACCCACCTCTCTAACCTTGTCCTTCCTCCTCCTCCTCCTCCTCCTTTGGGTGCTGATCACTGATCTGATCTGTGATGGCTTTGCTTGCGTCTCTCTCTCTCTTTCACACCCCCCCGAGGGACTCTGACAGCACAGGAGCAGATGGGCGGCTGGTGATGACATGTTGTTAAAAATAAAGATTCCTGTTAACCCGTCGTCAGCTTGCACACCCTCCCCTCCTCCCCCACCCCGTGTCTCCCCCACATTTCATCTCATCCCTCTGTCAATCTCTCGCCATCGTTTTCTCTCACTCAGTGTCAATCCCTGATTCTCCGTCTTCGCTTTAAGCCATCCCCGTCCATGCAGGCTGTTAACCACAAAACCGACTGACTGTGGCGGCAAAAGCACGCAGCTTGAGACCCCCCGACCCCCAGAACATGATATTTAATACATGGCTTGTCATAAAGACAGGCCCCTTGCATTATGCATGGCTTGTAAGCACACATCAATAATAGATGAAAAGGCCAGTTTTGCAGTTTCTCTTCATGCAATTACACCAAATGAAATTTTTACTCTCACTTTCTGTCGCTTTTCCTGCGAATGGAATTTGTCCTGTGACTGTTTGTTGATAAATTATTAAAAGGCAACACAAGAAAAGAGGAGAGGAGGAGGAGAGGAGGGGGATCAAGAGAAATATCCAGGCCGGTCAAGATGGCAGTGAAACAGAGAGAGGAAGGTGTGATAGAGCTCGTGTCATCCTAAAGCTTGTTCATCCACTCCAGGTCTGACAGATGTCCAACAGATGTCTGAGGGGAAAACACACCAAAACATGATTCTCAAATCAAATTCTCCCTCCAAAACGCTGCATAAAAGTTGTCAGAACACGGCTCGCATACGCAGAATCGCCTGCGCACCGTAATCTCTCCAAGGTTAATCACCACCCGGTCTTCAAAAAAAGCACCCACCATATCGTGCTGCGCCAGATTGCCGACTTTCAGAACTTCTTAGCGACTAAAGTGGGCCAGCGAATGGAGAATGATACAGAGAGAAAGACTGGTGGCTTTGAAAGAGAGTCCAGTCGCTGCAAAGGGTTCTCACATACTCAAAAAAAAAGACCAGTTGTGGCCACTGAACATTTATTAATAGCGCTCATGTGCCACATTTTTAAAAATTCTTTGAAGTGATGTTGCAGGCAGAAGGAGATAGAGAGGAAGGGAAAGAGAGGGAGAGAGAAGAGGGGGGAGTCTCTCGGATTCTCGTCTGCGGTCAGACAATATTCCCTCTGGGTGGAGTGGGTCCCATTCACTGCGACCTCAATAGCCCTGCACTGAAGTATCCAGTGAATGAGTGAGAAAAGGCTCCATCGCGAAAATGGGAAAGGGGGAGTTAGCACACTGCTCTTTCTATTTTCCTGATGATATTGATTAAAGAGCTCAGGAGTGGGAGCAGCATACATGAGGCCCACCATTGTGTGGAGATGAGAGGGCTGGGTGGGGTTGGAGAGCTAGCGATATGAATGCCTCCAGTCCTCGGAGATCCACACTTGACCTGTGGGTGGAGGACAAGAAGCCTTCAATATGGTCGTCCTGTCTGTACGGTAGGCTCCCGCTTCGTTTTATTGTGTCCACTGCCAATTGGTCGTTGATAGGTGGGTTCATTTTGAAACCAAGCTCCAGCAAACACTAACTCCTGAACTGCTGCCAAAGTGCAATAAAATTCTTTAACTTCAACAAAACTGCAGGGATAAAATAAAGACCTAAATGAGAGAGATAGCATTTTGGGAAATACACTTATTATTTATCTCTCCATGAATTTGCTGTGAAAACTGACAGAAATCTTGTGTTTCTGCAGAAAATCAACTTAACACAAAGGTTACAAAAGCAATTAATTGTTTAATTTGTCTAAAAAGTTTTAATTAAGATTAAACAGATACTGTATAATGCATTAATATGGGATTTGTTTTTTTACCTGCTACCAATTTTTGCTCTAAGCTAAGCTATCCATTTTCACATCTGAACATAAACCTTTTAAATAGAATGAAAATTTAATGAATTAAAATAAGAAAAAATATCTACTTTACTGTTAAATTATGTATCTATTAAATGAATATATAGCAATAAATAAGGCATTTTGCTGCAATGTGTGTCCAGAAATACAAAAAAATAAATACTAGTAAGGATGTGCAATTAATTATTTGCTTTTATTTTGAAATATGAAACTTAAAAATGTGTAAATAATCTTTATTTTTAAAACTACATTCATATTTTCTGAATTTTAATGTGTTCAAGCCACTTTTGTGCGTCTGTGCAAATTATATTCTCACATATTTGTTAATTTATTGAGGTGATTTGTCCCTCAGAACTGATGTCAGTAATAATACCCAGAGCAGTTATTTATTGTATTTACTGTGATTAATCAGAGGATGATCACTTGTGACAGAAATAGGGGGGTTGGGCCGGCTTCTGCAGAAACCATGAAGGGAAATGTGCAGAACATGACCTCAAGTAAGACTTAAAGAGAGAATAAATCAAATAAATGAAGGCAGTGGAACAAGCGGCTGCAGCGTTTTTGTGGTTTGGACTGGTTGAAACGTGTGAGTCAAGAAGCTGATTTGGGATGGACCAGTGTAATAGAAGGCCACATCAGAATCCAACCAGCAAATCAGATTCAAATTAAATTTTTGTCAAAATCAGAATCGGTTTAATTGCCAAGTAGTTTATCATACACAAAAAACTGACTTTGTGTTTTAGTGCATGACAGTAGTAGCAAATATAAAGGCATAGTACAGTTTTGCTCTTTTAATTTACCATTTAATTTATCTTAAAGCCAGCATGTGCTCTAAATATTTGCATAAATCTATCAAGGGTCTCACAGGCTGCTCTTCCATTTAAACGTGTTCATTTAGAGGCAGACGAAGCACCTGACTGAACAGGCGATAAGGGCACAAAGACAGTAACCTCCAACATGCCGTCTGAAACCGTCAATACAGATGTTATCAGAGCAGCCAGACACTGGTGGAAGCGTGAATGCATTTAACTTTTACATCACCTCTTCTCCCTCAACGCTGCTGCTCTTCACAACACACTCTCTCTCTCTCTCTCTCTCTCTCTCTCTCTCTCCCTCTTTTCTCATCACCACCCCCATTCGGCGACCTCACCGTCAGCCCCCTCACGCTCACCCACTCGCTCCCTCACTCTCAGATTGCACATGCAGATACACAAACAGTCACACATGAGTCCATTTGAATTGCAAGTGAGCTCTAGCGAGGAGGGGGTAAACAGAGGGAACAAGTGAAAAGACCAGTAAAGGGGGGGAGAAAGAAAAAAGAGTGACAGGAGAAGGGAGAAGGAGGCTTTCGCTGACTGGATGACATTCACACTGTGTTTAGCAGGACGAGCCTCCACGTGTGAAGGACTGGGGAGTGAGCAGAGCGTCTCACCAGGGGCGCACCGGAGCTGGGAGAGCCCTGAAGGGACACCTGAGCCCCTGAACAGACACCTGCCTGAAGTAAGAGGAGCTCATGGGAGTCAGTGGAACACCAGACAACAACCTGCCGTCGCTCCTCCTCTCCTCGCAACCGGCTCTCATCCATCCCCCCCCTCCATCTCCTCCTCCTCCTCCTCCTCCTCCTCCTCCATCCTCTCTCATTTTGATCCCATCCCTCACTCCCTGCACCAGAGAGGGAGAGCGTGCACTGAGAGAAGGTAAGGGGGTGATGCATGCATGCATGTTGTCCTTGCAGGAGCATGTGAGTGTGTGAGTGTGTGTGTGAATGAGCGTCTCAAATGTCAACTGGTTGTGTAAGTCTGCAACTTGTTTCTGTGAATCAGTTGTTTGTTTTTTGTGCGATCTCTGGAGGGTTTCTTTTTTTTTTTTTTAAATGCAAGATACTTTAACTATACTATCATGTTTGTGCCCAAGGTTGTGGTGTTTTCTGTTGTTGTTTCCAAAGAAAAGTGTGACTGCGGATGGAGAGACTTAAAGTAGCAAAGAAATGGCTGTGAAAGTGTGTGAGAGGGAAATGCACAAGGAGAATGAGGCACAAAGGGACAGTAAGGAAGACGGGTTAATGTATTCAAAATGTACACGCAGCGAGGTAGAAAATCAGCCGGAAAATCCTATCAAGTTCCATGGTCATCGCATGTTCCACCCGCCACCCTCTCTTCAACCCCCACCATGAATCACAGGCCGAGTTCTAGTAGTTTGGGGGGGACAGCGGATCCTGCAGGGACCACCCCATGCCATTTAATCTGTCCCTGCCCACAGATAACAGAAGGCAGATGGTCCTGCCAGAGCCCAGGGAGATAGAAGATAGCTAATACAATGTGCAGACAGATAGCACACACAGCACTCAACCTGTCCCTCTGAAACTGAGCCTGCATCAACTTCTAAATAAGGAGGCCAGATGAAGTGAAAAAGCAGACAGGAGAAGGAAAGAAAAGAGGGAGGAAGAGAGAAAAGATAAACAGAGCACGGCTCAAGTATCTTTAATTAAAACCCAAACAGTTTCCAGAATAAATGCAGTCTGGGATAAACATAATAGAAAGAGGAAACTCAAAAAAGAGCTGAGCAGCGAGTGAGTGAGCGGGACCATCAAAGTCATGAGCTCCTATGTTTAAAGGAGAGTGTGTATTTATTTATAGAGGGCGGTAGTTAAGTTCACTAAGCTCCCTCTCTCTGGAAGACCCAGCCTTTTCGCCTTATGAAAATTCAATTGGCCATAATTTGCTGAGGAGCCGTATGCATATTTTATCAGCGGGTGCGTTTTGAAGAAACAAGCCCGCCAAGCTTTTTTGTGTCTCATCTTGAAGACTGAGTGAAGCTGGTGGGGGGAAGAGTGTGAGAGAGAGAGGAGCTGTGAGGTTGTGCAGCCGTCTGGAAATATGTGACACGCTGGACATTTGGCACAGGGTCTAAAGTAAACACCAATCAGCTTCATATGGCTGGCAAAAACTCAGAGACAAATTCACTGCAACCTTGTTGCTTGGCAATCTCTTCTGATTCCTCTCCTTTTTTTTTCAGTTTCACTTTCTCCTCTTTCCCCTCTCTCCGTCTTCTTCCCTCTAATTACTCCAAGATCCAACATCCTCCTCTTCTTGCTCTCCATTTCCACAGCCCTCCCTTCCTCTGCCTCCCCTTTCCTCTCCTCCCTCCCGTTTCAATCTGTTTTTCTCTCCTGCTGCATGTCTCTCAGTTGAAGCTTTATGGGTCGTTCACTCCCCTCTTTCTGTGCAAGGATAATGAGCAGGCGCTTCTGTGCGACTTTGTAGCTGTGCGACGGTTTGTGAGTTTGAATCTCGGAGCGTCCCGGGGCCCACAAGACTCAGATGTACCTTCTGTAAGCTGCCTCCGTGGCTCCACTGTGATTGTCATCTGATCTATAGGGCACAGCGCTGACATAATACACCTTGTTAGGGGAAGGCGGGGAGTGTGTTTGCGAAGACTGTGTGACTTTGAACAAATGTGTTTTCTCTGGGGAGGAAGAAGAACAGTGAGACCTGTAATCATGTACTATCACTAAATCACAGCCACACACACACGAAAGCACACCCACATGTAGACCAGACAGTAAAACTCTAATACAGAGTGAGGGAATAAAATAAAAGATGGAGGGAAACATCTGACACTCTTGCATTAATGTATGCTGATTAGATTTGACTGCATCAGAGCACCTCCAGGTGTTGTTTGTGTACCTCTCCGCACACCAGCATGGTGTCACTTTCTCCTAATAACATGCCTGCTAATAACCATAATGAAAGATATTTGGCGAACAGACCTATTTGAACCCTCCAACTAAAAATAGAAATGTAGATGCAAAGGCATCGACTTCAGAGCGATATTAGCAACCCACTTCACACTTTGAAAAGTGGTGCGATGGGTGATTTTTTACAGTGAGTGTCAAGCTGTGCTACACACACATCCCAGAGTAATATAGCATGGCAATTTCTTTTCCCCGGCATGAATAATTCTGTCTGAATAGGATAGGATGTTTCTTCATATCAATGAATCATCAGCCGCTACAGCTCTTTAGTGTCTGTGTGAATGGTACAGTAGGAATTTAACTAAGTGTGTTTGAGTGCCTGACTGTGAGTGTGTTACTGATGGGCTCTGATTGATGTCCCTGACCTTTCCACTGTGCCTTTTCAGAGTCTGGGAGGTATCCAAGACATAGGCACTGAGGAAAGTCAAAGAGTAGAAGACGGAAAGAGAGCGAAGAATCATCAGCGATGGCGCTCACAACCTTCTCCTGGTGTCTCGGTGCAGCTCTGGCGCTGCTCTGGGGCCCTTGGTGGCCCCAGGTGCACTCAGCTCTGGCACCTGAGAACGAAGTGCCGCTTCGCCCGACTACATGGCTACCGGAGGGGAAGATCACCTCTGTAACGCTCCCTAAAGGACGAACCCGCAGGTAACAGATGGGAAGTATTCACGTGGTGTAGTTTCTGGTTGTCATGAGGGTTCAGCAAGATGATTTTTAATATTGATGAATCTGTTGATGAATGAGGTGCAGTGATCAGGGGTGGGAAAAGTACTTTAAAAAAGCAGCTGAAAAACACTCCTTTATAAGTAAAAAATTTTCACTGAAGTAAAAGCACACCAAAAGTAGAAAAATTATGCAGATTGGCCATATATTTTAAGTATATTTCATTATTAGACTATAATTATGGATGCATTAATTGTCACTTTAGTGTTTAATGAGAAGATAAATAAATTACAATGGTGCAAAAAGTGCAATATTTCCCATCAAAATATAGTGTTGGAGAGATATAAGGTTGCTTTTCATGACTGCTGGGATTTGTGTCTGTGAAAAGTAGTTAGCAAATTACTAAGAAGTGATGGATGAATGTTTGAAATGCACAGTTTTTACAATAAGTGATATTGAGTGAATATTTAATCCAAAAAAATGTGCACATGGGCAATATGACAGTATCTTATATGAAAACAAGATCCTTATTTGATCCATTTATAACCAGTTCAGTAACATTAAGATTAAAATCCATTCATGCAGTGTCGATTATCAGAGTTTAAGAAGAAGGTGTGGTGGTAAAATAGATCAGAAAGGTACGAAAGTTTATTATGTAAAGTCAGAAAATAGTAAAAATCGATTGAAGTTTACTTGAGTCCTTCATATTAATTTGTCTGATCAATTTCCCCAAATCTAAAGTTAATTATATGAATTATATGAATAGAAAAACAAGGGGGGAAAAACTGCAAATGCTAACATTTCAGGAGCTGGAGCCATCAGATTTTGGCAATATACTTAAAACAAGCCTTAAATGATTAGAAACATGAATAAAAACTGCATATTTACCATATATTATCTATCAATATGTTACTGAAACTTGTCTTTCTAATGCAAATGAGTTACCCGTAATCCAAACAGAGTAATATATCAGTTTGTTTTACTTTCGGTGCAAGTTTAATTCGAACATATGACGCTAACTACGTTTTTCAAACTCAGCATCACACTAAATTACTCATTAAGATAAAAGAAAAGGGAAATTTTCTTCTATTTGTACTGTGTGAGGACTCATAATCAAATCTTGACGTCTGTTCGTCCTTCCTGCTTCAGTAACGTGTCACCAGCCATTCTCCATGGCCACCTTTTTAGATACAGAGGCTGATTCCAGCAGCACTGTTGAGAGAGCGAGAGGAAGTGGAGCCCATTTGGCCTGAACCCGACACAGAGTGCCAGTGCTCGCTTTCCGAATATGGGAGCTGAAAATTGCGAAATGCATCTCCCTGTGTGCTGCAGTCTGTCCACCAGTGCAGTCATGCAGAGCCACATGGCAAATAATGGAGAGAAAACAACGATTCAGAAATTAATCACTCTATTAAATAAGCTGCAATGTGCCCTTGAGAACAACAGTGTCGCACATCTGTTTGGAAACAAACGCCATCTGCACGGCATCGTGAAAAATAGTGTTTGTGCGGAAGTAGAACCAATATTTATCAAGAAACCGCTATGCGGTTGATAAATTCTCACGAGAAGTGACTTACTGTAAAAGAAAACTATTTTTCTATTCAGGTATCTCAACAACTCAACCGAAGAGATAAAGAACAGTGACTGAATTGAAATAAGACCAGACCACCACAGCTTGAATGTTAAAAAGCATCTGAACTTCCATCAGTTATGCAAATCTGCAATCCAGCATGCAGTAACACTTCTTAAAAAATCTCATCACAACAAAGTGAACTTCATAGTCTCTATGCTAAGCACGATCCCAGATGGTTGCAGCAAGCCAGCAGATATCCATCTGAAACTGTCAGTGCAGTCTTATCTGATTCCCAGGTCACCTCTCCTGATCTGCTATCAAACCACTGATCAGCATGTAGGCAAATGGAAACACAGCAACTGGCATACGTTGAAATTGTCAAGCTTTAGCATAAGAACCCACTATAACCAGACCACCTTATCGGAGAATCATCCAACAAAATGAAAGAATGTTGCACAGTGTGCACTGGGAGATATCTAGTCTTCCCATCATTCACCTTGCAGTTGAATGGAAGCAGCATGTTATCTGTTTGACATTCCCCCCCTCCCCATGAAGAATCAAGCAACTTCTCGTGGTTATCGTCGGTGCTTGTCCACAGGTTGTACTTCATGCTGAAGAAGAAAGCTCCAGCGATGTCGGTGACCGTCAGCCCCTGCGACCTCCCCATCGAGTGGAGCTTGGCTGCTCGCACCCTCAAGGACAAACCGCTCAAAAGCCTGCAGTGTGAGTGGAGATAGTAAGACCACAAACACCCACTTCACCTCAATCCTCTGTACATCTGGCTAAGCTAAGACGATCAGTTAGATATTATCGTGACTATATAGCAGGGCTATTCAATTAAAAATTTACTGGGGCCGGATTTTCAGATTAAGAACATGAGCTGGGCCGGACGTTTTTAGCAGACAGTGAGCGAAGTTAACCATTTAAAATAAACACAAACAGATAACAAAGACACTGGATGTTTATTAACGTATTGCCACATCGAAAAGGACATAAACATAATAGAAGAGCAGTACTTAAACTAAACCTGTGCTGAAATACTGCTTCTTTAAATTTTACATTTCAAACACACAACTTCAACACATTTTGATAGGTAAATATAAGCACAGGTTAAGGTGCATATGAACACAAAAACTAAGTGCCGATTAGAAACACCATCTTTTGATTTGGTCACATCTCAAAGTGCATTAAAAAGTAACTTGGTTAACAGTAACTTTTCAGAACTTGAGACATTTTTCTTCTTTTGAAATAACAAAAAACAGAGTTTGTCCCTGTCCATATTTGGTCTCATCTGAGACAGTCGCATCTTCAGTGCATATAATAAAAAAAAAAATAAACAGTAGGCACAGTGATAGTTACTATCCCTTTGAAACGAAATAAAGCTGACATCAAAGTGCACAATAAAGTGATACTAAGTGAAATAACTGTCAAAACAAAATGTCTTTCTTAAATATTAAACTTATAATAGGTGAACAGAAAATAGTCACATAAATACATAAAACTACCTTTAGTGTCTGCTACAGCACGCTGCTTTGTTGCACTTACCATGTCTCGAAGACATCTGTGGCGAGAATGTTTGACGTGTCAGACCTGTTTGATAGCAGATGCCACACTCGTCTTAACTTTATCGTCCGTTAAAACTTCATCCACGACAGCCAACATGCAGTCCTTCACAGTTTCTGAGTCTGTGAACAGCCTCTTTTTCGTGGCCCTTTCCTGAGCTGTGCAGGTCCGCTTCATTGTAGTACAGCTCCGGTTGTAAGATGCAGTCAAACTTTGAATTATAGCCGCTCTCTCATGACATCCCTCGGGAAAGTTTGTCCAAAACGCGGCATGTTTTTCAATGTGGTGTCTTCGGACATGATAATCTTTCAGCGCTGCAAAGCACTCGTTGCAGAGTAAACACATTGGTTTGGCGTTCGGACTTGGTGGTAAATAAATAAATACTTGTCAGTCCACGCAGGATTAAACCGACGGTTTTCCTCGCCGATTTGTCGTTTCAGGATAGAAAAAGACGTGCTGCTATTTTCGCCTGTATAGAACTGCTAATGTTAACTTTTCAAACGCGTCTCCTCAACACAATGCATTGTGGGTTAGTTGCTAGGTTACGGCAAGTGTTGCATTCAATGTTCGCAATAATGTTGGAATTTTTGTAAGAACTTGTCGTCTCGAGGGTTGCTTTCGGGACGCATGTGGCCCGCGGGCCGCTAGTTGAATAGGGCTGCTTTAGAGGGTTGGAAAGGGGTCATTGGGGGCTGGGCCAGTTGTGAGGGGCCCGCGGGCCGGATGTGGCCCGCGGGCCGCCAATTGAATAGGCCCGCTATATAGGGATTTAATGAAGGGCAGAGAGTCTAATCTTTGCTTGAATCTATTTGTAGAGTTTTGGAGCTGCTTTATGACCAAGATGTGCAGTTAAAACAGAGAGGATGACCGAACTAACAGGAGATAAAAGGGTTTTTTATGGGGTTTTGCACTGTTTGTTTGGCAGCTTAGAGGTCACAGCTTTAATTTACTGCTACTGTTAAACCACATTCATAGACCAACAAACTGATTTCTATCAAACAATCACTTCACTGCTGAAGCATGAATGTATTTTGAAAAGTGATTGTCTCCAAACTTGCAGATATTCTATCTCTTTATCAGTACAATGTGCCCATTTGTTCAAGTTCAAAGCACGGAAAAGGACTATATATTTTTCTAAATGCCACCCATTATCTCTGACAAGGACAGAGACAGTGAGTGTGATCATATCTAGCTGTCACATCATCATAAATTTTATCCGAGGCTTCGGATTTTTAAAGAAGCGTAAAACACACACCGAAAACGGCTGCCAAGTCCCAATTCAAATACTGAGTAAACAGTAAAATAAAACTGGGCTCTGCAATATTCTGTGGTGAGCAAACCAACTAATTAAATAAACTCAGAGGATTAAACTTACGACGGAGCAGCAGAATTACATAATAAGTGCTCAAGTGAGAGCAATCAGTGCTCGAAGTAAACCGCATAATCACATTTCAAGTCTAAAAAAGGCACAGATTTCCACCTCAGACTGGTCCACGAGCATTTTTCCAGGTTCCCCTAAACAAGCTTCTCTACATGTTAAAATAACATTATGAAGTTATAAAATGACACATGAATCATTCAGACCCCGAGCACATGGGTCCCCATCGCCAGCCTGAATTATTCACTTTGATTCTGTAACATTTGGTCTCATTTGAGAGGCGATTTTTCATCTCGTCAAGACATGAACAGAGCAGACAAGTGGTGGTGTTTTTTTGCGTGTTTATCCGCCAGTTACGTCATTCAAGTGGCGCGTTTGTTCTTCAAAATGAAAACACTTGAGGTGTGAATGAAAATGCTGGCGACCATTTTTTGAAGTGGCAATTGACATTTTATTCATTTATCTGTTCGTTTATTAGGATTTTCCATATATCAGGCAGAATCAGTGGGGTGAGCTGTTGTTTTAGGCAGTTTGTAGTAGTTGTACTTTTAAACTGAAATATAAATTGTTATATATAAATTATTATTATTACTGATTTCTACCCTTCAATTCAAAATTATTCTGGTTTAAATATCATTTTAAGTAAAAACAACCCACACACAAAGAATTAAAGGACTAGTTTAGTTAAAAAGCTTGAGAAGATATAGACGGAACTCTACATATGGAGCTAGAGCTGGAGGCGATTAGCTTAGCTTAGCATAAAGACTGAAAGCAATAGGAAATAGCTAGCTTGGCCTACCAGCAGCTCTAAAATGAATTAGCAAACAGTAACTTGTTTGTCAAATTTCAACATCAACAGAGAGAACTAAAATTAGGCTTTTACAGGGAGTTATTTGCTGAAATTATTTCTTGGCTGAAAGCAGTGACATCCTGGAGTCTCCGCTGGTTGCCTGGCAACCTTGTTTGGAGGTTATACTGAGATAATGCCATAGATAGCACATGCATATAATGTGCCATCTGATAAGCACTTCTTCAAAACTGCCAAAGTATTCCTTTAAGAATCGCAATTTGCGGCCTCATATAAGATAATCTAGTGTTTTGTTAGATTTTTATAAGATCCCTTCTGGACCTGTTTTATGACAGAGAGAAGTATTCTGCTTTGATTTATAATTAGTCCCTGAAAATTCTGTCAAATCCTTCAGCCTAATTTAAAAGTCCAGAATCTATGAATATGCAAATATTAGATGCATTATATATATGTCCTACTTTACTAAAAAGCCCATCGTCAGTGTGTCTACTGAAGGCTGCAAGTTTCCACAGAACACTTTTAAGTTCCATCTTTGTAAGTATTTGATGTGAAGTAGAGAGAAACTTCCTTTATTCAGCAGACGAATGTGAAATCAGCCTTCCAGTGTCAAACTGTGAACATACACTACACAAAAGCTTGGGGTCACTTAGAAATGTCCTTATTTTAGCTCGAAAAGCAGTTTTTTTCAATGAAGATAACATTAAATTAATCAGAAATACAGTCTAGACATTGTTAATGTGGTAAATGACTATTCTAGCTGGAAACAGCTGATTTTTAATGGAATATCTCCATAGGGGTACAGAGGAACATTTCCAGCAACCATCACTCCTGTGTTCTAATGCTACATTGTGTTAGCTAATGGTGTTGAAAGGCTCATTGATGATTAGAAAACCCTTGTGCTATTATGTTAGCACATGAATAAAAGTGTGAGTTTTCATGGAAAACATGAAATAATCTGGGTGACCCCAAACTTTTGAACAGTGGTGTACATCGTTCTGCACAGTCAAACATCCAAGTGAAGCAACTTCTTTTTTTCCTCACAGGGAGCACCAAGAAGAGCGTGCCAGAGGTGTGGTGGCGAGGTCCTGCGACTGAGGAGAAAATACACAGCTTCGCCGGCAATGCGGTGGATACCTACCGAGGTCCTTCCTATCCTCCTGCCTCCATCTACATCCTGAGGCTGCGCTCCAAACAGCAGAACACCAGAGCTACAGTGTTCCTCCATGAAGGCCTGGGACCCTCAGGCGTCTTCCCTCTGCTCCCAGCCGACCCGCGAGTTCACACATTAGGTGTCGGAATGACCAGTGTCACCCTCAGCTGGGCGCCCAGTGCCTCCATAACGGGCCTCCCAGACACACAGAACAACCACGACTACTGCGTCCTCGTCAACTCTCGGCAAAACTACGGCAGCCTTTGTGCTGCGCAGCAGAGCATGAGGAAGGAGAATGACCAGAAGCAAGAAAAGAAGGAGAAAAAGAGGAGAGTGACTGTGTGGCCGATTTTAAAAGAGTGGTGGTGGCAGCAGTGGGACAGTTTTCCTGGACCCCAGACTTCTTCGCCTTCCTCCCTCACTGATGAGTTTGCTGATCTTCAGTGTGCATGTGAGGGGACAGAGAGTGTCTGCACCGTTTCTGACCTTCTCCCTGACACCCAGTATTACTTTGATGTCTTTGTGATCGACAGGCTGAATGGGACTAGTTCAGCCTACAAGGGGACTTTTGCTCGGACACATGAGGAGGCTCGACCTGCGATCACCACACTTCGAGAAGGAGAGCTGAGATGGGTGACCTTCCATGACAGAGGCTCTAAATCAGAGCAGTTCTTCAGTTTCCGTCCTCGTGGTTGGCAGCAGAGTGGCCTCCTCACCTTGCAGAGCTGCGGTGGAGATGAAAAAGTCAGGGTTACTGTGTCGAGTAAAGGTCAGGTTTTGACCTCTCAAGCTGTAGGAGGGGATTTAGTCCACATATGGCTCCAGGGAAGTCCTTCATATCTCATCCACTTGGAGCGAGAAGGAATTACCTCCGGGCAGATCCCTGCTGCTGGAGACCCAGCGCTCCCAGGAGGTCTGATGGCTTCAGTCAAAATGCAGACGTCATCCTCCTACCACCGCAGAGGAGTCCCATCTCTGCCCTCCACCTTGCAGATAAAGTCCTTCAACCGGTTACGTGGTTGCAACAGCGTCACCCTCGCCTGGATGGGCACAGAGGAGAGAAGTCTGTACTGTGTGTACCGCAGACAGCTTGGAAACCGCGAAGCAGAGTCCACAGCCCTGACTGCACCCTGTCTGGGGCCGGAGTCCCGCTCCGACACCGAGAGGGTTCTCTGCAAGTATTTCCAGGAGCTGAATCCTCGACGGGCCGTCACTACAGCTGTGATCGGGGGCCTGGAGCCAGGAATGGCCTATGTGTTTGATGTCTATCTAATGAGACGCTGGGGGATCCCTGTCAAGTACGCCAGCAAGATGGTGAAGACTAGAAAGGAATGCTGAGCTGCCGCCCCCTACAGGAGGTTTTGAAACTGTCCCAAATTAGGGGAAAATGCATCAGCCATGGACATGCTGTAAAGACTGACCAAGAGAACGAAGCCATTTGACTGCTGTGGAGAGACTGTTACCATAACGAGGACATATTCCCTCTGGAGGAGCGATGGTTGTCTTCAAACTCCACTTACGCAGTCAGTGCAAGTGGATGGGAAGCGTATGAGAAAGATGTGTGCACCAGCAAAAGTTCATAACATTTACAATACAACTCTTGTGCTTTTCGTCATTTTGTTTTTTCGTTGTTGATCATGATAATGATGTGCCAGTTGTCCAAGTGCTTATTTTGTATCTGAGTACAAAGGACAGACGAGGTTTGTGATGACAGAGAGTCAATACAACAACAACAACAGACTGTGCCAAATATGCAACAGAAGCAGATGGGGCAATAATGAGATAACATCTGAGACAGGATGGCTTTGCAGTGTACATCTCCAGTGCTGCATATTGTACAGGCTTAGAAACACAGATGGGTGCAATCTAAAGATGCTAAGTTCAAAGTCAGTGTGTATCTTTGTGTTCTGCTTTCGCATGAAGCAGTGAAAAAAACTTAGTGACTTGCCTCATTGTCTTTGATGTATTCTTGTGCTGCTTCAAACTCACCAATAAATACTAGGGTATCTGGACGCTCTTGACTGACTGATCCATGCATGTAAACTGGACTGTGAAACTTGATTTTCTTATGCCCAAATAGTTTTTAGGTTGCTTAAATATTTACTATATTAGATTAGGCATATAGAGTTCAATCCCATGCTAATTTCTGACATTTATTTATAGTGAGATTAAGAATATTTAGTTTGGTAACTACATGTGGCTGCATTGGAAAGACTCAGGTTGAAATAATCAAAGGGAATTTTAAACAGTGTTTCAGATAGAAGGACTGTGTTTTAAAGTAGCTGTGCATTGCCAGATTAATATTGTTCATCATTTTTGGGGTATTTGTTGTTTGACTGCTAAATAATAACTTTTTTTTTCTTTGTAACATTTTAGTCCTAAAGCTGCATGAAAAATAGACCAAATATTACCTGCATCCAGACAACAATTAGTTTATTTTGGCTATAAAATTGTGATAATGGACTTAGCTTAAGTGCAGCCGTTTACACAAACATTGTAAGTTTCAGCTAAGTTTAGTTATAGAAGTGTGAGGTTAAGGTTTAAAATGAATTCAAGGCAGGGTCTAAAATGAACTAAATTCTAATATAATAATTTATTTATTTTCAGTTAGTATTGAGACTTACTAAATTCTACAAACATGCATACATTTTTGAACCTAGCAGGCATCAATGAACTAAATAAATATAGTAACACTTGGTGCAATTCCATGTAACCAACAACATACAGTACAATCTATGCAGATGGGTGACAGATTAAAGGAAGAACCAACAGAAAGTATCTTAGCAGGGCATTGTTTCACTGTGCCTTGGCACTGACTCTCCAACACCCTCTGCAGCTCTATTGGAAGCAGTTAACACCATATTTTCAGAAGAAAGTTCCTCATTTGGCATTTGATGATGGTGGTTGAGAATGCTGTCTGACATGATGGTACAAAATTTCTGATAGATGTTCCACTGGTTTGAGATCTGAGATTGACTGTAAACACCATAGCATATGATTTACGTAATTTTCATACTGGCTAAATCATTCAGTGATCCCTCGTGCCCGATAGATAGGGGTGCTGTCATACTGCAAAAGACCACTACCAATAGGGTAGAGATGTGTCATCAAAAGATAAACTTCGCAATAATTTACACCACTCCCCTCCCAGGGGATAAATGGACCATGCCATATACACAATGAAAGGGTTAACTGGGGTAAAATGCCCCCACTTGGTAAAATGAAGCCTTTATTTATCACAAATATATGTTTACTGCATTGTGTTTTTCCCAGTTGGGGTCAGAGCAGGGTCAGCCATAGTACAGCGCCCCTGTAGCAGGCATTGTTGGGCCTTTCTCAATGGCTGCTCTGACCTTCTGACCAGTAGCCAACCGTTGCGCCACCACTCTACACCAGGTAAGAAGCTACCCCCACCATATTCATTTCAGGTCCTTTCTTAGATGATAATGACCTTACTAATCTTTAAATTGCATTGAAATCATTTCACTGGTCTGAGGAAATAGAAAGGAAAGGTTTTGAGGTATGATGATGTAATATTCTGACAGCACAAAATAAGCCTCTGCAGTTTTTAGCATAATATCCATTAATTAACTTTCCTGTATGATTTTAAAGTCATGTGTAACATTATCCTTTGGTTCAGACAAAAGAAAAAAAATAATGAAAACCTTTTGTGTAATATGTGCAAGTGTAAGCACAGGGCATCTCTTGGACTTTAATGATTTTCAAAACTCTAGTTTTAATAATGACTTAATTGTGCACACTACCATTTAAAACAGTAGTAAAATGTATTATCTGTCTGAAAGACGAACTAGCTGGCTTTGTTAATCTAATGGTGTTGTGTTCTATTACCTAGCTAGATATATATTAATTCTTTGCGACTGTAGGTTGATTATTTTTATGTCATAAATGTAAACATCAATGATAATTAAAGCTGCAAGCAGCGTTGGACGGGTCCTCGCATCCATGCTGGTCGTCGAATCCACGCACGTCCACCAGGTGGCGCTGCGACCGAGAGTGCATGTCGGCCTATGGATGCGACAAGGGCCGGACTCTGATCACACATGTAAAATTTCAGGCAGATCGGACCATGTCCAGGGTAGTTATAGAGCATTTCCTTCCATCCACCAGGTGGCGCTGCGACCGAGAGTTTATGTCGGCCTATGGATGTGATCAAGACTGGACTCTGATCACACGTGTAAAGTTTGAGGCAGATTGGAGCATGTTTAGGGCAGTTACACAGCAGTTGATGTTTCATGGCGAAGTATCAAAATTCGGGAGGCCGCCATGGCCACGCCCTCAGACTTAAGGTGAGCGTTTTGATAACTTTTGATCACCCATGTGTGTAGTACATCCTGGCCGAATTTCATCTCTCTCGGTGTTACCCTGTTTGAGTTTATAGCTTTTGAAAATGTCTAAAAATGACCCAAAATCGTCAAAACATATGACATATAATTCAAAATGGCTGACTTCCTGTTGGATTTTGGTCATGGGTGTCAATTACATTTTTGTGTGTCTTGATGAGTTACATATGTGTATGTTTTTATGTTCAGCTAATATCATTTCCTCTGGACAATGTTTGTGGTGTTAGAAGTGGACGTTTGTAGGGAGTTTTCAGTTGCGATACTTTAATGCATAAATATTTGCAGTGGTGGTTTCACTGCAAGCATCTACTGATGTCACCAGTGAAGTAAATAAAAACAGCATTTGTTGAACTTTACGCCTCTCAGTGTCTGCAGTTAGTTTAGCTGAATCAATGCAAAGATATTTCTATTTTTCTACATGACAGGAATGTCAGTGAAATCCAAATGCTAAGAATAAACAAGTGATCTGCCTGGTCACAGATCCCACTTTAATCCAAAATAAAGACTTTGCAAGGAAATGAACTTGAAATATGAGCCACCAGTAAAAGTTGTGATCAGACAGAAGGGCCTGTATTTTATCTTTGGAGAAGTTTAACATGTAAGTTTGTGCAGCTGATCGGTGGTGAGGCCTGTGGATGACTGGAGATGTGTGTGGACACTTAGACGAAGCAGCAAATGTGTTGAAAATGAGTTGTCTTCTCAGAGTCTTGAAGATGTTTTGTCAGAGCTAAGAAAGAAGTAAGAGATCCTGCAGGTGATTGTTGAGTGGTGTTGAGGAATTTGAATGTAGAGGAATAGCAAAGAGATTTTGAAGATATTTAAGCCATAAGTTGTATTTTATTTGTTTGCTGTTCTCTCCCATTTGTAGTGAAGAGAAGTGATTTGACATGAAGAATGTGATTTGTGTGGCTTTGAAATTGTGTTAAAATGTAAAAATGAGTGATGAGGAGAAGAGTGTGACTTTTGAGTATTGTGTTTTTTAGCGTGTTCTTTAAAAGTTGTAGGTAGATTATGTTCTTTTTTTGATTTTGTGGATTGTTTTTTTTTCTTTCAGTGTTGATGTCACCGCCTTGACGAATAGAAGAAAAGCCTGTATTTGGGTATGTAGGACCGGTAGTCCAGAGGTAGTGATGGTGGTTTGGAACCTGGAGAGTGCAGGTTCAATCCCCCACTCTGCTCAAGCTTTTTTTTCACATTTGGGCAAAATTCGCCAAAAATATTCTTTACGCTCTTTACGCTCTTTACGCTCTTTACGCTCTTTACGCTCTTTCAGGCAACTTCTTGGTTTTGCAGGAACCACCCTTCAACTCCAGTCCAGTGACACTCCACACCACAGACCACAACCTTTCCACTCCACTATCATCCTCCGCAAGGTTCCCAGTGGGGATTCGAACCGTGACCCTCCACATGACAGACACACAACCTATGTGTGAGCTATCTTTCACACAAGGTCCTTCATGGACTTTGTTGTAATGATGGTTGAAAGAGGTTGTCATACAGCCAAAGTATGTATATATTGTAAATAAATCTGCTGTAACAATGTAAATTTCCCCTGGAGAGGGGAGAAATAAAGAACTTTATCTTATCTTTATCTTATCTTAAAAAGTGTCAAAAGAGCCCTGGGCTGGATTCGAACCAAAAACCTCCTGGATGAGAGGCAGATAACTTACCACTGCGCTATCCTTCCTACTGGGTGTAACTGTTAGTTTTCGTAAATGATGGTACACAAAACTATTAAGGAGGTGAAGATAATAAAGGTACTAAGGTGGATTTCAACCGGGGACCTTCAACATGCCAGGCAAAAAACTTACCTCTACACCACCTGTCCTACAAGATGCTGCTCTAACTTTGCTTAAATGATGCTAGCAATTAGTACCGGAGCATCCAAAGGACACAAAAAAAGTGTGAGTGGGGATTTGAACTATTGACCTTCAACATGTGAGGCACAGAACTTACCTCTGCACCACATTTCCTACAAGGTGTTGTTGTAAATTGGCTTAAATGATGGCATCAATCAGTACTGGAGCAATCAAAGGACAAATAAAAGGTGTGAGTGGAGATTTGAATCATGTGAGGTACAGAACTTACATTGTAGGTTTGTTTCTGAGACTGAATACACCCAATCTCATCTGATCTGCAAAGCTAAGCAGGGTTGGGCCTGGTTCGTATTTGGATGGGAGACTACCTGGGAATACCAGCTGCTGTAAGCTTTTTACTTCTCCTCACAACCTGAACAAGACACTGCTGGTCATTCAATAGAGACAGCTATCAACTAAAACCTCTTGGTTTCTTTATTATACACTCTATGAGGTGGATAAGCTGCAGCTCATGCTGATTTATTGCTGGTTCTGGTTGGAGCCAAAGAACAAAGGCGTCACCTGTTGGAGCAGCTGATGTCCTGCAGCCTCTTCACCACAGAAAGCCTCTGACAGCTTCAATTCTTTACACTCTGACTGCAAGACACCAATCACATAGGAACATATACATGTGTGGAACAAAGAGCTGAACTGACACTCAACATGTGTTTGACCATTTATTGATAAAGACATTCAAACATGTCTAGAGATAGAACACCAACGCACGGTGTAAGAAAGGTCAGAACAGACTTCACCTGCTCAGGAAACTGAGGTCCTTCGGGGTGCAGGGAGCAATTCTGAGAACCTTTTATGGTTGTGTGGTGGTATCAGCCATCCTGTATGGAGTGGTCTGCTGGAGCAGCAGCATCACGGCTGCAGACAGGAAGAGACTAAAGAAACCAGTTAAGAAAGCAAGCTCTGTCCTGGGCTGGTGTTAGACAGGAGGATGATGACGAAGCTGTTGTCTATCATGGAGGACATCTCCCACCCCCTGCAGGAAACAGGACCATCACCGGCAGCTCCTTCAGGGACAGACTGCTTCACCCACGATGTTTGAAGGAGGTCCTTCCTTCCTGCAGCAGTCAGACTGTGTTCAATCAAACCTGCTCCCAGTAGTTCAGATCACCCATGAAGTAACTGCAATAAAATGTAAATAAGTCAATATGTGCAATTTCACAAGGTTTTTTTTTTTTTACAAGCATTTCTATTTCTTCTCTAAGGAGAAAGCATCTATTTATACCTGTGCACTGAGTGCTGCTTTTCTTTTTACTTTTTTTCCTATCTGCTACTGCCACACTGAAAATTTCCCCACTGCAGGATCTACCTATCCATCCATCTATCTATGGTCCATCTACCTCCCTACCTATCTATCCATCCATCCATCCATCTCTCTCACAGGTGTGGGGGTTGATTCACCTGTTCTCAATCACCTTAATCCACGAAGGCCCGGTTCTTCATTCTTCCGCTCTCTGCCAGACCAGAGACTTTGAAACCAGAACCTTTCTCCTACAATTAGTCTGGTTTCCCCTTTTTGTTTTCACCTTGGTTTAGTTATCCTTTCTGTGTTGGTTTTAGTTTCATTCGTTAAATAAACTCCTTGTAATCTTTGACCTGTGTCTGCAGATGTCCTGTGACACCAATGATCCCATCTGATATTTAGCATGTTTTCAATTATTGGTCCCATTTCTTAAAAAAAAAAAAAAAAAAAAGCCCCCTGAAATCTGATCAGATAAATGAATGTGAAACTACTTTGGGTCTGCTGCAGCTGCCTCCCTCTGATCTTGTTCCTGCCCACAGCGCAATCTGATCAGTGAAACACTGAAGGACAACTTCAGCATGTAAAACATAAATAAGCAAAGGCTGCAACTCGTGATTATTTTAATTTTAACTTAACTTTATGTGCTGTTCAAAAACTTTATTTTTTCTGCAAATGTGTAGTGATTCCAAATCTTGGTTATTGATCTCCTTGATTACAAAAAAAATCTGTATCGACCCGGAAAAAAAACAAACATGTCAGGCACCCTATGATGTTAACTGTTTGCCTGAATGTTTTTGTTTAAAATCCTCAGTAATAACCTTTGACTGGTTGCTCTTAACCCTGTAAAACTCACTGCTGCAAAAATACATCAGCTTATTTTTTAATTACTATTTTCTATTATATATATATCTGAAATAAACCCTAATCTGGGGTCTGACAGCAGCGTGAGGTCAAAGAAGCTGCCATCAGCTGCTGCACTTCTGTCCGTCCAGCAGATGGAGCCATGGAGCTGCAGTGAAGTGAAGAGCAGCACAGGGCAACCACCACTTCCATCCACTGACGCATTCAATTTGACTGACGCTAATGTTTTATTGACTTCCAACCACTAAACCAATAAAAGCTGCAAGCAGCGTTGGACGGGTCCTCGCATCCGAGCGGCCCGACTGGCCCACGCATATCCACCAGGAGGCGCTGCAACTGAGAGAGTAAAGTTTCAGGCAGATTGGAGCATGTACAGGCTACTTGCACAGCACTTCCTGTTTAATGGCGAGAAATCCAAAATGGCCGCCATGTGGCGCTAAGACTGTGACTGTATATCAACCTATGGATGTGATTAGGGCTGGACTCTGATCACACATATAAAGTTTGGGGCAGATTGTTGCATGTCCAGGCTAGTTAGACAGCACTTCTTGTTTCATGGCGAGACATTCCAAAGGGCCGCATTCCGCTGGTCACTATGGCCACGCCCTCAGACTTTTGCGGAGCATTTTGATAACTTTTGATCAACCATGACTGGTGTCCATCCTGGCCAAATTTCAGCTCTCTCGGTGTTACCGTGTTTGAGTTTATAGCTTTTGAAAATGTACAAAAATGACCCCAAATCGTCAAAACATATGACATATAATTCAAGATGGCCGACTTCCTGTTGGGTTTTGGGCATGGGTGTCAATTACATTTTTGTGCGTCTTGACGAGTTACATATGCCTACCAAGTTTCATAATTCTAGGTGACACGTACTGGCCGTAGCAACTGTTTGAAATTTTCCAGGTGGCGCTATGGAGCCATTTTGCAACAGTCGTGCAATTCGTCTAAAATATCAAATATTTCAGCAGTCCTGATGTGTGTGGCAATTTTGGCGAGCATATGACCATTTTTAACCTGTCAAAAAGTACTTTGTTTATTCCAGCAACGATACGTTGCCACGGCAACAGCGTTTTATGAATCGTCAAAATCTTCACACTGTGGCATCGTCTAGGTGTAACCACTCACCTGACCAATTATCTGAATGATATGACAAAGTTTCTGGCAATGGCACATGCAAATGTAATGACAACTTCTTCCTGTTGCCAATAGGTGGCGCTATGAGTATTTCTAAATTTATGAATGTGGATGTGTTTAGAACCTGACTGGTGTCCATCACATCAAGTTTGGTCCAGGTTGGACCATTTCCAGCTGAGATATTAATAATTCAATTTTCACGGCGAGAAATTGAAATTCGCCGCGCCGCCACAGACGCGCCCCTTGACAACGAGTCGCCATTTTCTCTGGGAATCATCATCAATGTGTTCAGGCTTATGTCAGCACATTTGAAGTGATTCTGGTCAACGTGCTAAGAATAGTACATCAAAATGTAAAAAAATGTCTATTTCTTGCTACCACAAGGTGGCGCCAGGGCTGGACTGGGATCAAAATATGGCCCTGGCATTTTTGGTCATGGTGGCCCACCATGATTATTTATACAATATGCCAAGCCATACGTCATACCAGAGGATATATGTGCACATTGTATTGTTTCAAAAAAAAAAAAAAATGCAGCAGTCTACGTGGAAGAGAGTAACCATGTAAAAAAAAAAAAAGATACACTCTGTCACTTCTCACAGGGACTTTATTTAAAATTTTATTACAAACTGTCAAAATTCCCAACTTGAATTTAAAGTGGAGCTCTTCACCAAAATGGAACCTTAAAGTATGAAGAGAGAGATTGAGAGAGAGAAAGATAGAGAGAGAGATGCATAGATGATCAAGAAAAGAAAAAGAGCTGGAATCAGTTAAGGTATAGTTTTAAAGCTAATGTGACCTCGTCGATCTGTCCCTGCTGTGTCACGTCTCTCCCTCCGTCCTCCTCCTCCTTCTCCTCCTACTCCTTTTCCTCCGACTCCCTCTGAACTTCGGCTTCTTTTTCTATCATGGCAGCAGCAGTCGCTGCCGCAGGTGAAGTAGTGGAAGCAACGGCAAACATGTCACTTATTTAGCAGCATTTTGCTGCATCGACTTGCAGGCGTTTAAGCGTTTATTCGCGCAATTTTTCAGCGCCCCACTTTCGTTTGGGCCGTTTCTCCATCTTTGCTACTTTCCAATTCCGGCCAACTCAAACGGCAAAATTTGATGACTTTGGTTAAGAGGCCGGGGAGGGGCGGGCCGAGGAGGGCTCAGAGATTTCATTGGATTAGTCCAATGTCCTTCCAAAAAATTAACCAATGGGCCGTCGCGATCGACAAAAAGGATTTATATTTATATATGATGGTTAAATTATGACACCCCCTGTGCCGGCCCAAAAATGTGCTTCGGCCCACCGGGCATCGCCCGGTACGCCAGATGGCCAATCCAGCCCTGGTTGGGGTAAAAATGTTGTCAGAAGAAGAAGAATAAAGAAAGAAACGACATAACAAAATGCCAATAAATCAAAGGGAAAAAGTTGAGACAAGAAAACATTGATAAAGTAGGAAAATATAAAAGTCGAATTAATTTAAGAAGTTTATTTAATAACTAAAGATGTAACTTTGTAAATAAGTGTTGTAGTCTATTTCACTTATTTGATCGATAGGTGTAGTGAGAGACAGGCAGACAACGGGGTAGAAATAATAATGAGGGAAACTCATACAGCACGGGGTTGCGAGCGGGAATCGAACCCGGGCCTCAGCGTTGGGGACCTAGGACATGCGTGAGTGTTTTAACCCGTAGAGCTATATGTACACACGTAATATGCTTTTAAACGTGTATTCATCTAAAAGAAAGTCTAGGGATAGGGTTCTGGTTGGAGAGGAAGGTCCTGACAGTAGTCATGTATAAAAAAGATGAATTTGAAAAATTAAAATTTTGTCATAATTTAATAATAAGCCAGTACAGCCAAAAAATTCCTAAAACGATGTTGTTGTTTTTCCGTCCGCATCGCGGTTGAAAAAGTACACCTTTAGGTTAGCTATATCGACGATGCGGACGGAAAAACCGCGAATTAATTTCTCAGAATATTCGGCTGCTTAGTATAAGAATTAAAAATATTTATGTGTAATTTTTAATTTCCCGATATTTCATTACAGCTGTAAGGACCTTGCTCATTAACCCTCATCTCAGTCCTTGACTTACTCTTGGATTTCTACACGGTTTCAACATCAGAACATGTGTGCTCATGTAGCTCTACGGGTTACGCCGCTGACATATGTACTAGATCCCCAACGCTGAGGCCCGGGTTCGACTCCCGCTTGTACACCCCATGCTGTATGAGCTGGCCTAACTCTTATTTCTAACCCCGTTGTCTGGATGTCTCTCACTACGCCTATCCAAACAAAAAGTGAAAGACACTAGTACACTTATTTAAATAGTTCAATGTTTCTTTACAAAATAACATCTTAAAGACAATAACACTTTTACTAGTCATTAAAAAAAAATTTCTATGAAAACCTTTAATATACAATTACACATTAAAATCTACTACAAATTCTTAACATTACAAACTACAAGAGTTTAAACATTTAATATTGAAAATAATATTTTAACTCATCACATACAATAATACTTTTCACTCAACAATTACACATTAAAAAGACAAAAGAGTGGTACATCTAATCTAATATTATAAAATCATGAAGAATGACAAAAGAACAAGACTAAACTTTTAAGATGAATCTAAATACAGACAAAAAAGTTGATAAACACCAGTGATACTTTTGAATATCAAATTACACAGAACACACAATAACAAAATCCAAAAAAACAAATACATTTACATATCTTAAAACGTTTTCTATTCTGAAACAAAAACATCTGGTTGTTTCTTCAAACACTTCCTCTTTCAATGTTCTGGCTTGCACTTTGAATTGATTTACTAATAACTCTGCTCTCAAAACTGCTTCCCTCATAAAGTCTACTAATAGTTAAAATCATTGATCAAACTAATGTTACCTTCTGATCACCACTAACTATACTTTTCAGTGAATACAATCAAAGTTTCTTCACCATTTCTAAATATCACACAGGTGAACGTCTCACCAGTACTCAAATGGATACTCTAAATGTGAAATCAAGACTCATGTTCACAACTTTTAAGGCTTCGATTAAACAGAAATTTCTAACTAACACAGAAGTACTAAGACACTTTGCACATTGCAGTCCTCAGACTATCTGACATTTCTAACTAACAGACAACTACACATGGACATAGAAGACACGAGTCCTTGGACTATCTGAAGGTTCTAGTTTACAGACAACTACTGTGAAACTTCGAAAATTTCAGCCCTCACACTGTGTGAAAGCTCATCTCCTCAGGACTCAAGAGGTCTGTACACTTTGAAAATCTTGGAAATCAGGGTTCAACCCTCCAGCACAAAGCCTAAAGTCCAACCTCCTGACAAAAACTGTCGAGTCAAAACTCAAGTTAAAAATTAAAGCTGCAAGCAGCGTTGGACGGGTCATCGCATCCTTGCTGGTCGGCGAATCCACGCACGTCCACCAGGTGGCGCTGCGACCAAGAGTGCATGTCGGCCTATGGATGTTGTCAGGGCTGGACATTGATCACACATGTAAAATTTCAGACAGATTGGAGCATTTTTAGGGCAGTTACACAGCAGTTGATCTTTCATGGCGAAACACCAAAATTCAGGAGGTCGCCATGGCCACGCCCTCAGACTTAAGGTGAGCATTTTGATAACTTTTGATCACCCATGCCTGGAGTACATCCTGGTCAAATTTCAGCTCTCTCGGTGTCACCCTGTTTGAGTTTATAGCTTTTGAAAATGTACAAAAATGACCCCAAATCGTCAAAACATATGACATATAATTCAAAATGGCCGACTTCCTGTTGGGTTTTGGGCATGGGTGTCAATTACATTTTTATGTGTCTTGATGAGTTACATATGCCTACCAAGTTTCATAATTCTAGGTGACACGTACTGGCCGTAGCAACTGCTTGAAATTTTCCAGGTGGCGCTATGGAGCCATTTTGCCATACACATGTGCAGTTTCCCTTCAATATGAAATGGGTTGCCGGTCCAGATATGTGTGGTAATTTTGGCGAGCATTTGAGCATTTTTAACCTGTCAAAAAGTACTTTGTTTATTACGGCAACAATGCATTGCCACGGCAACAGTGTTTTATGACTCGTCAAAATCTTCACACTGTGGCATCGACTAGGCATAACCAGTCAGCTGGCCAATTTTCAAGATGATATGACAAAGTTTCCGGCAATGGTAGGTGCAAATGTAATGACAATTTCTTCCTGTGGCCAATAGGTGGCGCTATGAGTATTTCTAAATTTATGAGTGTGGATGTGTTCAGACCCGGACTGGTGTCCACCATATCAAGTTTGGTCCAGATTGGAACATTTCCAGCTGAGATATTAATAATTAAATTTTCACGGTGAGAAATCGTAATTCGCCGCGCCGCCACAGACACGCCCTTTGATGACGAGCCACAATTTTCTCTGGGCATCATCATCAATGTGTTCTGGCTTATGTCACCAAATTTGAGGTGAATCTGATCAACGTGCTAAGAATAGTACATCAAAGTGTGAAAAATGTCAATTTCCTGCTACCACAAGGTGGCGCTATGACTGTGAATGTATATAACCGTACGGATGTTGTCAGGGCTGGACATTGATCACACATGTACAATTTCAGACAGATTGGAGCATGTACAGCTGAGTTAGACAGCACTTCCTGTTTCATGGCGAAGGATCCATTTTTTTGGGAGTTGCCATGGCCACGCCCTTTGAAATGAGATGAACATTTTGATAACTTTTCATCAGGTCGCGTGTTTGCATGTATTGGCCAAATTTGAGGTCTCTCGGACTTATCCCCGATGAGTTATTAATTTTAAAAAATTTACAGCTAATTCAAGATGGTCGACTTCCTGTTGGGTTTAGGGCGTGGCCATGATTGACTTTTTTGGGTTTCCTGATGTGCTGAATATGCCTACAAAATTTTGTAGCTGTAGATGAAACGTCGTGCAAGTTGGCCTAATGACCAAATTTTCAATTTTCCAGGGGGCACTATGGAGCCATTTTCCCACACACATGCGCAACTCCCATAAAATATCAAATTTTTCGCGAGGCCTGATGAGCATGCCAAGTTTGACGCGTTTCGGGGTATGATAAGGCCGCCAAAAAGGCAATTCAAAAGTCCGGAAAAGAATAATAATAATAATAATAATAATAATAATAATAATAATAATAAATAATTCCTTGCATTCCAATAGGGTCTTCGCACCATTCGGTGCTCGGACCCTAATAATAAACCCTTGCATTCCAATAGGGTCTTCGCACCGTCAGTGCTCGGACCCTAATAATAATAATAATAATAATAATAATAATAATAAATAATTCCTTGCATTCCAATAGGGTCTTCGCACCATTCGGTGCTCGGACCCTAATAAAATTAATACCCCTGAATTTTAAATTATCTGGCAATAATCATGCTGCTTAAGAAGAAAAATAATGTAAATAATTTCTTTACGTGTTATTCAATATGCATGTGGCAGTTACAGTCAGACCAACACCTAAATTTAAGAAAATAAAGGTAATTTTATGCATGAGTAACAAGTTTGCATTGTGAAGTTAGATAACCTTGCAGAACTTCTAAACCAACTCCTTAAGTACAATAACAGCCCTTAACTCGTCATTACGTTGTTCGACGAAGACGATCACATGAACCCATAAGAAGCCGCTTGTGTCTGTGACATAGGCACGTCGCTCTACGTACGGATGAACGTGACTTGTGACGGCTGATCGAGGCTTTGTTGAAGCTTCGACACTTAATTCAAAACATGGTTCATTACTCGAGGCCTCAATGACACACAGTGCTCGAGTAGGACATCTAGTGGTCAATAATATGAAGTGCAATCAAGACGTGGTCGTTGGTTCATGGATTGTTTTGGATTTGATTCGTCATGCACACATTCCTGTTTGACTACACTAGATGATTGTATGGGTTGTAGTAGACACAAAAATTATATTACTAGTAATAATAATGACAATAACTATTGAAGAGCACGTTTCTCTTCTTACCCCCTGAGCTACTCACTCACATACATTTTTTTTTTTTTTTGCGCATTTATCCTCTATTTTTTTTGCCATTTTCGAGTTTTTTTTAACTTGAGTCTCGACTCGATCATTTTTCTCAGGAGGTTGGACTTCAGCCTTTGTGCTGGAGGGTTGAACCCTCAGTTCCAAGACTTTCAAAGCCTCCAGACCTCCCGAGTCCTCAGGACCTGAGCTTTCACACAGTCTGAGGCCTGAAATTTTCTAAGTCCCACAGTAGTTCTCTGTTAGACTGAACTTCCAGACAGTCCAAGGACTGATATCTTCTAAGTTCCTGAGTACTTCTCTGTTAGTTTGAACCTTCACACAGTCTGAGGACTGAAATCTTAAAAGTTCTTGAGTAGTTCTTTCTCTGTTAGTTTGAACCTTCAGACAGTCTGTTAATGTTTCGATTAAATCTTTAAGGTTTTTCTTTTTAAATGTTTTACCACCTTTTAATGTTTAATTTTCTTTTTAAATCCTTCATTGTATTTTCAGTGTAACTCCTATTTGAACTTTTATTGTCTTTAAGATATAATTTTCCAATGAAACATTTAATTTTTTAATTAAATGTTTTGTCTTTTTATTGGATAAGTGTAGTGAGAGACAAACAGAGGAGAAAAGTCGGAGGAAGACTTGCAGCAAAGGGCCACTAGCGGGACTCGAACCCGGGACACTGCGTCGGGGACCAGCCCCTGTACATGGATCACCCGCTTAACCCACTGAGCTATATGGGCAGCCATGTTTTGTCTTTTTAAGGGTTTAATAATCTGATTAAATGTTTTGCATTTTTAAAAATGTTTAACATTCTTCTTGTTTAATTGTATTTTTTAAATGTTTAATGATGGAAATACTTCATCTGTAATTTCTAATATTTGTATTTTAAAAATTTTGTTTAATTTCATAACGACATGTATTGTATCATGTTGAATGATCTCATTCCATATTTTTGTCTGTTTAATATAATTTAATGTAATTTAATGTTTAACTCTATTAAACAGACAAAATATGGAATGAGATCATTCAACATGATACAATACATGTCGTTATGAAATTAAACAAAATTTTTAAAATACAAATATTAGAAATTACAGATGAAGTATTTCCATCATTAAACATTTAAAAAATACAATTAAACAAGAAGAATGTTAAACATTTTTAAAAATGCAAAACATTTAATCAGATTATTAAACCCTTAAAAAGACAAAACAAATAATTAAAAAGTTAAATGTTTAATTAGAAAATTACATCATAAAGACAATAAAACTTCAAATAGGAATTAAACAGAAAATACAGTGAAGCATTTAAAAAGAAAACTAAACATTAAAAGGTGGTATATGTACATATAATTTAATTGTATTTAACGTTTAACTCTATTAAACAGACAAAATATTGAATTAGACAATTCAACACCATACATGTCATTATGAAATTAAACAAAATTATTTAAATACAAATATTAAAAATTACAGATAAAACATTTTCCATAATTAAACATTTAAAAAATAAAATTAAACAAGAATATTAAACATTTTAAAAAAATGCAAAACATTTAATTAGATTATTAAACCTTTAAAAAGACAAAACATTTAATTAAAAAATTAAATGTTTAATTAGAAAATTACATCTTAAATTTCTTGAATCTTTTTAACAATAAAACTTTTTAAAAGTTTTATTGTATCAATTTTTTTTGTTTGATTTAATTGCTTTTTGTTATGTAGTTTATTTCTTAAATCTTCTTTTCCTGTCAAGATTTTAACCCCAACCTTAAAAATGAAATAAACCCTTAAATCACAATGAAAATACTTCTGTTGTCACAATCATGAGTTAGTCAATTATTCAGTTTATCAATTCAACTTTATTTATTTAGCACCTTTTACACAGATGATAAAACTAAACAAGCAAAGAGAAAAAACTATGATTAAAACTCAAAAACATTTTTAAAAAAAAACATTTAACATGGTAATAAAATATGTTGTGTTCAGGGGATGGAGGGAATTTATTGAAGTCTTCTTGGGCTCACATGGGAAATCATTTAAAATATAAACTTGATATTCAGTCTAAGGAAACTGCAGTGCGACAGAAGAAGCAACAATATCTCCTGTTTTCTCCTTTAATGAGTCGACTATTCTTGTACTTTCAGACCAAAGAACTACAGACTCTTCACAACCTGCTCAAACTCTTGGTACAGGACCTCACCACACGGGTCAAGAAGGTTTCCATCTCATTTCTACTCTGAAGCTCACCTTCTCCTGCTCAAACTGCTGACAAATGTTTCTGCTGCTCTAAAGTCTGGTCTCCAGAACTTCCTAAAAACTCTCAAAGTCTCTTCTGCTGCAGGTTGCTTTGTAGAACTGTTGCAGAAAACCTCACTAAACCACATGGAGGGGCCTCAAGATATTCGTCCAAATGAAACCATACAAAAACCAAACTAGCACAACCCAAACGCTGAAGTCTCCTGCAGCCTACCAGAGAAGCTCTGAGAACAGAGAATCAGGACAGGAACTCTTACCTTCTGGAGAAGAAGAATATAGAATGTGTCTGACCAAAAACCTCTAAAGACTCACTACAGCCAAGATAAAGGCACAACTCAGCTGCACCAAATCCACTAATCACTGCAAACATTACCACCATGTTGGTAAAGAACCACATTTACCAAGACAACTATCCAGTACAAAGCCCTAAAACACACCAAGAAACACATTAAAGACAATTTTACTGCTGGAAGCTGCAAGCCAACGCCTAAAGAACAAACTAAAGCAACGAAGCCAAACCCAGTTCAGTGGTGGAGAAGCAGAGGAAATGTTTGTCTGCAGCTAAATAAAGCAGGAAGACACTGAGCTGCTCAGGTGTTCCTAATAACACCAAGCAGCCACCTGGACAGCCAATAGGAACACAGCTTCCTGGAAGTCCAGAGGGCTGGTTTAGTCAAGGAAATTTAGTTTAAAGTTGAAGCAGAAAGTTAACAAAGAAAGTTGAAAACCACCTTCTGATACCTGAAATCTCTGAGTTTTCACACAAAGAACACCTGAACATGTCAAACTGGTTCCATAGTAGAACCATCATTGTAAAAACGTCATAGTATGGTGTGTTGCTCAAAAAACATTAGGACCCGGCTGTCAGGGGACAAACATGTAAGAAACATGAGAACAGAGAGAACCCAACCAGTAGGTCACAGTTTATCATCCCCCAGTCATCTCCTGAAGTCCATATGGTGAGAGACATCAGTATCTGGTTGTTCATTTACCAGAGGATGCTTATAATCATGCTGATGTGGTCTGTACTCTACACTATTTTAGTGACTCAGTAAATGCCTAAGTTGTTGTTTTTTTTAAATGCTTTTTAGTTTTTAATAAACATTTAAGAGCCTATATGTAATCAATAAATGGCCTTTGCCTATCTTAAGAAAAATTCACTCAGAACTCTGATATGTTAACAGTACTAAATAAATCAATAAATACATGCATACACACAAAAATAAGTTAATACATTAACTGTGTTAAGATAAGATTTAGATTTTTAAAAAGTTGTTTATGTTTTTGCAGAATCCAGTATTACTCACGGGTATTGGTCACAGTATTGGTCATTACATTTTATTAGTTTGATTTCACTGTTTAAAATGATGCCACCTCTTTTCAGACAGAACCTGTGATAATAAAACAATACAAAATTTTTAGTTCCGTGTTAATAAAGCACTTAAAGCTTTAAGTATGGCTAAATGCTTTTTTCAAAATTAAATATATCACTCCTTAGGTGGTAGTGGCCCCAAGTTCAGTAAAGTTGGAAAGATATTCACAAATTCGGGCTTCCAGCATCAATAACTCATTAGATATAGGTTGTCAAAACATAAACGGTGCCTCTTTCCCATTGTTGCAAGGCAGACAATGTGCTACAAGCCCAGTTTTATCAAAAGTAGCTGTCTTTCAAGCTACAGGAATAACATTGGTGTCTATGGAGTGAACAGGGTCCGTCTGCAATTAGCAAAACCACTGCAACAGTAAAGAGAGACAAATATTCAATGACTTCACTCTTATACATTGTAGTGTCACTAAAATCACTGCAGCCTTCAACTGGCTCCTGTTGTCAAAGTGTTTTAACAGAAATGTAAATGCTGTAATTTGATTCTTTTAATGAACCATGTAACTTGAATGGATGTGATGCTGGTGTGACCACAGTGCACACGTCTGATGTTGCTCACAGTGGTCCAAGGGATGCTCAGGGAGTTTGTGTGTTTGCTCAGACTCATGAAAAATTACAGGGAACATTGTTTGGGACTCAAGCAGTTCCTTCTTTTACTCACTATCTCCCCAGCCTTAGAAAAAAAAAACCTGTTCACACGGCACAGATGAGGCTGAGGTACACAGGAAATGTTTGGCTCCATTGTACAAGTTTGGGTAAACGGTTTTGTGGGTTGCCCAGTAAGCCAGTGGGTCTGCTGTTCTTTCTACAATTGCATTCGCTGTGGCGCTTTGCATTTGCCAGGCTCTACTTGCGTCTTCGTCTAATAGGCTCCACAGTTGAACTGAAAAATATTGAAGATCATCATCATCATCACCAGAAATGTCAGTCATTCCCTATTCAGAAGAGAAAAAGAATACCTGTGGAAGGTGCTGCTGGTGGTGGAGGACGAGGCTGCGGTGGTGCTTGTGACGTAGATGACTGCTGCTTGGTATTCTTTATGTTAATTGTTGTGCATTCTGTTATTAAACGTTCTTTCACACTGGCTGCCACTCTGATTGGTGAATCCAAAAGTTTTGAACTGCAGAGCCACAAGTGTAGCAACAGTCAGTGAACTGTTCTTTTCTTTGGTTTGTAGTCTGTCAGCTAAGCACCTGGCAAGGTTCTGTGCCAGGTGTTGTGGCATGGGGGTGGTGAGTTGGGAATATATATATATATATATATATATATATATATATATATATATATATATATATATATATATATATATCTATCTATCTATCTATCTATCTATCTATCTATCTATCTATCTATCTATTCTCTACTACGAAATACGAAATCTGACATACTACTAACTCTCAAAGCAAAAACAACAGCAAAAAAAACAATCTATTCTGCGAAAAACTGGGTTAGCTGAAGCTAAACTGAAGTGATTCAAACGTCACGAGTCACGTGACCAAACCACGCCTCGGCACAGTGGCTCGATACGTTTGCTTCATGAGCTACAGCGCATGTGTCGAAGCCTCGGGTATCAGAGGACCATCACTAAATGTGACAGACGAGCGCGCCAAATTAATAACTCCAATAGAAGCGACGTCGAACAAAAGATTGGTTGAATTTAAGTGTAGCTAGCCAGGAAACAAAACTGCACAAGTTGTTCAGACGCTTAAGAGTCGATACCTTACCGGTCAAACCTCTGAATAACGTCCTCGGTCCTGTCGGACTGCTGTCAGGATGGGTTTGCTCGACCGTTGCCAGGAGCTCTTCAACACTGCAAATTTGTACGAGGTTCTGGGAATCAACAAAGAGGCGACCGAGGCAGACATCCGGAGGAGCTACTACAAAGTGTCGCTCCAAGTCCACCCAGACCGGGCTCCGGAAGACCCACAGGCCACGGAGAAGTTCCAGGTTAGCCCTCCGTGTTGCTAGCTGCCACAGAGCTGACACAGAGAATGGACACAGGCTAGGCTAACGAGCTAGCTAACACAGCTAACTGAAATGCTGCAGGTTTAGCATTCTCCTCCTGCTGAGCAGCCACTATCCAACATTTACTCAATGAATGAATGTTTTAGCATATAGAATAGAGGGCCAATTAAACGAATGTAAAGTGTAATTTTAATAGTTATTATACTGTACTGTTTCATGGGTGTCTCAAAACTCAGTCCAAACACTGTTGTGTATAGATCACATAACCAGAATGAAATGTCTGTCACTTTTTGGCAAGTTTATTAAATTAACACACTGTAATACTTTACAGCAATGTTGCAACAACCCTGATAATACACTGTTCCCAGGTAATAAAAAAAAACAAACAGAAACAACCCATGAATATTTGGCCATTATTTGCAGCATTGCCGTATGTATGAAAGGAACACCTTACATCAGGGGTGTCAAACTCATCTTAGTTCATGGGCCACATTCAGCCCAATTTGATCTCAAGCTGGCCGGAGCAGTAAAATGACAGCATAATAACCCATAAATAACCACAGCTCCAAATATCTCCTTTTGTTTTAGTGGGAAAAAAGTACATTCTGAAAATGTTCACTGTTGATGAACTATCTTTTGGCAAAACATTATGAACTACTGGACATTTCTTAAGAAAAATAAATTCAATTTCAACAATATTGTGCCTCAGTTTATCATTTACACATTAAAGCTTTCAGATCACAGTGTATCTACAAAAGTTTTTTCTTTGCAGATACTGTAAAGCATGTTTTATTTTTAAAATAAAAGCCAATCTTCAAAGTAGGTGCCAAAAGATAATCATCTTTGCCAAAATAAAAATTGAGATTAAAACAACCGAAACAAAACATTTAACCTGTGTTTTTGTTTTGTTTTTTTTTTATTTGGGTATTATTTATAATAGACATTTTTTAAACACAGAAATGACACAAAACGTAGAGATTTCTGTTAACATATACTCATTATTTTTATTGTCAAAGGCCCATTCTGAGCCAATTAAAACCTTCATTCTTTTTTTATATTGCTGATATTAAGTGTATAATAAAGAGCTGCATGTGTGTGTGAAATGGCGCTGCAGGTGTTAGGAAAGCTGTATGCTGTGCTGAGCGATAAGGAGCAGAGGGCTGTTTACGATGAGCAGGGAGTGGTGGATGAAGAGTCTGACGTCCTGAGTCAGGACCGCTGCTGGGAGGACTACTGGAGACTGCTCTTCCCCAAGGTACTGGAGCTCAGCAGGTGTTTCTGTTTACTGGCTAGCATCGCTCAGTAATGAGTCACTTCGATAGCTTTGTCCTATGTATGTGATGATGTGAGACCTGAAGTGAGTCACTTGTATTCCAGGAATTTTGTGTTGCTTCTGCCATCGTAGAACAAATTAAATGAATACAAAGAAATTTCTCAACTAGTTTATTTGTTGCAATGTCATTAAATTTCACATTATCTCCGAAAATCTCCTAGATCACGGTGCAGGACATCCTTGAGTTTGAGAAGAAATACAAGGGCTCTGACGAGGAGCGGGAGGACGTGATCCGGCTTTATGTGCAGCACCAGGGAGATATGGACGCCATCACGGCTTCGGCTCTGTGCTGCTCCCAGGAGGATGAGCCCAGGCTATGCAGCATCATCCAGGCTGCCATAGACGGCGGGGAGGTCACATCCTTCCCAGCGTTTACCCAGGAGAGCAACAAGAAGAAGAGGGCACGTAGGAAGAGGGTGAGAAAATCCTCGCTGTATTCTTGCATGATTGCTGGTTGGCTAAAATATGCCCCGAAACCTTTAATCATCTCGTTTTAATACTCACTGATGGGTTAATTTAAGATTACGCGCTCGATTCATGTGTTGCTTTGACTGCAATTAATCTTCCAGGCTGACAGAGAGCGACAAGAAGCAGAAGAAATGCAGAAAGAGATGGGGCTTGGCGATGAGGAGGATAGTCTCGTGATGATGCTTAAGGTACATACACACAAGTACATATGAAATTTGGCTTTTTTTTTTGTTGGTTTCTAACTTTTGTTTTCTTTCTTATTTTGCAGCAAAAACAGAAATCCAGAGAGCAGAATTTTAACAGTTTCCTATCAGACCTGGAAGCAAAATATGCCAAAAAAACTCCAAAAGGAAAAAAAGGAAAAAAGTGAAAAGTATGAAGGATCTGATTCTAGCAGACAAACTGTATATAAATTGCAGAAAAGTCACCATTTTTTGATTAACAATCACATCAATAAGTACATGTGGTTCCCTCTGTGTACCTCCTCATAAAATGATTTTCAGTTCTCTGTAGCTTGGCATATGACACCAAAATGTTCATGCATCTTGTATTTCTTGTCAGTTGTCTTCATAAAACATTAATAAATCTGTATTTATGTAGTACATTGTCTTTTTATTATTTTGTATAAAACAGAATCAAAGAAAATGCATTGAAGAACTTTGATTTTCGAGATTTTTTTTAGCTTTTCTTGCCTTTGTGGCATGGCTGTCTGATATCTTAATAATGAGTACATGTAGAAACTACTCTTTGTGCAATAACCCTCATGTTACCTGTCAAAGCGTCCCCACTTGGCTTTGCTCAGAAAAAAAATTACACTAAATACAGCATTTAGAACCAACATGACAAATGAATTCCCTTAGTTATTTACAAGAACAGTTTCCTATAAATGCCTCTTGCATTCCTGCAGTGTTGAGTAGGTGTATTAGTAGAAGCACCTGGGCTGCAGAGATGCCACATTCACTCCTCTGATTTCTGATCTTAATGGTTAGAAAGGTGGCATCTCATGATACCATCCCCGTGCACAATGATATGCAATGAGAGGCTCTAGATATGTACATATTTTTAAACGCAGGGCGATTTAAACTTGTCTTCTTATAAAAGATACAGTACCAAACTCTGATGTTGCATCAGAGAGGAGAAAAAAAGTGCCTTTTATCCTCTCTATCCCTGTCTGGGTGGGTGTGTTATTCCCTGCATAGTCATTTACCAGTCCAACAACACACCACAGAGGAGAATATACAGTACATTCACACATAAATAGATATCTACACATTCAAGTCATACATACACATACATACAGCTCATTCTGTACGTGAAGATGGAGTTCCTGTTGATAGTCATTGTTTGGCAGCCACTTGCGCTGATTTGTGAAATACAAAAATAGGACTTTAACAAAAACATCACTGAAGCAGCATAATATGAAAAAATCTGCTACTTCTGTAAAACAAAACTGTTCAGTGGGCACAGATGCTGCAGAGTGCTGCACTTTGTTGTGCAGTATAAAGATAAATGGCTGGAAGGTGTGGAGATGAGAGGGAAACTACAAGCCGGGTCTGCTGGCTCTGGATGAGATGCCTCCTCGGGTGTAGGACCGAGCTGGGACTGACACAGTCACCAGAGGAGCTACAGGGGGGATAGAAAATAATCTGAAATTAATTAACCACCTCAACCAGTTGATGAACTCGAAGCAAGCTGCTGCAACCTCTCACATTTATAGTTTATCTGAGGCCCAAATCTGGAAGGCTTTCACCAGCCACTTTAATGTACTGACCTGGGACGGGGGCTTGTGGGTCTGGCTCCTCTTCGTCTTTGATGGGCAAGTGCCCCAAGGGGTGGTGGGAAAACGAGTCCAAGAAAGATGAGCTACTGATGCCAAGGCTGATGCCAGTCACACCGATTCCAAGAGAGTCTGGTAGAATGAATGAATAAATTAATGCATAAGTGATTAAGTGGTGTATGAGAAAATCCATTTTACACAGAGAGGTTATATTCCACACAAGTCACACAAAACATCTCAGTTAATAGTACAGTTCAATATATCACTGAGGGACTTTTGAAGTCCATGGGACATATCTTGCATACATTTTTATCAAAAGTAAAAAAAAATGTTTTTATGTTTATTATGATCATGTCTTTACAAATTCCATAATTATTTATGATGGAAACAGTCACTTATTAATAAAAAATGACTGGATATCACTAAAATGTCAACTAAATAACCGTCCCAATTTAATAACAACCACCTTCTAATTAGCTAAACAATAATAAAATGAGCTTATTCAAAAATTGTTTTGATTGTGTTCTTTTTAAGTTGAGATAATCATGACGGATTTTTCTTTTCTGGCAGTATATCACACTTTATTTGGAAAATAAATCATATCTGTGTCCAAGAAATCACTTTCAACAAAGTTAGCCATTACAAAAACACCTCTCAAGGAAGTGTGTTAATTCCAGATCACATGACCTGCTCCACATGATGTCATTTCCTCCTGAAGAAAAGACTGGCCAGACTCCAAGGCTTTCTGAGTTATTTAATATAAAGTAGTGTGTGAGTCAAGTGTGGATTCATCACATGTCAACAGGTTTACTACAATATCTTTATGAATAACTTTCAATTTCACTCAATTGTATATATAATATTTAGAAGAATCTTTCTGTAAAAATGGCATGTGGTGTTTGGTTATAGGTGGCCATGTTGATTTTCGGCCTGAAAACAGCAAAAATGTCAACTATGATACCTGTCAACTATGTTAGAAAAAGTTCCGCAATTACATCTTGACCCCAAAGATTCTCATCCAAGGTTACTGTACTCAAACTTTTCAAGATTGTGGACAAGTTCAACCAATTTGATCAAATAGGAATTCAGATTTTAATATCCCTATTTCAACACCAAGTTGAAACTAAGAGTACAGGACAACTAGATAAACTGCACAGAGATGTTGAGGCAGCTGACTAAATGAACAGTAATGTATCAATGGGTGAAATAGACGTGGCTGACTGCTCACACAGCTCTAGATAAATGGTTTAAATTTCCAGCTTCTGCCATTACAAGTGGTATTAGTACAAACTGATTAACTAACTGAACCAATTTAATCAAAGTTTTCAGTATGCAAACACACTACTTATCCACTCCTATTTAACAGTATTGTCAAGTTTACCATCAGTTGAAATGAGAACATTGATGAAGCGGTACTGCCCTACTGACAGGGCTGTGGGGAACATCTGGCAAAAACAGGGAACCACTGCAGTACATCGTGTCCCTTTTCCTGCAGATTTTTAATGATTTCTATTCAGATATTCAGGCTGAATTTCTGACCTGTGCCCACAGAGGCTCTGCCTGGACGCCCCTGCCCGATGTTGTCCAACACTGTGAAGGAACGACGGTACGGAGTGTCCGACTGAAAGCACAGAGTCAGACATGCTGTTAGACATACTGATCACACAATAGTTGTACAATTCTACAACTTCAGTTAGCTTTTATCCAAAGCGACGTACATCTGAGAGTAGGTAAAACACTAGCAAGGATCTAGTCAGGAGAAAACAATCTGGATAAGAGCCATAAAACAAGTTCAGGTGTGATAATAGGATCGTGGTGTCTAGAGGCAGTGCAGATGTAATAGTTTTTTGTTGGTGGCACACACTAAGAAAGGTGTTCAGTGAAGAGCTGGGTCTTTAGTCTTTTCTTAAAGACTGAGAGAGACTCTGCAGATCGAACAGAGTTTGTTAACTCGTTCCACCACCGGGGAACCACAGAAGAGAAGAGTCTAGCTATCGACCGGCCGTATTGTGGTGGTTTGATCAGGCACCTTTTGTTGGCCAAGCATAGTGAGCGGGAGGTATTGCAGACCTGAATGAGAGAGTTCAGGTAGGAGGGAGCTGTTGTCATTGTAATATTGAATGCAGTGGGAGTGATGTGCTGTTTTTAGCTGGCTGATACCCAGACATGCTGCTGGATTCTGGATCTTCTGCAGAGGTTTAACCGTGCATGTGGGGAGGCCTGCCAGTAAGGAGTTGCAGTAGTCGATGCGTGATACTACGAGAGCCTGTACCAGGATTTGTGCTGCATGTTGAGACAGGAAAGGTCTGAACTTCCTGATGTTGTACAGGGCGAATCAACACCACCGAGCAACAGACGCAACATAAGCCTTGAGGTTCAGTTGGTCACCGATCACGCCAGTTAGTAGTTAACCACAGCTGTTGATAAAGACCTTCTGTAAACTATAAACTGACTGTTTCTGGCCATAAATGAAATGATTACTGCTCCACCTGACAGTCTACAGGGCCTACATGATGTATTTTGTGAAAATGAACAGAATTTTACCCTGTATGTGTGAGTCGTGTTGGGTCGAGAGAAGACATCTAGCAGGTGGTGGCGATCTCTCGGTATTGAACTGCCAGCTTCGTCATTTATAGCGCTGTGGGCTCGGCTGGACGGGCCTTTCTGACGCTAGCGGGATGAAAAAGCGGATACACAGCTGATGAAAGGGGTTTTACAGCATATAAAAACTGATGAACACATTTAAGAATTGGACCTATGGTCTGCTCGCTGCTGCTGCCTGTACCTGTGCAGGTTTGGACTGCTGCCCTGAGTGAGACGATTCTGGATCCCCGGTGCCAATGGGAGGAAGAAGTGTGTTTCGGCTTAGAGGCAACACTGGAGACGTTAGCCGGTCGCTGGCTGTGGGTCTGTGGAGGGAGACGCACACTTAAAAACAACAGGTACAGATAGTTTGTTTGTTCTATGCTGTATCTACGGACCTAACATATATCCATTTGTAATAAGATGAGAAGGGAGTTCTGTAAAATTCATAGGTTAAGCATGACGTTAGAATTAGTTTTTTTTTTCAACACATCACAAAAAAGAATAAAATGTCCCCAAGCAGAATTTGATAATGTACTGTAGTGTTTCTTGGCGAGGCACAGTGACATCGTGCAATTGATTTTGATGACAGTAAAATAAATCCTCAAACATTTTACACTTCAGTGTTTGCACCTAACTCTCAGTGAGAAAGCAAACAAGTAAAATGTGTAACTTCCTGAGCTTCACCATTAGATAATCACCTGTTACAGTATTTGTCTTTCACCTGCAGTTCATGACAGGTTCATCTGCTAAGTTAGTCTCGCAAAGGAAACTTCTATCACCTCCCACTCTCATTATTTTACTGACACGCAGCCAAAAGGCACACGCTGAAAGGAAGTGTGTTTTCAAAGCAATCTCTCTCCGTCTCTGTGCAACTTCAGAGGCCATAGGGGAGACGGAGGGAGTAAAAAAAGCAAGATAGGCGCTAGGGTGGGGTTTCCAGGATGATAAAACTCACAGACGTGTCCCGCGGATGACCTCGTCCATGGATCCCGCTGTGCTGGACTGACTCAGGCTAGGGACCAGCGGCAGGAGGGTTCGGGGAGGAGGGTTTCTGCGCCGAGCCGACTGCGCTGGGCGGGACAGCGAGGAAGAGCTCTGCTCCAGGGCTCGGCGAGGACGAGGTTTGCTGGAGGGGACGACGCTGGAGCCTGGTCTGTGAGACGCCCGCTCCTCTGGCTCCCTGAGTGGGAAGAACAGAGCAAAACACAGTGGATGAATAGTGCCTTTTTAGCTAGCCAGCTGGCTCAGCAGTCTGCCAAACAAGGTGTTAAGACCGGGGACAAAAACATGGCATGAGGGAGGTGAACATGTTCAGCTGTAAATGGAAAACTGCAAGATATCCATGTCTCTCTAGTCACACACTAAGAATATACAAATGTAATATAAATGTGTGATTTGTTTGGCTTTAAGATAAATAAAATGTGTCCGTACTGGTTTCTCTCCAGCAGACCCAGGTTCCTCTGCTGCAGGGGGATGCTATGGATCACGATGAGGTCATTCAGGTTGTGCTGAGTTGCTGCTGCTCCTACAGGGACCCTCCCGCCCTGGGGAATAATGTGAGATGAGCGAGAAAGTAATGAGACAGGTGGGATGAAGGGCAAAAGATGAAAAAAGACAAGAATGATGAGGAGATCAAGGACAGAGGGAGCAGAGAGGAGACAAAACACAACATATGAGAGCAGCCCAGTGGCCACATGGTTAGTTATTTCCATTTGTACAATACAGTAAAATCATGCAGTGATGTAAGGACCCCATATCTGCTATGCCACCAATCAAAAATAATAATCACAACACTTAAAATGCAACAAAGGTGATACTAGCAAAACAAAGCATTCCAACATTCTCCTAAAAGAAATGAGGATCTAAATAAAGTCAGAGTTGCAGTTAAAGAGATAAACGATGGGGATGCTTTTGTGTTAATCAACAGGCAGAAGCACATTTATTCTAGAGATAAAGACAATGAGCCGCGATGGACGGCGTGCAGGCGACACGCCACCATTTTGGCTCTAAGTGAGGGAGTTACATACACTGGAAGGCCTTTTTTGCTTTTTGGATTTCCGTCTGGACTTGTGCTTTGAGCCCCTTGACTTTGTGTTCTTTAAGGGGAAAAGGCATGTCCAAAGAAAGATAGTGGATACAGTAGGAATAAATGAAAAGAGGGAAATGAAGACAGAAGAAAATACAGAAAGGTTAAGAATGAATAGAAAGGAAAACAGAGGGTATGCAAACACATTGGCAAGGTGAAGGACAGAGAGTGAAAGGGGAAGGAAAGAAAACGGTGGTACAAGTTAATGAACTGGAAGCACTGAAAGACTGAAGAGCAACAGGCAGGAGTGAAAAACAAGTGATAATCTAGTGTGAACAGTGGAGCAGATGCATATGATGCTCAGATTTGTAAAGATTTGAGTGAGATGAGTCGAAAAATATAAACAAGTTTAAAATTAGCAGAGATTAAACAAATTTATATCAATCAGCGCTGGAACTATAACTGCCAAATTCAGATGTTTTCATTCTATTTTAATCATTTTCTTTTCATATTACATATTGCATTCACTATTAAAAAGAAGAAAACATCTCAAATGTGCAGCTGTCTCTGTGTTTTGTTGAAATATAAACACAGAAGATCACTGATATCATCATTATGAAACATTTTTCATCGTTGAAAGATAGGAAGTAGCTGAATTAAAAAAAAGAAAAAGATTATTTTGAGTTTTGATTTGACCTCATGAACTGATGAAAGCAATGAAAATGAAATGAGGATCCCAGCCTGCCCCCCTAGACGCACCCTGGCACCCCTCAGTCCCCCTCAGACCACTGACCTGGAACTGCAGGCCAGCTGTGAGCGGAGGAACCCGGCTCTGGCCAAGTTTGGGCAGCATCATGGGCAGCGTGGACAGCAGCATAAAGGGATTCTGGGAGTCCTGCGGCAGGGGGCTCAAGTTCCCAGTAATTTTGTCATCATCTGCCAATCACACATGTACGTTCACTTCCAAATAATGTACGTTTGTGAAAGAGTTTTTGCCCTAATGCATGCAAAATAGTGAAATTCAGCCCCACGTGAGGTGCAGCACTCCCAGTGGCGTTGGACCAGCTCTTTCATGCAGCCAACCAGCTGCCGCCACACATCATCAAACAGCAGGTCGAGAACAGCTTGGCGGCGACATCGGTACGGTGAGACGGGGGGCAGGCAGTGATGCCGCCGCACCGACTCCGAACAGTCCTGGTCCCAGTCGTCATCCCTGTGGAAAACAAATACAGAAAATTCCCTTTTCTATAAGCTGTGGAGGTTTTGGGTTTGGTAGTTTACAGTTCTGAAAAGCAAGTAACTCACAAGTCCCTGCTATCAAAAGCCAGATATTCCTCCATCAGTCCTTCTACTTCAATCACCCTCGGCTTGTCGTGGCTGCTGGAGGCACACGGAGGTTCATCCAAGTCGCCTGATGAGGACTTGATCAGCGGCACTCTCCTGCCCTGCACATTCAACCTTTCCCCAAAACAAGAGCACACACAGTTGAGCACCTTAATCTGTGCGCATAAAATGGACACAGACAGAAGCTCTATGTTTTCAATAAATAATAAATAACAGCTGACAACACTGGGCTGAGAAGCAGAATGAAAATCTTGGCACTGACACTTTTGCATATATACTAGCATGTCTAATTTAATTTTAACTCCACTGTGTCAACCTAGTTTAGAGATGAACCGGTCAGATCGTCTTGTGCCCACTCGTCTAGCTTTAACAGTGTCAGACATGGCCTCTATTTATCACAGCTAACCAGCATGACTTCGACCTGAATACTTGGTTAACAAGAGGATCTAGGTCACAAAACCACAGTCAGTCGGGACTCCTCTATAATTGACACACTGACATCAGTCATCTGGACAGCCAGCAGATACAGCAGAGACACGTTGCAATATTTCTTCAAATACACACAGTCGCACTTTTGGGCCGCAGCTTCAAACAAAAACACTGTAAATTGTTCCACGTATCTGTTATTTAGTGTCAGAAACACACACTAATAGCAATGACTGAATAAACTTTGCCTGAGCTGTTTCAGAGCAACATAATTCCAATGACTGACTGATACACACTCACCGCTCACTTTATTAGGTACACCTGTTTAATTGTTTGTTAACACAAACTGCTAATCAGCCAATCACATGGCCGCATTTCAATGCATTTAGGCATGTAGACGTGGTCATGACAACTTACTAAGGTTCAAACCGAGCATCAGAATGGGGAAGAAGGAGGATTTAAGTGACTTTGAATGTGGCATGGTTGTTGGTCTGACTATTTCACAAACTGCAGATCTATTGGGATTTTCACACACAACCATCTCTAGGGTTTACAGAGAGTGGTCCATAAAATAGAAAATATTCAGTGAGTGGCAGTCAAGTGGACCAATATGCCTTGTTAATGTCGGAGGAGAATGGGCAGACTGGTTGGAGAAGATAGAAAAGCAACAGCAACTCAAATAGCCGCTCTGTACAACCTGGGAATGAAGAATATCATCCCTGAGCGCACAACACGTCCAACCTTGAGGCAGATGGGCTACAGCAGCAGAAGATCACACCAGGGGTCACTCCTGTCAACTAAGAACAGGAAACTGAAGCTACAATTCATACAGGCTTACCAAAATTGGACAATAGAAGATTGGAAAAAGGTTGCCTGGTCTGATGAGTCTCTATTTCAGCTGTGACATTCAGATGGTCAGAATTTGGTGTAAACAACATAAAGTATGGATCCATCCTCTCTTGTATCAACGGTTCAGGCTGCTGGTGGTGTAATAGTGTGGGGGATATTTTCTTGGCACACTCTGGGCCCCTTAGTACCAAATGAGCATCGTTTAAACACCACAGCCTACCTGAGTGTTGTTGCTAACCATGTCCATCCCTTTATGACCACAGTGGACCACCTTCTGATGGATACTTCCAGCAGCATAATGCACCATGTCACAAAGCTCAAATTATCTCTAACTGGTTTCTTAAACATGTCAATGAGTTCACTGTACTCCAACAGACTCCACAGTCACCAGATCTCAATCCAGTAGAACCTTTGGGATGTGGTGGAACAGAAGATTGGCATCATTGATGTGTAGCTGACAAATCTGCAGCAACTGCGTGATGCTATCACGTCAATATGGACCAAAATCTCTGAGGAATGTTTCCAACACCTTGTTGAAAGTCTGCCACGAAGAATTAAGGCAGTTCTGAAGGTGAAAAGGGGTCCAACCTTTAACTAGCAGGATGTACCTAATAAAGTGGCCAGTGAGTGTATATGGATATACAGTATTTGTTAAGTCACCATACACTTGTACCAACAGAAGTTTCCTCTGTGGATTAATAAAATCTAAGTCTATATAGAATGACATGACTAATGCAAAATGCAATCTGCCTTCAGGAAACAGTATCAGGTGAACTTTGGCCTCCTGTCAGCCAACTAGTGAGTCAATGCAGTGAAGACTTACTCTGTGCAGCCCTTATCTTTCTCCTGGGACTTCACACTGCCTTCTTTGCCTATTGATGGGCTGCTTGCAGAGCTGCCTTTCCCTGAGGTAGCATACCACTGGAAGCCCTCGTCACTGGGACACAGCAGCTGAGTCCCCAGGATCCTGAAACAAAAATGTACAGGGTAAAGAAAAAAGTGTTTTCCTACAACAATGCACTGTTTTCCTCCACAATCAGCCTTAATCTTTGTTCCCGCTGCTGCCATGTTTCACTCGGAAGCTCAAAGAGCTGCGAGCTAGTAGGAAACAGCGGATAACATACCGAAGATGTGGGAAACGTGTGGCCCACTGCTGACATTCATCCTGCAGCCCCTGGAGTATCCCTCCCCTGCCGTCTCTCCCCTCATACAGCTCTTTGTCGATCTCCTCAAACATTTGCTGCACCTGCCGTGACGCTGCCTTGTCGAACTCCTACGGGACAGAAAAAACAGAGAGAAACACGGGAAAGGAAGGTAGTTATTCCTCTGTTCTCATATACCAGCTCCATGATTGAAAGCCGCTGCCGTTCATCAGTAACTGGCAACACATCATCGCAGCCTGCTTCAATCTGCATGATAATTAACCTCTACGGTCCCCTGAGATGTGACTGTGGTCAAGCTGGATTGTTCATGTGATATCAAAAAAGAGAGGGACGAAGAAAGAGGAGAGCGAGGAGTAGGTTAGGTTGCATAACTGAGTTTTTTCTTTTCTTTTCTCAGAAGCAACTTGAGGACAATGAACTAAATAAATTATCGAGTCTTGGAAAAGTTTTGTAGGACCAGCTGAGTCTAGAAAGCACAGCAAAATAACAAAGCAATACCCAGTAGAATTCATGCCTTGCATTAATAAAGAAGTAGCAGACAAACAAGCCATCTGCTATTCAACACAAATACTAGTTGCATATTCTTCGACAGTTTCCCACATGTTTGCCAAAGGGGTGACAAATGTTAGTGAGTACATCAACATTTGACATTTTGTTGTGTCGTGTTTGTAGAATCAGAATAACAGCAAGTATGAAAAAAATGCCAGAGGAAAAATATGTCCTGTGTGAGTGAACTATCAGTTCACTATTAAGACTGTTTGTTTAAGAGCAGACTTACATCGTAGCCCCAGGAGAAAACAGAGCTCCTCTCGGTGGAGATGCCAGTACCTGTGGAGCTGTGGATACCTGACCAGGACTGGTTGGAGTCGACTGAGATGACGGTGGGACAGTCAGAGTGGCCCGAGGCAGCAGACGTCTCTGAGCTAAACAGGAAGACACAGACGTTATATGGCTTCTGTATAACCTGAAATAAACTATCCACTATATGAAACACTGTTCATTCCTTCCCACACCAAACCATCCTTTTTCATCTACATCTTGTATCTGTCAAAACATAAATCAAGTTTCTGCTATATGGCCGAGGAAATCTAACTGGTTTGCGATATAATCAAAGTGGAAAATGAGGGGCAAATGTCAAAGTAATTGAATATTCTAACAAGCTGCCTCATTATTTATTCTTTTAACTGCACATCTGAAGGAGGCAATGTGATATGAATTAATCCACTGCTTCTGGGTGTCACATAGCAAGAACCCTGGGAATCAGCTGTCCACTCAAGATGGTGTAACATTACAAAACACGCAGGCAAGAGTGTGAGTGTGTACTAGATGCAAGGAGTTTGATCTCAAGATTTGCCTCCTTACAGAACAATCCTGGGCTATATGTCTGTCTGTGGGACGTCCAAAACTTAGCTACCTGTTGTGTGCAGAGACAGTTTCCTGCAGGTCGTGGAGGTAGCGCTGAGGGGTTTGGTTATCATCTGCTTCTTCCGGGAGAGGGTGGTGGTCGAGGCTGCTTCGAGACAACCCACGACTGCATAAAATTCAGACAAAAAACAAGTAATCAACAAAGGGCATGTGTCACATTTTGGTGATGCGTTTAATTTCAGTAATGGGCGTACAGTTGAAATAATAAGTTGACATGAAAATATAATGCTGTGCTTCTTTAAATTGAAATAATAGATTATTCAGAAACCAATGCAAACAAAAGGAAACATCCAAATGATATAAAAGATATGATTGTGATGTTCCTAGTCACTTTGCATTTCACTGCACACATTGTATGAGCATGTGACACATAATTTGCGTGCCCTTATTATAGTCAGTGTATAGTTTTCAATGTCTAACTGCTCTATAAAACATGATATTGTGGAACTGAGGACATATTGTGTGGTCAAATACTAGTGTGGTGTGGTAGGTTAATAAAAATACAACATTCAGTTAAACTGGGGGACCAGATGGGCAGTCACTATATGGGTCAATAGAGATATTAATTTTAGACTGTCAATCTATAATGTTCAACATGTCAGTCACTCAGCCTGCTTTCTCTTCCAGTGAAGCATAAACCCCCTAGAAAAAATCATCGTGTACAAAGCCCAGCTATTAAACAGAAAATACATTTCTGCTTTTTTAAGTAACCGTACTCACATCTCAAGTTTGTGCGATACCGGTCTCCTGTTGTATCGTGAAATCATTCTCCTGCGTTTTACAGGCTCAAGCCCTCGTCTTTCATTCTTGCCTCCGCTTCCAGGACTCTCTGCGAACAGCTTGGAGGGAGGTCTGACATTTTCTCCAACATTAGCACACAGATAAAAACCCGTAGCGTCCACCAAAAAACCCCCCCAAAACTGGATAGCTCTCTGGATTCAGATGCTAACGCTGTTTCCAATCTTTAATGCTAAAGAGGAAGCTACGTCTGAAATTAAGCTAACTAGCGTGACAGGTAAAACATCAACAAGGCACGAATAGCATCGTATAATTCCCCCAAAAGCACATCTCTCGGTAAAATAATCCTGCTACACGAAATATGCATCTTGTTTGTTCCGAAAGTTGCCTGTAAATTATGTTAATATCTTAAAATAAATGTGTGGCTGATGTTAGTGCAGCAAGCTATCGCCAGCTAAGAGGATTTGCTTTGCTAATGTTAGCTGTTAATGGTTAGCACCGACAACAACAATAATGAGGCTGTCATGGATACGCAACTTCGTAACCCCGAGGTCTCATGGGAAATGGATTTCTGATTACCCCAAACTAGCCCAAATGCTATTTGTCGTGTTACTACAATTCCCGGCATTCTTTGCGGCAACCTGATTACGACCATTAAATGTGTCCGCTTGACTTTAATGTCGACTCAACTCTAAATTCACAGTATGTCATTAATCAATTTATAATTTAAACGCTATGAATTTAAAACTATATTAAAATGACATTCGGGACAGTGTATAGTCTTTTTATTCGTAGTAGAGCCAAAAACTGTTCATATTTAATGTAAGAACTGTTTACCTTACACGAGTGATGCAGTCGACTGGAATTCACAGTAGGACCAAACAGTAATAAATAGCGTGATGGCAACACACATATGAGTAAACCTTCGTTTTCTTCTGAATGAACGCCACTTCACACGACACTGACGTAATTATTCGCGTTTAAATACAAGACAAGGTAAGTTTTACTAACACGTTCAAGAAACTGTCGTAAATATAAACAGTACTACATTGATTAATATTAGCGGTTACCTACATGGTTGAGATTTTAGCTTAGGGTGACCAAACGTCGTGTTTTTCCAGGACATGTCCCGTTTCTATGTCCTGATGGCCGTCCTGGTTGTTTTTTAAAACGTGGTGAAGATGTCCTGGTTTTCATAGTTTTTTCATTGGAGCCACTAAATTGAACTAAATCTAACAGATATTTTTTATTATTAGTTACTTTTTGTAAGTTTGTGAGAGCTGTTTTTGTTAAAGATGGATTGCTAATATAGCAGAGGTATTTTTTTTGTTGTTTTTTTCTAATACAGACGAGACATTATTTCCATCATTATTTCATTCGTTATTTTTTTAAACTTCTCTTAATAAAACGTGTTGAGTAACCTCTGAGAAGCCTGTATTTGGTAATATAACAATTTTCTATCCATACAGAGGAGGCATACTTTAAATGTATTGAACTTAAAAGGAATCTTTGAGTATATTTGAGTAGCTCATTGCCGGGCTGAGTGTCCTGCTTTTCAGTAATCAAAATATGGTCACCCTACTTTAGCGAATACTAATCCTTCACTCTTGCTTTGTAACTGAATCTAGAGACTTAATGTAAGAATAGCTCTCAATGCAGACCCTACATGTAATGTCTTTTCTATCAGGTCTTCAAAAAACTGCAACTATGGACGCCCTGCAGAGGAGAGTGATTCAGGAGGACATGGTCCAGTACAAACTCTTCTTGATCCAGACAGACGGTTCATCTACACAGGAGACTAAAACACGCCTCACTGATCTACTAGAGGAGATATTGGCAAAGGTTGCTCCTCTGCTGATGCAGTACATTTGGCAACATCAGCCTTTTAACCTCAAATATCATCCTGAGAAAGGTAAACACACAATCAATCAATTAAAGTTTATTTGTATAGCCCTTTGCAACAGGCCAAAGGTTGACCAAAGTGCTTCACAATAAAAAACAAGAAAATAACTTAAAAACAATACATTAACTTAGAGCAGGACAAACAATCACACTCACATCTACGGGCAAATTTAGAATAATCAACACATATGAAGACATTTAGTGTGACTATCGAGACTTGATAGGTGCTCAAATGTCTGTTATTTATTGATCTGAGGCGGCTCCTTCAGGCCAAAGAAGAGGCCTACAGAAATGAAGACAAAGAGTTGTTCAACCAGGCCAGAAACACACTGACAAAGGAGATCAGAGCAGCTAAGAGGAGCTACTCGGAGAAGCCGAAGAGCCATTGTTCAGCAAAGGACCCTGCATTAGTGTGGAAAGGCCTGAAGAACGAAGCCTCCATCCCCCACCTCCACCCCACCCCCACCCAGCCAACAACTGGCTGACGACCTGAACCAGTTCTACTGCAGGTTTGAAAAGGACTTCACACCCCACACCGACCACCCCCCCACGCAGCCATCGACACCTCCTGCAGCCCTGCACCCTCTACCTTCTGACACTCTACCAGCAATCAAGAACCGTGAAGAAGACGTCTGCCGGCTCTTCAGGAAACAAAAGACCCAGACCGAGTCTCACCTGGCTGCCTGAAAGCCTGTGCAGACCAACTGTCTTCGCTCAGATCTTCAACAAATCACCGGAGCAGTGCGAGGTTCCTTCCTGCTTCAAATTCTCCACCATCATCCCAGTCCCCAAGAAACCCGAGATCACAGTCACTGAAGTCACTGAATGACTACAGACCTGTTGCTCTGACATCTGTGGTCATGAAGCCCTTTGAGAGACGAGTGTTGGCCCACCTGAAGGACATTACTGGACCCCTGCTGGACCCCCCTGCAGTTTGCCTACCGAGCAACCAGAGCAGCTTCTTCCCTCAGGCCATATCCCTCATGAACAATAAACCAGAAAATCATTAAGGACTTCTGTCACTACCAGCGCAATATTCAATACATATACAGTATTCAACCTCATGTGCAATATTGTAATTTATTACCCTGGTTTTACACTTACTTTTACACAGTACTGCTTAAACTTGTAGTATTTCTTATTTAGAATTCTCAGATTTAGATTTAGTTATTCTTTTACTGTCCGTCGTTGTTGCTAGGCGCTGCTCTCTGTAATAGTAAAGGCTTTCTGATTCTGCTTCTGATGTATTGTCTTTGTTGACAGGAGGTGTTCCCGCTCACATCGGAGGCAGCACTCAGTTTGGAGACAACGTTGAGGACGAGTGGTTTATCGTTTACCTCCTGCAGCAAATCACAGAGACGTTCCCTGAGCTGGCAGCCACGTGAGACAGAAGTTCAGATTTTTCAAATAATAAAATAATAATTTGATTGATGCATTAAAATGTTTATCAGCCATTTGTGTCTCTGCTTCCAATTTACATTTTGTGTGCAGAGTTGAGGACAACGATGGGGAGTTTATTCTGATTGAAGCAGCTGAGGATCTGCCCAAGTGGCTGAACCCAGACACCAGTGAAAACAGGGTGAGTCCTTCACATGAGATGGCAGATGTGATGATGGTCTTTAACCCCTTTAAGGCTCACTAGAACAAATACAACATGTTGATGCGTTGTCATGTATATATTCAACAAAGCTTCATCTCTATGAATGTTCTGTCTGACGGTCTTATTTAGTTCTGTTTGGTTTCAAGTCTGTCAGGTCATTCTTTAGTGGACTGGAACAATAAGCTAAAACCTTTTATGAGTGAAAAAATTCATGATTAACATTAAAGTCATTTCTTTTATGAGTAGCGCAAGAAAACACGCTAACAACTGGCACAGTCCTTTTAAATTTCTTCCTCCACATTTTCTGTGTTCATGCCTTCATTGCTCATTTTCTTTTACAGGTCTTCCTCTATAGGGGAGAGTTGCATATCCTGCCCTGCCCCTCTAAATCCAGTTTGGTGGGCTTTAAAAATGATGTGGTACCCAGTGTGACGCAAGCTCTAGCACTGCTCTCTACCAATCCAGAAGCCTGTCGGGCAAATCCCAAGATTTGTTCTGCCCTGAAGAAAAGACTGCAGGGGTAAGAGGACTTCCACATATGAGAAAAGTCTGGTTGTAATACTCCGCTTTAACAGTGCAATAAATAGGCTTCTGTGCATTTCTGCTGTTAAGACAAATAAAACCCACTGCATGCTAGCATTAGCTGCCTGTGGTCATTATAGGTCTGTATGATGTCAGAATGCAAGATTTTAAGGTGCGGATTCAACGTTGGATGTGTCTGTACCACAAACTTTGTAAAACACTTGCAGAAGCATAGAAAGAATTTGGCAAAATGTGTAACAACTTATCTCTACTTTCCACACAGATACCCTCAGAAGATTGCAGCTGGCCTCCACCGCGCCCACTGCTTCATACCCGCAGGTATCGCCACAGTACTGAAACAGCGACCAGACCTGGTTGCTCCTGCAGTTTCAGCATTCTACCTGCGGGATCCAGTAGATCTGCAGGCGTGTCGAAGCTTCAAGACCTTTCCTCCTGAAACAAGAGTCTTCACCTTGGTAAACACAAATATTTACGATAGCAGCAGTGTAGACAAAGAATTGAGGGTGGATTTTTTTAAAAGAAAATATTCTGTGTCAAAATATTGATTGATTGAACAGTGCGTGTTAGATTTTTGATTGCCTGTTTCAGCTTTTGTGCTTGGATATATATTTCCAGGTGACGTTCAGCCGTTGTCTGTATGCCCAGCTGCAGCAGCAACAGTTCACCCCAGACCGACGGAGTGGCTTCACTCTCCCTCCTCGCTCTCAGCCCCAGTACAAGGCTCATGAGCTTGGCATGAAACTGGTGAGACATCATCTGTGTGTTTTTTTTTTTTCTTCATACTTTGTGCTTTTATTGCAAGCAAAGTGGAGATAGCGAAGTGTTTTACATGTTATTTAAAGTGTGTATCTGTTTTTTTGCTCCGATCCTAGGCTCATGGCTTTGAGATCCTGTGTTCTAAGTGCAGACTTCCTTCTTCAGAGCCTGATGCACCAGTCAGCTGTAACCCTCAGTGGAAAGGCTTCATTGAGAGTTTGAAGAAAAATGGCTACTTCCGGGTTAGTTCCATCTTTTTTAGCGCAGCATTCGTCCAACATAAAAGCACACAATATCAAAGATGCAGCATGTGTCTACTATAGAGAGTTTTTAATTTTATTGTTGTCAATTGCAGGGAGAGCTGGAAGGTTCCGTTCGTTACAGAGAACTTACAAGATCTGCAGAAAACTTCTTCAAACAGTCGGTCGCCTCCACATCCAGGTGAGGTTCACGGCTGTGCTCATACATGACAGACTGAGTGAATACACCTGCCTTCGACATCCAGGTGTATCTGTCTCAATGCACCTGTCGTGCTTCTTTTCAGTGATTTGACTCCGGGTGAGGAGGTTCTCCAGCTGCTGCACAGCTGCACTCCATTCAACTTGGAGGAGCTGAAGAAAGACGAGTCACAGCTCCCCCAAGAGGACAGTAAGTGAAAGAGCTGACGAGAATGATTTGATAAGAAAATGCTCTTCCAGTTCTAGTCTGAGAAGTTTGGAATGTTTCCAGATTCATTCTTTAAGAGCACATTAGATGCTGTCAACGTGTCTCAGTCTTATTGGACTGAAAGGTGACCAATATTGACAGCAGAAGTATAATATTAAAATATTTGAACATAGAAAGTTATAAAAACATCAGTGCAACATAATTTATGGCAAATTTTGGCAAGACATTGTTAGTATTTTTCCTACCAAGAGTAGGTTTGACATTTCAAAGAGAAACTAGAATACTTATTTCAGAATGGAGACATTTATCCTCACCTGTGCAATTAGGGCCTGACCGATATGTATTTTTTTTCTGGGTGACTTTGCAAGAAAGTAAACCTTGCATTTGTTGGTCCCTTTGCTTCCTGCCAGTTCCTTTCAGTTTCTGTCCTTTTGGTATGCATCCCCCATTCTCTACCCTGCTTGCTTTCAACTATTTCCCATAATTAGTTTCTCTTTGTGTCAATCTCCAGGTGACAGCTGGCTGGATATCACAGCTCAGGATTTGGAGAGGCTTTTGCAGGAGAGAGGCGGGGGGAGAGCTGATGTTGGCAGCCGAAACTCCTCCAGCTCCACCAAGCAGGCGCAGCATGATGGAGATTCAGAGGAGAAGAAGGAGACGGAGGACAACAAGCAGGAAGAGGCGGCTGGTTACAGCCTGGTAGCCGTCAGTCAAGGGATGAAGAATTTCCTCCATGCCATGTCGTCACATGAGGGTGCCGAACTGCCCTGGTGAGACAAACTGACTGTGTAGCTTGATTAATTTTTTTTTGACAATTTTTAGCCAAGATCATTAAATGTAATGATTAATATCTGCTTGAAGTGGTATTTACTCAAAGATAACGAACAGATAATCACACCCGCTCATGCTGGTAAATCTGGCTAAAGTCTAAAGTGAGATTTTCATGTGCTTACATGCATAAATTTGTCTTTATGATCTGCTGTATACACACTCCAGCCTGTCTTGTATTTAGATTGTCTCATTAACAGTATTTCATTTCCTGACATTGTCTTTCTTTGTTTTCCAGGAGCAGTTCAACTCAGCCTTTTAGTTTCGACCCAGACTCCATCGCCAACGCAGTGGACAGACTACTGGGTATGTAGAAGTTCTAAAAGATATTGAACAGTAAATGTAGTAATAACAATAACTTTATTTAAAAACAGAGCTTTACAGACAGGACAAAAAAAAAGAAAAAAGGATGCTGAGGAAGAACGTTGAAAATCAGAAGACTGATCAGTTAAAAACCAAAACATCTCTAAATAAATAAGCAGACTTGAACTGACAGCAGCAGTGGTCGTAAAGTGCACTGCACATTTGTAAACTCTGTTTGGACAAAGTTACTATGGCAGTGAAAAAGTGACTGCAGAAGCAATTGTTATGCACCCGTCTAGGGGGAAGGTGCATAGCATAATATTTGTTTAAAAAAAAATAAATAAATAAATGTTTTCCCAGTCCCCAAACCAAGAGCCAGGATCTAAGAAGATTACAAAAGTTTATTTACAATGTTTTAAAAATAAAACAGGCCACTCAATGGGCAATACATTCGATACATTCAAAGCTACGGCTAAACTAATCTACTACAAAATCACAAGAATCAAAATGTTTGGGGTCTGGGACCAGACAAAAGGTGCTGCTGTCAGTGAGGCTCTCCATCCACTGCAGGCTGCTGAATTTTAAAGATGTGGAGAGCCAACCAGCGTCGGGTCCACCTTGCCGACAATTAGGCCCCTACTGGACAAAGATCTACACACATGCCTTCATGTTAGTCAAAGGATAGAGTTCAAAATCTGACTCCTGGACTACAAAGCACTGAATGGTCTCGGACCGAAATCCACCCTGGACTTATTAGCTCCATATGAAGCATCCAGAGCGTTCAGGTCATCAGGGACAGGTTTACTGTGTGTTCCCAGAACCAGAACCATAAATAGTGAAGCAGCATTCAGCGATTATGCGCCTCACCTGAGGAACAAACTTCCTGAACACCTGAGGTCTGTTCAAACTGTTGGCTCTTTTCCAGATTGTTTACTGCAGCTTTCTCTTAGATGCTCAGTCTATTTTCTTGTCTTTTGATGCACTTTTATGATCTTAATGTTGACTTTTATGTTTTATTTCTATGTTTTTAATGTGTGTCTACATTGAAATCATTTTTCTCAATGTATTTCTTTGCCATTGTAAAGCACTTTGATTTGCCTTGTGTATGAATTGTGCTAAACAAAGAAACTCGCCTTGCCTTCCTGATTCTGTCTTTTTTATTTTTAGGAAGCAAAGATGAGGAGCTGGATTCAGACGATCTGGATGATGATGATGATGATGATGATGATGATGAAGACGAAGAGGAGTTGGAGGAGAAAGAAGAGGATTCCACAGGTCATGCAGAGATGAATGGGACAGGAACTTTGGACAGTCTCAAAGGATACATGGACCAAATGGATCAGGAGTTGATGAGCACTAACATCGGACAAAGCTTCAATCAAACGGTAAATACAGATTGTGATTACATCCTCTTCATGTCAGACGGTTCTCTCTGCTCAGCATCAACCTTAAGATCTGTATGATAATTAATATATATATTTGTCCTTTCTGCAGAATTTCAACAAGGCAGATTTGGACAGCGACAGCCTCCTGAGCGAAGGAGAACCGGAGGAACCCGAGGAGGAGATCCAGCCTTTAGACCTAGACATCAATCTGATCAGAAACATGCTGGAGTCCCTCAGCTGCGAGGCTGGGTTGGCCGGACCAGCTTCTAACCTGCTGCAGAGCCTGGGGTTACACCTACCACCCAACTCTGATCCCTCATAAAGGACGAAACAATGAATGAGGCAGTATTAGAATAACACACCAGCAGAGGTCAGTATCTGCAGCAGACAAGTGCCTTTGTTAAACCTTTGGTACTTTTGTTGCCAAAGGACGTTGAAGATTTATATCATACCCCACAAATTGTTGACATATTGCAGACATTCACCATAGCACAGTGGTAAAGATTAATGTAAATGTTTTCAAACTGTCACTGTTTGGACTTTATTAAATCTATCTAAACAAAAATAAGGAAGGGAGGCTCATAGATGTGTACAGGATAAATTTATTCAACTTCAGTTTTGGTTGCACTGTTAATATTCATGTCTGTTTTGCCGTGCATCTTTTTAATGTTACTAAAGTGTTTCTCTGACAGTATTGTGTTGTAAAAACTCTCAAGTGACAGCAAAGAGTAAGTTCTAGAAAGCACATTGAAGCCATTAAAACCTAATGCAAGAGGAAGACACAATCACTCTACTAACGTTTGAAATCACAGGAAACTATATGTAAAAGTGAGATTATGGAGCAAATTAGGATCAACTATTTCTGTCAGGTTTACTGTGAATTTTAATACGAGCTGCTTTGTGTAACGTTGGGATACATGTGTGTGTGTTTTAAAACAGTTAAATTGGGTTGTTAGGCACAGAATAAATACTTTTTCTCAATAAACTTTCACTTCACTTTCTTCAATGTGTACAGATTGTCTTTGGTGCACCATCATCAGGTGGTTTTACAACATTTTCACAGTGTTTTTAAAGTGCTCGTAAAGATACAATTTACATTTTTAAATATAATACATATCCACATTTCAACAATAATAACTTACATTTAAAATGTATTCTTAGATGCAACTGAGCTTCAGCTAACAACTTAAAACAGTTACCGCCTCACCAGATGACCCATGTAACGCTCTCCTCACTGCAACCCCTTCTCATCTTAGTGGTCAGATTCATTCAGGGGCAACTTCTGGTTAAAAATTCATTCAGTCAATGATTTGAATTCATATATTTTTAACACTGTTCAAGAAACATGTAGTGAACGGAGGTCAAAAGTCCCTCATGTCCCTGTCTGCTATCCCTCTTTCATCTGAAAAACCTTCAGAGTCATTCAAGGGCAACTTTCTCAGAGCTCAGGCTGAAAACACAATCAGTGAGACAGAAAAACCGAAGTCACTTAAATATTGTTAATTGTGTTGCACATACAGTCGGGTCCAAAAGTCTGCGTTCATCATTAAGAATACTCAACAATGACAGTAATGTTAGTAATCAGTCAGAATTCACAAAATAACTCAGATTTTTTATAAATATACATTTAAAAAAAGATGCCCGTTGATATTTGCTGCTCTAAAGTGTCGTCTTCAGCTGTAAATGAACAACTGTATTGTCTGATTTGCTGCTGATTTGTTTCATTGTTTAAGACCCATTTGTGAAACTACGTATTTCCAAGCAAGACCACAATCTGTAGGTCGCAGATTGAACCCCTAAAACTCATCTTTGTGTATCAAAATCATATATTTAGAATATATTTCCATCAAAACAACTCCGTAATTTCGTAAAATGGCTCGGATGTAACTGTAGACCGTTAGAATATGTGGATTCTATTCTTTGGATTGTTGGGTTCTCTGTTCTTTGTTTAAAATTGGGAAGGTCTTCATCTTACTATGTGCTATGAGATGACACTGTAAAACTATGTTGCGCTGCACAATGGTAAGCTGTGATAATGGAGTAATTTAGCCATACATGTTCAAATCAGAAGTTGACTCTAATGAAGAATAATGTTACAACAAGTCTGAACTTGCAAGTTGCAGATTGGTTCTTAAGATTTGTTATGAATATTTGCTATAAAATTCTGGCTGTCTGAATTAGTGTTTTTGAGGCTGTCATTGATACGCTGCAGTTTCAAGGTGGAAATAATCAGCTATGACTCTTTATTTTGCTCATGATGTGACTATAAAAAAAAGAATAGCGTATCTTTAACTGGAGGAGGTTGTTAAGGTAAAAGTCTGTCATTGTTTTTAAAAATACATGATGTTCTTTACTGCTGTACTCAGTGTGGTTAGCACTGTTGCCCTGCAGCTAGAAGATCCCCGGTTCACGTCCTGGCCTGGGATCTTTCTGCATGGAATGTTCTCCCTGTGCATGTGTGGGTTGCCTCCTGCTTCCTCCCACAGTCCAAAAATACACTCAGGTTAATTGATGATTCTAAATTGTCTGTTGGTGTGTATATGTATCCCTGCGATAGGCTGGTGACCTGTCCCCTGCCTTCACCCTAAGTCAGCTGGTGATGGACTCCAGGTGTCTAGATAATGGATGGATGGATGACGTTCTTTAACCAAAACAGGGTGATCTTTGTTTGAGCGGTTTGGTGTTCACATGCTGTGAAAACACTACGTCCTCTCCTGCATAGATGCTGGTGCTCAGTTGCTTCAGTTTTCTGACATTGTCACATTTTGGCAAATATTTTCACAGCAAAAATGCACTGAGAAAGCAACTTAGAAGTGGCAATTTTGCAGAAAGAGGAATGAGTGGCATATGTAGCACATTTATGATAAATATACGACGCAGCAACAAGGGATGCAACCTAATAGTCATAATTTGTGTCATTTCCTGACTTAGTAATCTTAAATTACACCTAAAAACTGACTACTGGTTAGTAAAACTAAGACACATTCAACCTTTGGACCCAAATGTAAATCATTAGTGTGCCATAAATTTGTAACTGGTAAGTTGGCAGTTACCAAAGTATGCTGCTTCCCGATACAGACAGTCTGTATTTTATGACTCCATATCGTAAGCGGATGTGAGTCAGAAGGAGAACTCTCCACGGAATAAATAACACTGTGGTCCGTGTTTAAGTTATAGTGTGTGCATGTCGCATTAGTACAGTACGAAACAGTCAATTATCTTCCGTAGTCCTCACCGAGTGAAGCTACAGAAGATGAAAAAACGGCTGCATCACCTGCCTCGCCGAGTGGAGAAATGCGGCAGCAAGCGGTGACACACACACAGCCGAGATGCCGACCAGAAAGTTCAGCACCATCCCCAGCAGGAGGATGGCGAGCAGGTATCCGTGGAAGAGCAGACTGTGCCAGCTGCCCTGACCCAACACCTTCCAGGGAGTGTCCGGGTGCAGCAGCCACAGCAGGCCCAGCACCCAGCTCTGGTTCACCAGCTGGGCGTAGTAGATGTCAAAAACAGACGCCTGGGCATCGGGAGGCCGGCGGCGCTCGGCTTCAGACACTTTAGCCAGCAAAGTCAGAGAGAGACTGTGCAGGATTAAAGCCAGAGGTGCGTATAGGTACTCCAGATGGTCGATAGCAGAGAAACCGTTGGATGCTGGAGAAAGAGAACGAAGAAGCTATTTAAATGTAAATGTACTAAGACATCCATTGACTGTAATGAAATTGATTATAATGATAAAAAATAATAATAGAATGGATTGTAAAACCTGTAGAACCTATCAATGAGCCTTCACATTTTCAGGACTTGAGCTATGTTTTTTCTCAAGCTATGGCACTTCAAAGTTTGTTCCAAGGACTGGTGCAAAGAAAGCAATGCCAAAATCGACAAGAACTCTCCTTTTTAAAAAAGAATTTTAACTTAAAAAGTTGCAACACCATTGGCCGAAAAACTTTACACGTGTTTCACTTGACTCTTTGATGCACAAAATGTGTCAAAAGTGACCCATATTCAATGGAAAACGGGCATCTCTTGATCCATGCTGTGCATCAAAGGGTTAATAACATGCATATGCACAGAAAAGAATCTGACAAATATGAGCAAGATTAAAGCCAGAAGTGTATATAGGTACTGCAGATGGTCGATACCAGAGAGAAGAAGAAGCTATTTAAATGTAAATGTACTAAGACATCCACTGACTGTAATGAAATTGATTATAATTATGAAAAATTAAAAAAAACCTTTTACCATTAGAAGAGTAGAAGTTTATCAGTTTATGAGGTAAACTTGAGGAATAGTCTGGATGATGATCTCAAAATGAATACATTGATTTCTCTGGGAAAAATGGGGCACGTATCTCACAACAAGAGGTGATGCCAGTTTTGTTTGTGGTTTATGGTCTATGAAAATAATACTCTTGTCTTATAGTCTCTAGTACTATGCTCCTATTCCTTTGACCGTTGCAGTTCACAATACTGGTTAGTGGTGGTTGGATCGAGCCAAATATTGATAATATCGATACCAGCGTTGGTATTGATATTGAACAATACCAGTATAATGAGATCGATACTTTAGTTTCTGTCCTGTGTGTCTTAATCCTCCTCTTGTGATTGGATGTTGTTCCATCACGTGACTCAGCGGCGTTGACAAACAATCAAACATGCTCAGCAGCTACGTCATATATCATAGTGGTGAAAAGTGTCATTTATTCCGTGGCTCTGTCAATCTGTTCCTCCCTGATGTGTAAAATGAGCTGTTTAGCTGTTGGACGTTCCCCAACCAAAACTGAGGAAAGAGGAGGCAGAGAAGGAGAAGTGAGACACAGCTGATGATCAGACTGCAGGCAGGACGATACTCAACCAGTGAGCCAATTACAAAGTCTAGAGCTGTAGCAGGACTACAAAATTAAATAATCACTCATCACAATCATTATTTTTAGCTTCTAATCACTATAGGAAACCGAATGACTTTGGTCTTTACATTTTAAAAATGCGCTCCGCTCTCCACACTAACACGTGGATAAAATCAATTGCTTTCATCTTGCACAAATCTGAAATGAGGACACTTTATCTCACTCTTTTCAAAGTAATTTTTACTCACATCTGTCTGAGCACCGCAGCCACTGAGCAGCACCAGTCTGTACTGTGAGGCGTTTAGGGAACATCTGTAAATGTAGTGTCTGTTGATAAGCAAATGTTCAGTTGATGAGGTGTTTCACCTCTAACCAGGTAGGAGCGATGAACTGGCAATGTCTGTCACACAGAGGGCCTCCTGAAAAAGTTAATCTGGAGTATCGGTATCGATATTGGCAATCCTGGCCCTGTATTTACTTGGTATCGGATCAATCGCACACCACTAATACTGGTATACACTTTGTAAATGTGCGTCTTTGTATTTTGTCTATGCAACTCTTTAAAAAAAATCTTTGAAAAAAATGAAAACTAAAGTAAAAAAGAAAAAAGACTGCCTGAAAAATACAATAATGTGGAACAGAAAAAGAATTCTGGGGTTTCTAAAGAGGTATAAACATATAAGGTTTGATGCAAACAGAACAGGAAACAGTAAGATAGGAGAAGTACAGATACGTAGCGGTTAGGAATTAAAAAGTAAAATTTCCTCCTACTGGTTTTCAGACATTATTTTAGGTTTAACTTTTGGTTTGGTTGTTTTGGGGCAGGTTTGTGTATGGTGTATTTATTTCTCTTCCTTTATGACACTGTGACATGTCTGAAATTCAAATAAAAATAAAAAAATTAGGAAACTGATGGGAGATGAATTTGCAAACCCTGAACTTCACGACATCTAAAAGTTTACCTGTGATAACTATAGACGTTCCACTCAGGATGGAAATCAGAACAGAGATGTGGATGGACGGTGGGGATTCAAGCTTCAGGGCGAAACTCAAGCCCACAGTCAGTGGTGCCAGCAGAGGCAGCGTGAGGAAGAAGAGTCCGGCGTACGAGCTGCTGGCTTTGGCCCACATGACCAGAACCGACTGAACGCTGCTACAGGTGGCAGGAAGCAGCAGCCTCTCGCCCAGCCGCCTGGAGTAACGCTTCAGAGGCACCAGTCTCAGGACATGGAGGAGATTTAAGAACAGGAGGGAAACCAGAACCTGGAAAAGATCCGACAAAGTGTTAATAACTGATCTAACGACTGAACTCTGCACAAGAAAGCAGAAGTTGTTTTACTGATGTGAGGCACTCCATCAATGATTAATGGGCTTTCATTACAGATTGGAGAATGTGTTCATGGTGCTAAGATTTCTCATGGAGCCACCACAATTTTTCACACTTACCTGTAAATAATGAACACCAAGAGGGAGCTGAGTTTGCATCTAGTAAGCTATTTCTTTATACAGTAAGTGGATCACATTTATCACCCACAAAAAAACTGAAAAACAACTAGAAAAACTACAATAATTAACAGTTAAAATAACTTACCGGCAAAAACGCCAAATACTTTTGACATAAATTGGACTTTGTGCTCTGAAACACGGTGATGGATTGTGATTACACAAGCTTAATGATTACCTTATCATAAAAATAATTAGAAGATAATTGTTGGCTGCAGCAGTAATCGGTGTCATTATGTATTACTACAATCAAGTGTAATTTATCTTGTTTTTAATCAATTACAATTTGCTATTTTATGATTAATATGTAGCCATATTCAGTTAGAAAAAAAATCTGTCATATTTACCATAAAATTTCCTGTTTATTGTTCTATTATTTTCAAGCATAACATTCATTGCATAACAACAAATCAGCACATAAGTAGAGGACCAATATCGAGGATGTGTGCATAAAGTGTACAACATACTGACACAATTTTTGTGTTTCACTGTGCAATGTTAACCTGTGAAGTGTTTTACTGCTGCTCCAAGTGTCAGAACATCTGTGATGCCACAACACAAATTAAAATATATATCAATAAAGTCGACATTTTCAGTATTTTTTCATTATACCTAAAGGAAACATACACTACCAGTCAAAAGTTTGACACACTTTCTCATTCAAATGAATGAGAAAGTGTGTCCAAACTCTTGACTGGTAGTACATAAACAGTGAAGGTTAATGTGTGGACTTGTGTGACCGTCATTTAGAAAACTCTCTCAAGCGGCTCGTTCAGCCTTTGGACAGGTTCACATTTATGTGTTGGCCCTTTGGACTGCCATTTGGTTAAACATCTATCATGTTCAGCGACATTAAGGCCTTTCTGTGGCTCCCTGGCACCACCGACTCTCTGCTCTGCCCTTCAAAGCAGTACACACAGCAAATACTGAGTTACAATAGCCATGTGAAAGTTAGCTATAATAATAATAATAATAATAATAATAATAATAATAATAATAATAATAATAATTTTGACAGTTAAAACATGCAACAGGCAATCAAGCAAGATACAGGAGACAGATCAGAGCAGTCAATTAAAATAAACAGTAAAAATGACAATAACTTTAATGAATAATTAGCTAGATTAGCACGCAAATCAAACAAGGGAACTAGGCAGTTTGAGAATTAAAGAAAAAGATTGAGGGTTAAAATTAAAAGTCAAAAAATTAAAGAATTAAAGAATAAGAGTGATGACATCACAACAAAGAAAGTAAAAAGTAAAATATTACAGGAGAGAACATCTAAAATAAACAGAACATAATACAGAATAAAACACTGAAAACTAAACAAAGCTAAAAGTAAACTTCACATTAAAGTCTACAAAAGCGGGTTTTAAGAAGAGATTTAAAAGAAGTTACTGACTCTGCAAGCCTTATCTCCTAAGGCAGGCCATTCCAAAGTCGAGGGGTCCTAATGGACAAAACTCGGTCACCTTTAGATATGAGCCTCGACTTTGGAACGACCAGAAGGGATCCACCCTGAGGATCTAAAGCAGGCTCATAATGGGTCAGCAGATCGAAAATGTAGCTTGGTGACTACTACCACTAAAACAGCATTGCAATGAATCATAAAACTTTCCATGAGCAGTTTTATAGCAACATATTGCTTTTTTTCCAGTGTAAGCATCTTGTTGCTTATCTGCTTGCAGAGACGCAGTAAATGTAATTGCAGCACAAGCAAATGCCTGACTGTCAGGAGAGACATTACCCTGTGCAAACGAAACAGCATGTGAGCGACCTTGTGGAGCCCTCCTTTCACATGCCTTTTACTAGCTTTCGTAAAACCAATAATGACTGATTCAGTCTGACCAAAGAGGGGACTGTCCAGACAAGCAAATCCAGGCTGAATGCAGGAACCAACCTGGCCAAAGCAGAGCGCCACAGGATACGGGTAGTGATACTGTGGGATGAAGATGCCGGCCACAAAGTTCCTGAGCCTGTCAGCCAGCCCATATGTCACCACCAGCACCAGGCCGAAGGTGGGAACCAGCGGTTTCAGTGCATGATTTGATGAAAGACTCCTCATGGCGTAGGCGAACCATCCTGTTCCCCACCTCGCCCAACTGCACACAGGAGGTCACAGGCATGAATCATACAGGAACGAGGAAAATAACCTGAATTCATTTTTAAATGGTCACCAAAAGAAGACACTTGTTATGTTTGGTTAACATATGGCCTCTTGTATGTAATGAAAGTTTGACTAGATTAACACAACTCGCTACTCATTTATTTGGTTCCATGAGAAAAAGGTTAAAAACGGAATAGATGTAGCAGCTTTTATCAGCAATTACCTTTCACCTAAGATATGCTGTTGTTCTGTGCAAAGGTTGCTGTGATCTAAGTGCAGGTGTCTGTTATCTAGTGATGGTGGGGTGAGAGGAAAATTACTCTCTGTAGACCAGTCAGGAGATCAATATGTCCTCCAAAGAACAACAGAAAGGAATTCCAAGTGTTAGAGAATCCTCACACCTGATCTCTAAAACTATAAATCAGGGGTGTCAAACTCATTTTAGCTCAGGGGCCACATTCAGCCCAATCAGATCTCACGTGGGCCGGACCAGTAAAATCACACCATAATAACCAATAAATAACGACATTTCCAAATTTTTTTCCTTTGTTTTAGTGCCAAAAAGTACATTCTGAAAATGTTCAGAAAAATGAAGAAACAAAACGACAAAAGCGAGAAACAAAACAACAAAAAATGAGACAAACGACATGAAACAAAAGAAAAAGAGACAAATTATTTGCGAAAAAAGAAACAGCGACAAAAAATGGACAAAAACAGGACAAAAAATTACACAAATGACATAAATGAGACAAAAAATGACCAAAAAAAATGAAAAAAATAGGCAAACAACACAAGACAAAAAGACACAAAATGACAAAAACGACACACAAAACAAATAAAGCTAGACTGGACCCTCTGGCAGGCCGGTTTTGGCCCGCGGCCTGCATGTTTGACACCCCTGCTACAAATTATTCAAAATTCAAGAGTTTTTTTAATATGTGGGGTTATTCGGAATCAACTCACTGAATGCCCCACGCCTGACCGACTTCAGATTGACTGAGTTTTTTCTTGAAAGTGTTGAACGTTGATGGAGTTGACCGTGTATAAACTACGGGTTAAAGATTCTTAAAGAGGAGAGGGTCATGGCCATTTTTGCATCTGAAGTGTCATAACTTGAGAAATAAAGCAGCCAGAGTCCTGAAATTTGGCAGTCCCATTGATATGCACACACGGTCTTCACTGGTACAACCCTGCTTTGATAGAACAATACAAACTAGTTAACCCTCATGTCGTCCTGCGGGTCAAAACTGACCTGTTTTAAAGTTTGAAAATGCGAAAAAAAATATATATTTTCATAGTGAAACGTCTGATGTCCACATTTTCAACATTTTTGGGAAATCTTTGAACATTTTTTTGTGGAAAAAAAGAAATGTTAAAAATGTTTCTTAAAAACATACACAAAAAAAATCAACCAAAATCCAGCGAATTTTGCACATATCAATGAGCCTTCATAATTTCAAAACTTTGACTACATTTTTTCTAAAGTTATGGTACTTCAAACATTGCTCAACAGACTGATGTAAAGAAAACGATGCAAAAATCAACAAGAACTAACTCACATTTTCTAAGAATTTTTAACTCAAAAAGTTGCAACATCAGAGACCAAAAACTTCACTTGATTTACTTAATAACATACATATGTACGTTTAAAAAAAATCAAATATGAGATGATGAACTTGTTTTTTTAGAAAATGGGTGAACTGATGTGGAATGAACCTGTGTTATATTCAAAACTGAATTGAAACTAATTAACTAATTTGCTGTATTTATCTTAAACAGATCCTGAATTATTGTTTTCTTGCTCTGATTTGGTTGTTCAGGATTAAATATGTTTTGACTCCGTGTTAAAACTTGGTGCTACTTATGTTTGCTGGCAGTGTACTTTTTTTCTACTTAAGTATATTAATCAGTCTCTGGAGGTGTGATAGTTGCTGTGAAAGTTTGCTGAAGTAGTTAAATTTGGTCATTAAAATGTAAAATATTACACAATTTATAATATTGTTCTCTAGCCTGTGAAAAATGCTGGAATAGTCTTGTAACAGTAGCAATGTAAATTACAGTATAAGCACCGGAAGAGACTGTAAATAATGCAGTTTATAAGGTACCCTTTACTGATGCTTTTGCACTTTTGGTTAGATGATGAATAACATTTCATTATATTAACACTTACCCTCTGTGGAATGACAATACAGTTGAATCTAATATAATCAAAATAAGATAATAGAAAAAATAAGGAAGATCTCACGAATTGAAATATATGTATCATAATAGATATATTGGTGAAATCATCACTTAATTTCAGAAAATTAAGTTATTAATGGCTAAATTTTTTTTTTAAATGGACATTTGTTTAGCAGTAATGGATCCGTGCAAGCTTAAAGACATACTAACATCGCAAATAATAGTGTTATAACTACTTGTAAACCCGCTGCTTAAGAAAAAATATGCCAAAACCCGCATATTTAAAAAGGCTCAGCTGCTCATCTGTGCGTAAAAGCAGGAAAAAGCGCGAAAGAAACGCGCTTTACTCACAGTTTGGAGTTCCTCATGGAGTCATTTTTCATCTTTAAACTCCAGTTCTTCCCTCCGTGAACCAGTCACTTCCATTCATTCATGTTAGTCCTTACACCAGGCACTCGGTTACAATAAAAGAACTAAGTGAGCTTCCTAACAGACGCATGGTTTGCTGCCATCCTGCTGGGTGAGAAGCTGCGGTCTGTGCAGCGGACATTCACCTCATTTGTTTTGTCGCTGCGTCCTGATGGACTTTGCTCTCCCCCAGTCTGTTTGACGTCCCATAATTAAAGAAGCAATCAAGGCTGATAATTATTAGAGGTCGTTTTTTCTTGCTGCTGACACACTCTAATAGCTGTGCATGACATGATATAGAGATATCAGCCAAATTCAGCCTTAGTTTTTCTGCAATCTATTCATACTATCTGACCTAACATGCTAAATAACTGGATTTTTAACTCTATTGATATATATATATATATATATATATAATGCATTTTTAATGTGTAAGTAAAACCCTGGATCCATTTTCTGAAGCTCTGACACCTGTTTGTGACATTCCCCTCAGCTTTCCACTCCCACCCCTCACCCACCCTGTCAGGATCCCACATGGCTGCATGACTTGGGCTCTGTTTAAGCAAACAGACTCATCAGACCGAGAGGATGAAGCTCTGGAAACTCACACAGACACAACAGCAATAGCATGAAGGCCTGCGGTCGATCCTGTACCCACAAGCCTGAGAGCTGCAGATGGTTTTTCTTTCGTTCATTTAGGCTCCAAATGGAGGTCTGACACTGATCCTGTTTGCACTAATAAAGTGCACATGCTTTGTGTTTACACTGATGTGAGTGATAAATGTGTAAATGCTTCACTGACCTTCCGCAGAGTGCAGACCAGGTTGTTAGCAATAATCAGCACAGCAGGGGGCAGTAATGCTCTGTTTTTATGTAGGGAGCAATATAATCTCCATCCCTCACTATTGGGACATAGATTTTCCTCTTTTGTTGTTTGTCAGTATTGAATTATGGTCCAGTTAAGTGAAAACAGATTTCTGCAAAGTATTGGCAATTAATTAAAAATATAAAATGCATAATAAGTGATTGATTATCATTCTATAGGTTGACCCTCATTCCTGTTGTGCTTATCCCAAACTGAGGCATGTTAGGCTCGCTCTGTACTTGATTTGGCCCTGAGAAAGGCAGATGCTGTGAAGACACATGTTGTACTAAGACATGATTTGGTTATGATTAGATATTGTCTAGTTGACATTCTTGAGCAGACAAGTTGTCTCCATAGTGGGCCGTAATCTGAATGTAGCTTTCCTCCCAACTCCTCATATACCCAAGGTCGAAGAGAATCCTCAGAATTGATGCTGGCAATGGTCATATGAATGTGTGTGAGTTTGTTGGATCACTTCTCCCGACGTCAGTAAACCTTATGTTATGATCCTGCTCCAGCTTCTGCCCTTCTTTCCCCATTTTTCCTCCTTTCTCCCTTGGGTTCTGATCTGTTTCTGTTTTGTCCTGTCTCTTTGGCTCACTCTGTCACCTCTCCCTCATGTCTCTCTCTGTCTTTCTCTCTCCATTTCACTTGCCTGCTGATTACTATGAGTTTCAGCTGCAGTAATCAGTTCACTCCATTCACCTGTTCTCCACCTCACCTCCACCTATTTAAGCTCTGTCCTTTCATTCACTCCCCGCTGGATCATAAAGACTCACTCCCACTCTTGGACTCAGTTTTTCCCCCTGGATTTTCCCCACCTGGACTCTGTTCTTCTCAGGATTTCCACCTGCCCTGTTTCTAGTCTCCAGCCTGCTATAGCCCCACCTGGACTCTTGTCACCCTCATTCCAGGATAACTGCCAGTCCCCTCTGTCTTCAGCTCTCTATCTGTCCATCTTGTTTCCCCGCCAACTTCCAGATTCCCCGTGTCTGCCTACCTTGCCCCATTAGTCCTGTCCCACACTGGCTTTGTAAGTACTTCGTTTTGTTGCATGGTTCAGTTTATTCCTGTTTGGTTCTTGTAGTTTAGCTGTAGGTTTTTGTAGGTTTAGTAGCATAGCTTTTAGTATTAGATTTGGTTTAGTTTTCCCCTGGTTGGTTTTCTCTTTTCTGTATTGGTTTAGTTCCTGTTTTGTTTAAATAAAACCTGTTCTAATTGCCACCTGTCTGCCATATCTGTGCCTGGGTTCTCAAACCACCCCCATAACACCTTACTCTCAACCTGAGTCATCTGAGTCTCCAGAGTGTCTCTGTCAGCCTCCCCAGTCTTCTCTCCACATCGCAGAATTTCCATAACAGCATTCAAAATAAAAGTTCACTTTATAAAACATACTGCATTGTGGTAGATAATTGTATCCAATGGTATATAAAATGCAGTAGTTGCACCTAAAATGCTGCAATAATGTGATACCTTAATACCCTGCTCCAAAAAATAAAAGGAACACTTGAATAAGTGATATACATTGTGTATTTTATTGAGAACAAACTAACATATGGACAGTTGAAATTATGAACCCCTTGACTGATGAATTTATTTACAATTAAATAAAGATTTTTTGTGTGTGTTCTTGCTTTTCAGCTGATGCTAAAATAAGTGGAGATTGTTAATTTATCTATTACACATAGAACAGATACATAATAATAATAACAGATATATAATAATTAGGTCCCACTCCGACCGGTCCTATGAGAAACCAGTGCTTGCAAAAGGTTCCAAGCTACGTTTTGAATATGCACAAACCAGCATTGGGGGAATAGATATGCTATCTCAGCTGCAGTCTGAATCAAAGTGGTATGCTGCGAATTCGTGACAGTAGGCGTTGAGGGCTTAACCGAGTCACTTATGCTTCCTAACTGGACAGATTGATATCCTAGAAGTTTAGTGGAATCAGTGTTATATTGTGATGGTTAAGTCTTCCCTCCATTTTTTTTGAGCAGTGTACATACTGTAGGCCTAGTACTAGATCCATAAAGTTTTATCTTATCAATAGCTTTGCTATGGTTAAATTTACCTTTGTCAGCTTGTGGAGCAATGCTATATTGAATTATCTCGGTATTTGCTGCATATTCTCTACTGGCATTACTTGTTTTGACATTTTTTTGGGCCGTGGTACTTCTTCTAGCTATCCTTTCTGTTATGTAAAAAGCACGGCCTTTTGATAAATAAGGAATGTGATTTGACAGGTTTTTAGCCGGTAACCTCCAAAAAACTTTAGCTCATGCTCATTATCAACCATAAGGCCTAATATAGACATGAAACAAAGTCATACATTACCCTAATATTTGTGCTTTTGGGTATCCCTTCTTATACCTACTTTCTTTCCGTTGACTAAATACTGCCCTAACATCTTTATAGTTTAATAAACCTAGCCCTGATCAAATTATCGTGCACTGTGTAACTATTGGGAGTTAATTTAGGTGAAGTAGGACTCCTGTCGAGCTCCTCCGTCACCTGTCACAGCCAGCTACCATGTGGCCCTCTAGAGCACTTCACCGTTACTGTGTTTCCAAGCCCACCAGCTAAAATAAGGGCAAGTCTGAAGCAGCACCGAGTAAGAATCACAGCTATGACAAATAGTGCATCATAGTGGGTTTTTTTCATCTAATTTTTACCGCTTGTTGGTCTTTTTAAGAAGATATTTCTTAACATTTTTCAAACTAATTTCTTTATCTCTTTATGTAGAATGTTCTTCTAATGAAGGGCTGGTGGGAACAGCTGATGCATCTGCCAAATGACTTAGACGAGATGGGCGTAGTACTGTCCAGGTAAATAGTAAATCTGCAGTTTTGAGTTCAGAATTGCTTCGTTGCTGTCTTGAGATTGCACTTGTCAGTGTGTTTGTGCCTTTTTGTACATGTCAGAGTGAATAATAGTTGCAGAGCGGCCTCCGGAGAGCCTGTCAACACATTCCAAACAGTGAGCAGCATCTCTGACAGGGAGTTCAATAGCACTGACAGCGACCATTCCTCCATCATACCTATCCCGAACAAAGGTAAAGGGTGTATTTTTACTTCTAGCTCTCTCCGTCTTTACACAGAAAAACGTCTGCACACCACTACGACACACTGTGCTCTTTTCTTCTGCCTGCAAGTGGTGTGTGAGCCAGAGGAGGTGCTAGTTCCCGCTCTTCCAGAAACAGCTTGTGTAGAACGAGGCTACATCACTCCACAGCAAGTGTACAACCTGCTGAGTGCTGAGGAAGGCCAGCCCGCCTTGTATGATCCATACTATATCCTCATCCTGGACTGTCGCAGTGCAGAGAGGTGGGTAGATGCTCTACTATGCTGTATATTTGAGTAGATCCAATAAAAATGTGACCTGTAGAGAGAAATGTAATCAATCAGCAGAAAAGTCTGGCCTTAGAAGACACAACACATCTATATCAACAAAAATGAAACAGTCTAAAGTTCACAAAGACAGCATTTATTGCAGGAGTGTGTGAAAGATTGCATTGCTTTTGGTTTGGATAAATGTATAGATGCTGGAATGATTATGTCCAGTTTTAAGATGACCTCGGAAATGATGTAGGAACAAATTACATATATGCTGATTTTGGGTCAATTGTCAAAAAATCCCATAAAAATATGAAAACCAACAATAAAAAAAAATAACAAGCATAGTCTATGTGACCAAAGCCTGATGCACTGTAACTTTTTCCACTGGGCCACATGGCGTCATTGTTGTGCAAAGACGATAGAAACCACATCAGTTGACTGGAAAGTTGCTTCATCATTTCATTATAATGAACAAGGGCCCTCTAATTAAATTCACGAAATTCACATTCAGCATCCTGCTGCTGGTAGACACTCATTACAGCATCAAAATACGTATTAATCCACTTTTGAAAATAGTCCCTCCAAAATGCACAGCTGACTCCTGGTTGAGTAATGTTGGTGAAAAAAAATAGAAAATCACCACTCTCATCCTTTTTAAATCTATTTTACTATAGAAAAACTTTGTGTCTGTTGCTTTTATAATATATAATTTATTATGTACGTGCAAATTATGAATGAATGCATGTGTTAGGTACAAGGACAGCCATGTAGTGACGGCGCGGGCCGCTGTGACGGTGATCCACCCTGAGCTGGGCTGTCTAATCAGCTGTATAGAGCTGCAGAAGTACTCCATAATACTGCTGTATGCTGAAGAAGGATGCAGCCCAGGTCAGAAATGCACACCCATGTACTTTAACCCATGCACACATGCAGAATAACATATTGAGCAGCACGAGATATCACTAATATATAAAAAAAAACATACTTTTAGTTATGCTAGTGGCATGATTATATACAATACATTTCAATAACAGCTAGTTTGTTGGTGCACCATAGATTGAATTATCTTAACAACTAGCAGTCGATTGCTGTGAAGCTTTGTACAGATATTCAGGCTTTCTAGAGGATGGATCCTGACAATTCTGGTGAGCCAATGACTTCTGCTCTCGCACAACCAGCTGGCTGACAATGTTGGGTTTTACAGAATTGTCTCTACAAGATAGATTGCCATTAAATTTGGTTCACACATCTTCCTCAGGATGCATTTATATCTTTAGTGACCCCTACCAGACCTCTAGTAAAAGTTAAGTTTTTAAAAAAATATCTTGTTAACACGTCCGTATAGACGTGTTCATATGCAGAACACATATTATGACTGAAACAAACTGCAGTGTACTGATGACAGTCTCAACAACATTAATTCAGTCTTTTTGGGTTTCATATGTAACAAACCAGCCAGTCAACTTTTGGGATGGAGCTGTCAGTATCATTATTCTCCTCCAAAATTTATTTCAATTACTTTAATTTTACAACTTGCCATGGTGATGAGCTGGTGTACTGAAGTTGCAGCAAGTGTTATTAAAGAGGAGTGGATTTTGGAGTTACATCCGAGTCATTTTAAGTTGCAAAGGGATAATATCCATCGAAAAGAATATATATGTAACTTTAATACGCAAAGGTGAGTTTTCAGGGGTTTAATCAATGACCAGTGTGGGACTTCACAAATTCACTTTGTCCAAAATTTTAGTGTATGACTTAATGTCTGCAAAATGAATGACATACTTACACGCTAATATCAGATGGTGAACACTGTAAGCATATCTGCTCAGCATCAGCCTGTTAGTATTGCCAGTGTATGTCAGTATGTTAATATTAAGCACCACTGTGCCTTTACAGCCTCACAGAGCCTCCAGCACAACTAGACAGTGTTATTAAAGTCAGCTTGGCTATTTAGATTGTACTGACTTCTTCTCTCTCATCCTCCTGTGATTGGCTCAGTATGTCTCTGTACATATTCCAGTGGGCAGCGTAAAGGCCAGGGCAGACTCCCCAGACCTCCATCGCTGTTTTTTCCAGCTCAGTGGTTTGGGAATGGACCCTGTGATCCTTCTGGGTGGATTCTATGCCTTCCATGCCCTCTACCCTTTCCTCTGCACACCACGTATGGTTCTGGTTGAACCTGAGCGGCACACCCTCACCATCTACCCCTCAGAGATCCTGGAAGGAGCTCTCTACCAGGGCTCTGCCTCCCAGGCCTCTGACTACTGCATCATCAAGAACCTGCATATTACACATGTGGTCAACGCAGCTGCCAACAGCCCCGACGCTTTCCCCAACACGCTGTGCTACCTGAGGCTGCGTCTCAGTGACGACGCCCAGCAGGACCTGGTGGAGGCTCTACCGCTGGCGTCCAGGTTCATCAACGCAGCCCTGAAGGGCGATCCTGCAGGCCGCGTCCTGGTCCACTGCAGCATGGGCAGGAGTCGCAGCTCCGCACTGACACTGGCCTTCCTCATGGAGCATCGACATTGGTCGCTGCTTCACGCCCTGCGCTGGTTGAAGGAAAGGAGGGCATGCACGGCACCCAACGTGAACTTCCTACGCCAGCTGCTGACCTATGAGGAGCAGCTGTTTGGGAGCAGACTCACTTCCCTGGATGACATCCGGCGATGACTGGAGGAAGAGGTTCACAAGATTTCACAATGAGAAAAAGAGTTTTTCTACAATTGGGAGAATGTATAAGTCAAGCTGACTGAACAGACAAGTGGATTTTGTACAAAATGAAAGACCCTAAAAGACTGGAATGAAGTATTTCCTCCACATTAGTATCACATGAAGTGTTTCTTGTGCTATGCCTCAGTAACAAAAGTAATAATATAATCTCTGTTATGACATTTTGCTTGGTGATAGTTAGAACCTGCACACCAATAAAGTGTTTTCTTCAATTGTATTCAATGAGATGATGGTGTTCTTATACTGAGTCATGCAGCCTCAACAGTTTCCTAATGAAAGCTTGCAAATAGCCAGTGTTTATCCCAGTGTGTAGTGTTTACACAGGAACTGCCAGCTAGGAAATATTACAGTTAACAGTTTGCTACTCTTTTTCTTTCTGCCTCATGCACACATTTTAGCTCCACCCTGTTGAACTCAGTAGCATGCAGCAGGATTCCCTCCCCTCTAGTCTCACTTTTTTTTAGCTTGGAAGGAAGGAATTTTCTGCAATGTGGGAGAAAGAGGCAGGTGAAAGTGGGTTTGTTTGGGCAGTTTAAGCACTGCAAATCTGCACAGAAGATCAATGTGAGTGTGCGCACAAATCAGAGTAGTATAGTGAGGAAGCTTTTGAAGGGTTTGAGAAGAAGAGGGAATCTGAGTGTGCAGTATATTTTCAACCCGTGGCAGTAGGGTGACGTTAGTTGGTTTGATTTCTAAATTATAAACCCCCAACAATACTCAGCCACTTTGGTGCAACTGCAGACGCCTCCCCTTGAAATTTACAAACGACAGCCCCCAAAAGTCTCGAGCAAGCATGTGAGGATCTGCACGTAGCATGCACACAGACTTTTTAGAAATCCAGCCCTAACCAGCAGATGGCCAACCGAGCAGTGAAACATCACAGATAGGACGAACCACCGGGATTCATCTTCTTCTTCCCTTCAGCAGAGTCAGTCTGAGCTGAGACTTCAGAGGAGCTGCGGACACACTACTACTACAGGATGCTCTGGATTAGGTGAATATTACCTCCTGAGTCCGATAAGATAAGAAAAGCCAGTCTATATAAACATTACCCAGCTATTTCAGGTAGTTATCAGCTCAGTTAACAACCACAGACCGTGTTTTTTTAATAGTGTTTGCCGTTAGCAGCAGCGACCGTTACAAACTTCTATTTTGTTTAGCTTGTAGCTCGGCTAGCTGAGAAAAACTAGCTTAACTGGTTGAATTCTCGGTAGCGGCTAAAGATGTAAAACTGAGCTAAGCTAGTAAAAGGTAGTAAAAGTGAACAAAAAAATAAGCGAGTTCGTGATGGAAAGAGCTAAAATGAGAAGTGAAAACCACGTCTGGAGAGTAACTGCAAACTTATCGAAACTTGTTATGGCATTCCAGTGCAAAGGAGCGTGGGATGCTGCTGCTCCATTCACTTAGCTTCACGTTAGCATTTAAAAGCTACATATTTTATTTCTTGACCCCAAACGTTATTTTAATTCACTCATATACTCTGTCATATTAGATACTGGAGTGACCACACTGTATTGGGGCTACTTGTGGACAAATACTAGACGCTTTATTTCCACTTAACTTCCGCTTCTCGTAGCTATTTAACTGAAATGCTCACTGGATTGAGGTTTAATGGGTAAACACACAACAACACCAGCTGCCTTTAATGCAGTAAAAGCTCCCCCGTTGCCGGTCAGTTTGCAGGATTTATTGCCGGTAAAATCAGACTCCATTGAGCAGAGTGCAGCCCTCACATGAGCTTCCCCGGCTGGGAGGGGCGAAGACGTGGCAGTCCTCTTCCATCCACATCCTGTGCTATCTGACTCCCAGCAAAACCTCATTGGTGATCAAGGCAGTTTCTCAGTGCAAAAGCTACTGGTATTTGGACCAGCCTTACATTTGTTCACAAGTTGTAGTGACAGCAGTAAAGTTTAATACTCAAATGTGCTTAATGTGTGGATGCTCCTCAGTTTAGTATCATTTATTTGCATGCAAGAGTAAATCATGCATTTATAATGTCCTGGAAAGGATAAAGATAACTCTACGATTTGCTCTTTTCTCCCAATTTTTACTGTCTGGAAGCTAAATCTTCCTTGCGACAACTGTGGAGTCAGGATTTTAATTGTCCTGAATTAACCTTCTGAACTTCTAGAAGTCTCAGGGTGTTTTATTGCTCCTTTCACATTTTTCCCCACTGTAGGCTAGCATACAGTCCTGCATGTCTATGGAAACAAGACAACTATATTACAGTCTTTTGTGCGGTATGACAAAATTGTAACGTTAAGCATTTTTACAAATGTAAAAAAGAACAGGAATCAGCATGTACATTTGTTACCGATATTGAGGGAAAAAGTGGTGGCCCCACATGCTACAGATATTTTTCTATTTGCATGTTTACAACTTTTTTTCCCATTTCATCATGCTGAAAGAGTCTTCCAAGAACTTACTGACAGTCTGTTCCACTGTATAATGTTTCTGAATCATGCTGCATTTAAATTATTGGTGAAATATGTTTTACTTTCCTGTTAATCTCTTATTCCATCTCCTCCCTCCTCTGTGTAAGCAGAGCCTGCTTTTCATCAGGTTACTGAATTTTTATTGTGTGACATTTTGTCTTAGCTGAGTCACTATGTATTTTTAGTTTTTACAGGACCTTTGCAAACACATTATTTTTGTTTTTGAATGAAATGTGTAGAGTAAAGTGATTTTGATTAACTATGATGATTTTAGGCTTTGTTCTGCTCATTTTTGGATATAACCGAATATTAAACTCAATTCTTTCATGGACTGTCAGAGTTGAAAATCTGACGATTCCTCTTTTTTTTAAAAACAGTTTTTGGCCCTGAAAAATGGTATAATATTGGTGATTTTTCCTAAAAGACAACATGCCTTTCAAACCTGTTTGTGGATTAGAGAGTTAAGCCATTAATAGGTTTGTGAAATGATGAAGAAATGTCCATTATAGTTTCAAGATTCTTGTCTTATCTGCCTCGTAGACCTTTTTGTGGTTTCGAGAGCTTGAACCTGCAAACTCCTTTCATGTGTTCTTGAAAAATCATTCATCAGAACTGTCAATTTTCTGTCAGTCAAATGATCTACTAATTGTTTTACTCTAAATTCACTTACTACTGCTGTTGCTACTGCTGTGTCCTAAAAGAACACACAGCTGAAAGTTTTTTTTAAGGAAAAGTAAGGAATAGTAGAAGTGATAAAGGAAAGAAAGTTCTATTCTACAATTGTAGGATTTTCTAAGAGATTCATTTGTAATGTGAGCACTCAAATACATTTTTTCTCTCACAACTAACCTGATACTGTGAGGTAAGAGTTTGCATGTCTGAACAGAATGCAGCCCAATTTACTCAGTATTAGATGCCAAAAAAGCAGTTTAAGGCGAATGGCTCCGCAAGTGTCTGACAGGTTAAAGGTGAAATGGTTTATCACTCATTTCATGTCTTCAAATATAACATACAGCTGCATATATGTACAAACACTCTCACTGCAACGTGTGGCATGACACGGCAAAATTATAGCTGGTAATCGTACAGCTTTAATAATTTTGTTATTTAATGTAGCTTTATTCAGTTTCAGTCGAGTTGAGATGCATTTTCCTTGCTTTCTGCTGCCTACTGCAGACCCAAATTGAAATCCCACATGAAGTCATGCTCCTATTTTCACTGAAGGCTTGTCCTTGTGGCAAAGTCAGAACCTGCCTGAGCCTGTTGTCTGCTTCCAGTGAAAGGCTTAACTAAACGGCATAGATGCACGTTTCATGCCTGACCTTTACTTTACTGCGAGGTGTGTGTGCTGCAAGCATGAATGTAGATGTGGCAGTTCAGCTTTCTGTGTGTGTGAGTTTGAGTGTAAGTCTTTCCAATAGTAATGTGTGAAATTGTATCTGACACCTCCTGTGTTTATTCCCAGTGTGTTGAAAATACAATGCACACATTTTCTGCTATAGTACTGTCAAGATTGAAAGATTATGTTACAGACTGTCTTTGTTTTGCCACAAACAGAGGTCCATACATGAGTAGCTCACTTATAAAAACCTGGTGGTCCTTGCTATTTAATTTATAGCTGGCAATATGGATTTTCAGAATGTTTGTGCATGTTTACCGCCAGCTATACATCACTTACAGCTACAAATCAGTAAATCTATGTGTATTGTCCTTGGTACTAGTGTTCTTTATTCCAATTAAGTCATCAAATTGGTGTGAAATATGTTTAGTGCTTGCTGTCTTTGTTAAATTTGACCTGCTTAAGCTCACAAAAAATGTAGGACTGTCTCTAATAAGACAGAGTTTGTTTTATAGAAAAATACAAACCTTGTCACTTAGCTAAGGGACGTCCTTTAGAGGACTAACTTTAAGGTGCATGTACAGCTGCAGACTGGTGTCATATGATTTGTGGGAATTTCGCTTCTTCTACTGGAATCCTTTCTTTCCAGCACTTTTGTCCAAGTGTATTTCCTTGCATTGAGGGGACTTTTTTTTTTCTTTTTTTTTTTTATCACAGTGTGCTGCACACAAGGCCAGCAAAGTTCAGATTTGGGTATATTTTTAGTCCCATTTGTCTGTTTCTTTTTTGTAGAGTATCTCAAAAATGTGCCAATAAACTTAAAAAAAAAATGTAAAGTTAGGCTTTTGGCGAAAGAAGAGATGATTAGTTTTGAATCCAATTGGGACACAAGTGTGTGAATCCAGGAATTTTTATAAGCTAACCTCTCACACATTTAACCTTTAATGTCTTCTGTTGCATGGATTCAGATGTCTTAGTACAGTTTCACCTGTGTTCTCTTCTGATTTATGTTAGTGTGGGTGTAAATCACAGTGCCACCCTTCACTGGCCAGAAGCCCTGTTGGATTATGGTTGTGCCAACTCCAAAGCTAAACCAGTCACTGTGAAAGCGACCACAGCTTTATATTTGGCTCTCTGTGGTGTTTGGAGGGCTGCACTTCTGAAAGGATTAAGAAAGTACTTTGAATTTTTTAGTTATCCTTTTTGTAGCTTTAGCTTTTGTTGCTTGTGAATACAGATTTGCTTTTCTACTTTGGTTGCCTAAATGGTCAGTTTCCCTATATCACAAAAAGTATTTTTTCCTCGTGCCCTCAATGTTTAGTCTTGCAGACAGTTTTGGTTAGTTTTGAAGTGAGCAATCAGTTGCGACAGTTCAAAAGTAATGCACAAGATAGAATTGCAAAATCAACAGAGTGCCAGAATGGAAACGTGCGAATACATGAACAATTATTTCATAATGAACTAAGTAGTTTTTCCAAAAATAATGTCCCAGTTACTCTATATAATCCACAGGCTTTGTAGGGGATTGTTTTTACTGGGAACTTTATTCTACTAGATGGGAAAAAAAAGAGTCCCAACATACTGTAGGTCAGTAGATTATCAGGCCTTTGATCACACTATTTTAAATTCAGTAAGAGTAGAGGGGGTAATCAAAGATAACAATAAGAGGAAAGGGAGGTTTAGGAAAATGGAGGAAGCATTGTTCTGGATGAGTTGTAAACTCTGGAATGTTTCATGTGGCTCACTGTGAGGGAGGTCAAGTAATTTAGACAGTAGATGACTAAAATATGAAAAAAACTCAGACTTTGCTTTTCAACAGGTTGCTGTGTGTGTCAGTAATGATGGAGAGATCATTTTGACTTCACAGTTTAAGGAAACAGCAGCTCAGTTATCTGATATTCAGGAGATGCTTGAAGTATTATCAGAGATTGATCTGATATCAGCAAATAGAGAAATCCATTTGGAGTCTTGTAATATGCATGATTCAGCTTCCAATTTTATCGAATTTATGTATTACACAGTATGTCTAATTCTCTCGCTGTTTTTCATAGGATGGAGCTGCCATGTTGGTGTTTATTGTTGCTGAGCTGCCTGCAGTCATTGTCAGCCCACAATGATTTCTTCACCTCTATAGGTAAAACCATTCACATGTTGTGCGACTGACCTCCCTGATTCATTTTGTTTTGCCGTTAACATTCAATTACATTTTAGGACTAGATTAATGATGCTCAATTTAATTCGTCATTGCAGTATTAATAGTTTCTCATTTGTATCCCGCAGGCCAGATGACAGATCTGTTATACACAGAAAAAGACCTTGTCACCTCTCTGAAAGACTACATCAAAGCAGAGGAGAGCAAACTGGAGCAGGTCAAACGGTGAGTTTGTGGACACAAAGTTACACACATGGATTAATTTGATTGATATTCAAATATGTACACACATTTTTGCATAACAATAACAACACCTAAGCAACTACCTGTACTACTCAAAACTTTTTAAATATTATCAATTCATTTCTGTTTGTCCATTCTAGTGTTATCAATGCATCTAACTCTGTATTACCATCTTTGTGACAGGTGGGCTGATAAATTGGATTCATTGACAGCCACAGCCACACAGGACCCCGAAGGCTTCCTCGGGCACCCAGTGAATGCCTTCAAACTAATGAAGAGGCTGAACACAGAGTGGGGCAACCTGGAGAGCCTTGTGCTTAGTGACACCACTGACGGTATGGAGAAACAAGACCTGGGCCCCATAATGACTCGGCAAAAACTCTGGAGAACTATTTCGTGAATGGGGTTTTCCAGGTGCTCCGTTAGATGCCAGAAGTTTGTTTGCTTGTTTACAGCGATGTTGTGGTGTACATTCATATTTAATATATTTATGTGGCAAGTAGCCTCGGTTCAAAAATGACTCACTGAGGGAGAAGAGAACATTGCTTATCTCATTAATTTTTACCATGTCTGGCTAAATACAGCTACAATCTCCACACTCAGTCACATCAAGGAGTCTCATTGAAGTTTAAAGAGAGTATTTGTTGTCCATTTCAGACGTTGTTTTGTATCTCGTCCAGAATGCTATATCTTCATCTGTCCTTTCCTGTCGCTCGCAGGATTTATTTCCAACCTCACAATCCAGAGACAGCACTTCCCCACAGATGAGGATCAGACCGGGGCTGCTAAAGCTCTCCTCCGGTTACAAGACACGTACAGACTGGATGCCAACACCATCTCTACAGGAAACCTGCCCGGTACAGTTCTTGAATCAGTTGCATATAGCTGGCACACAGTTTGCAATTCCAAAACTTATTTTTTCAGGATGCATTAAAAAAAACAAAAAACAAAAACAGACCATTACCTTAAAAGTTAACAGCAGATCATATCGAGATAAAAGGTTTTCTTGGTTTCTGTTTTATTTTGAAGATAGTTCTAATTTCGTCTCCTCACATATAATCTGTGTTACTAGGAGTGAAACACAAGAGCCATATGACAGTGGAGGACTGCTATGAGCTGGGGAAAATCGCCTACTCTGAGGTCGATTACTACCACACAGAGCTGTGGATGGCCCAGGCCCTGAAACAGCTGGATGACGGAGAGGAGTCCACTTTAGATAAGGTGACGGTGCTGGACTACCTCAGCTATGCCATCTACCAGCAGGGAGAGATAGAACGGGCGCTGGAGTACACCAAGAGGTTGCTTGAACTGGGTGAGTCCCTAAAATACTTTACCAGTTTTAAAAAGAATAATGGGAGGCATGATGTTCTTCTCACTTTGGATTCCAAAAGGTAAATAATGTCACATAAACATCAATTAGATAAGTAGTCTTGCCCAGTTTTACACAAATAGACTGTATTTTGTTTCATTAGATAAGCCAGGAAACGTGGGAATTGCCCTAATTTTAAACAACAAAGAAAGATCACATCATGACTGAGTATCTGAATTGTTAGAATATACTTTGTAAATTTGAGAAATTCAGCAGAGAGGGTTGAACTGTTGGCCAAGAGCTGAGACAGAGGTCAAATGCAGTAGACACACACTCCAGACCTATTATCCATTTCTTTACGAGTCTGTTGAATTTTATCAAAAACAACATGCTGTTTTTACCCCTTACAGTAACATATTGGGCAGATTATAATTGGGTTATGCCAAATATATACCCATTAATAACTGAAACAGTCACTATTCAGAGAAGTTTAGTTTAGAAGTTTTCTTTTTAAGTGACTAATGATGATTGTAGAGACTTTATGCCAATTGTCTACTTTTTATTTAGTGATTATAGTGATCTAATAGTAATTGCTAATCATTGTTGTTAATCAGAAAGGATGTGGTTTGTGTTTTGTTAATTTCTCTGTGGATAATTGTACAACTCCTGATACTGCACCCAATTAGATCACGTTAGTTTTTTGTTGTCTGGATAAGGAATGATGTGACTGCACATTATCTTTTCCACATATTAGTGGATTGGACAGGTGAGATTGATTTTTAGATTACTTGATCGTTAGTGGAAGGTGATTGACCAGATACTTTGGCAACTGATTAGTGTGCTGAAATTCAGTCTGGTCAGAACAGTATAATTTTCAATGACATTTTGGCCCGTCACATTTGCTCTTGATAGAAAATGTAATCTAGATAATAGACACTGCAATACATTTCAAGGTATTGCTTTGCCAAACATGTAAAATTGCAGAAATGAAGGAGCCTCGATAGTGACCTTGTTATCTGACATTTCCTCCCAAACAGCCTCTGAATTAATGTGTCCTGTTTGTAGATTTTATTTCTGAAAACTGGATGAGGTCAGACTGAATAAACAGCACGTAATTATGTCATGCTGGAACCTTGGTTATTTTGTTTGCAGGCGGTACTGCATTGCTGCAGTCACTATTTGTAATCACCACCATTATTTCTGTTGGTCTCTCATTTTCAGACCCAGAGCACCAGCGCGCCAAGGGCAACCTGAAATACTTTGAGTTCCAGTTGGAGAAGCAGAAAAAGGCTGCCGACGCCGAAACTGAAAAACAGAAGGAGCAAGGGACAACAAACACAACCGAGAAGAAGAAGGTGAAGAAGAGGTCCCCAAAGACTTTCTCTCTCATCCCAGAGAGGAAGAAGTATGAGATGCTTTGTCGTGGCGAAGGAATCCGAATGGTGAGGAAGAAGAGGAGCTGTACAATACCGCAATTCCTAACTTACAAACTCAGATCTAACTCGTTGTTGCCTCCGTTCCTTTTCTCTCAGACACCACGCAGGCAGAGCCGGCTGTTCTGTCGGTACTATGACAGCAATCGTAACCCCAAATATGTGCTGGGTCCTGTCAAACAGCAAGATGAGTGGGACCGGCCCTACATCGTTCGATACCTCGACATCATCTCTGACGCAGAAATGGAGAGAATCAAGCAACTGGCAAAACCACGAGTAAGCTAATTTGAGTATACGTGCATGTTCAATAGATTTTTATCTAATAGCTGGTTATGTATGTAGAGGGGTAGGAGGTCAAAGCCGTGAGGCTGGTTGGTGTGAAGCACGCAGGCATGCGGATGTGCATGCATGTGTGCGTCTCTGTGTGGGTAAATCATGTCCCTGGCTTCACAGCTACGCAGGGCAACCATCTCCAACCCCGTCACAGGAGTACTGGAGACAGCTTCTTACAGGATCAGCAAAAGGTAAGACAGAGCCAGAAGCTGCCAGCGACAGACGGTGTGGGAGAGAGCTGAGAAGGAGAAAGTGGGATTTTCTTCTTGTCACCTCAGCAACTCATCCCATTTCTCCTCTGTACTCCTGTCTATCCATAGCGCCGTTTCTCTGCGCGTCCAAAGCTTAAAGGCTCTTGAGTTGAAGCACAGGATCCAGCTGAGACTGATCAAAGTCTTATACAGCATATAGAAACATCTGTAAACTATTACTGATTTATTATGCAAGTTCTATATAAATGTGTTGTGTCATGCTTTCACATATGACACAGACATGAAAGGAAAAAATGAAAAGAATCATCATTAAAACTAATGAATATTTACTTCTTTGGAAAAAAAAATAGTTTGAACCATTGTTTCTTGATGATCTCTTATGGATATGTTTCTGCTCAGGAGTCTGCTTCAGAAAGGTAACACAAGAAGATAAAGGAGGGGGAAATGTGTTACTTTCTCTGCTAGTTGATTTTAACATAGATGCTTTTGTGAGCCAGGTGGCGTGTCAGAGGCAGGCATTAATTAACTGGCAAATTTGATTATTTTTTTATTGGGCATTTGGATTCTGGCATTGCCTCATGGAACACTGGTCCTTCTTAAGAATAACATTGACAACTAGTGACCAGATCTGCTTTTCTTTTCTCTCCCTCTTTCCTCTTTCTATTTTCCACCCGTCCTCCTGTGTGTATCACGTCCTTTTTTCCTTCTTTTTTTCTATCCTCTTTTTCTCCACCTCTGTGTCCTCGTGCTGTGGGAACTACTGTAGTTAAGGCGAGCCACGGTGCATGACCCCCAAACTGGGAAACTTACCACAGCCCAGTACAGAGTCTCCAAGAGGTAAGGGGTCACAGGTCATCAAGAGGGCCTCGGTGCCTTCCCGTCCTCCTCATCCAGCTTCATCTTTATTTCTGTGAGGTTGCTGTAACGCTCATCTAGTCCTGCACCAAGCAAACACAGTTAGAAAAAAATGAAAATTAGCTACACTTAGAAAACTAACAATAGAGGAAGCTTTCATTTGGGAGAAACAAAATCTTCATTTATCACCATTTTCTGCTAAAACATGAGTGAACCCAAGCTAAACAAACCTCTCTTGTTGGTTTTTGGTGTCGCTGAAATCTTTCATTTTACCCAGTGGTTGAGGCATTTTTGTGGAACTTCACAGTGTTGACAGGCTGCTTTCTTTCCCATATGCCAGATTGTTTGAGATCCCGAGCACTGAATCTCTATTCCCCATTGTGCTTTCCAGGAATGATTATTTTTTAATGACATTCTAATATGAGCTCTGCATTTCTGCTATGCTTTTTGCAACTTCCATATCAGCACAAGTGGTCAAGAGACTTGCAAGGCCTGGATGCACACAGATAGATACAAACTGCAGACTTCCAAGTGTCCCTTTTGTAATTAAATGACTGTTTAGCTTTTATAGTTGCATTGCTTACTGTTTGTTGAACTTGAATCCCACTCTAAAAATAGCCTGCAGAGCAGCCCACCAAAGTATTCAAGTTTCTTTGGGTTTACTGTTGTTGGTAATTAATGTGTGTGTGTGTGTGTGTGTGTGTGTGTGTGTGTGTGTGTGTGTGTGTGTGTGTGTGTGTGTGTGTGTGTGTGTGTGTGTGTGTGTGTGTGTGTGTGTGTGTGTGTGTGTGTGTGTGTGTGTGTGTGTGTGTGTGTGTGTGTGTGTGTGTGTGTGTGTGTGTGTGTGTGTGGATGTTGATGTGGGTGGATGTGGGTGTAAGGGTGTGGTGTTCGTTCGATGGTTTTGTATGTGTACGTGCCAGCCAACATGCCATTCCACATTCAGTCCAGTCACCGTTATGTATGCACATTTAAAACAACAGATGTTGACCCAAAGTACTTTCCAATAGAGAAATAAAATTAAAGTTACAAATTTACTTAAAAAGTTTAAATTTTGTATATATAATATTATAGATTATACATCTGTATAATCTATACAGAGTACCTGACTAAGTACCTGACTAACTTGTATATTAAGGTGAAAAGCCTGCAATATTATGTACCACATCAATGGCCTAACTAATTAAAAATAAAAAAAGGAAAGGTTAAGACGCTGCAAAGTTACACACACTCCCAACAAATCCAGTAATTCCCTCTGAGCAAGCGCTTGGCGACAGCGGACAGACAGATGGAAGAGCTCAGAACCGTTTGACCTCTTTTTGAACTGGCTGCAAGTCACTTTAGGAAAGAATTCATTGGCTCACATTCGGCTCAGTATCCCTTTTAAAAAATATAACTTATTATTAACACAAAGCTTGGATTAAAAAAAAGATGACTCGTCCCCTGGTCTCTCTAGATTCTTCCATGAAGCAGAGGGGGTGGGAGTCGTCTCACTGACTTGGTCATATCCTTATAAAATAAATCCCCTAAATCTGACAATATGTTGGAATTGATTCTTTGGTTCATGTAGTTACAACTTTATATTAATTTTATATTAACAGTTTGAAAAGTGTTTTTTACTGTGGCCCTTTAGTGCTTCAGCCAAAAACAAAAAAACAATCTAAAGTTTATAATACGGTCTGCAGAACTAGTTTGTCCTGTTTTAATAGCTGACCAGAAAGCATTTCTTTGTTGTGCTCAATGAAGAGCTCTTTTGATCAAAGGCTTCTCTTAGATTAGGGTGTGAGTGCGAAAGGCTGGTTGTGTCAGGAAAGTTAAATCAGTGAAAATATTTTGTCATAGTTCTCCACCAAATCACCCTGTGCCCTGAGCTGATTGGAGATTCTAAATCTTGGGCCGTTTCCTGTTTTTCATTTTTTTTCACACCTCTACTTCCCCTTTCTCTCATCTGATTGCAGTGCGCAACTTCATTTTTGCGTTTGAGCTTTTCATGGCATGTGTCCAGCATGACATTACACTCAGCCGCCTTTCCAGAAGACATCTTTACTACCATCTAGTGGACAAATGTGTGTCTCACTGAAATACAACATAGCCTGTTTTGTCTTCTTTCTCAATTTTTTTGCTCTCCCTCCTTTATTCCAGTGCTTGGCTCACTGGCTATGACGATCCAATGATTGACACGATCAACCAGAGGATTGAAGATCTCACAGGGCTGGAAATGGACACTGCAGAAGAGTTGCAGGTAAAGAGTTATTTTAAGGTTGTGGTCGTATGGAAAAATAGCATCTATTAATCCTCATGTCTCTAAGGACGCCTCTGTTTGTGTGGGATCTGATCAGTAGATTTGTGTGACTTTTTTTGTCTGTAGATTGCGAACTATGGTGTTGGGGGGCAATACGAACCTCACTTTGACTTCGGAAGGGTACGATCTTCTCAGTTCATCTAAGTTAAATTCTGTACAGTGGTGTTACTATAACAGGACATTAAAGTTGGTGTTGATTTTCTCTGTACAGAAAGATGAGCCAGATGCCTTTAAAGAGCTGGGCACTGGAAACCGCATAGCAACATGGCTCTTCTATGTAAGTAAACTCTTCCTAAACACACCTAAATACCAGTGTTGTTAACTTTAAATCAACAATATGGATGGCTGATTTGAATAATTGCATACTGTGTAGAAAGTCATTATTCAAACTCATTATTTTCAGGTTTTAGCCAAGATCCTAATCTTTTTAAAGATATTTAATATCTCATGATGTGTACAAAATGATGCAACGTACTGTCATAAAACATGGCAACATGGTTTTAAATGTTTCACCTTTTATATCACTTAGGCTTTAACAAAATGTTTAAATGAAATGTAAAGTGAATTGTTTCTACTGTTAAAAGTCTAAACAAACAAACAAAAAATCCATAAAACCACATGAAGGTCAGTGGGTCAAAAACTATATTTTTATTTTAAAAAAAACAAAAAAAAACAAAGACTTTTACTTTACCAAGTGCTTATCTTGGTACTGAATCTAATTTATTAACCTGTAAATCACAAACATTATTTACATGTACATACATTTTAAACAGTGTCTGACAGCATATATTTGAGAAAGTGAAGCTATTACTAATCTAAAACCAAATGTTTCATATAAAAAGCAATGGGGTTTTTGACTTCATAATTTATTTCATTGTCTACTAAAATGGGGCATTATGAATGAAGTCTCTTACCCCTAAAAACAATGCGAAAAATTCCTGTAGCTGCATTTAAACCTAGCAGTCTCACACTTAGCACTAAAATCTCAGACCGTAAATTTTTTTCTGTGGTTTTGTTCAGGGTGACACCCTGGTATTATACATCAAGGACTGTCTGCCATCTGTGATTATGGGCTTTGCTGCTGCCAGTGACTTTGCTTTTCACAAAAGTAACAACTGAATTAAAGTTGGACCTGCTGTGCTGATGCAATACGAATGACATCGCACTCACTGAACTGAAGAAAGATGAGGAAAAACTATTCTCACATTCATTTGAGCCAGTCTATCAACCTACCTATTTGATCAAAGCCAAGCAGAAAAAAGTGTGTCTTCTGAACTTGAATTATTTCATATATAAGAATCACCTGTTAAATACATGGAAGCACTGCTGCGATATTCACAAATAGAATTTAAATGTAGATGCAGGACTGAGGAAACATTTATTAAATACATCTCATTGCAATAAGGAAACATCAGAGGATACCTGGAAAAATGCAAATGTTTCGCAACAATAATGCCATAATAGAAAAGCCAAGTGTTATAAAACAATGACTGTGACTCCTCTGTATAAATACATAAAAATCAATTAAAAGCCATATGAAAACAGTAGTTCTTGAGTCAGCCGTTAAAAAATAAAAATATCATAAAGCCATTTGACTCCTGATCTTTAAACGGCATGATTCAGTACGACAACAGAATTATTTGATTCAGATGAACCGGTAATCTCTGGATTTTGCCTCTCGTTGTAGATGAGCAACGTGTCAGCAGGTGGAGCCACAGTATTTCCAGATGTTGGTGCTGCAGTTTGGCCTCAGAAGGTAACCGTTTGTACTACATCGTTCATTAACATCCATTATTACTGATCCAGCAGCTGTGTTTGAATTTTATACTTTTCAGAAATCTCAGGAAAGTAGTAAAGGAGATTAAGACCGGCTTTCTGAGATTCATGCAGGGTGTACACACATCTAACATCTGTCTGTTTTTTTTTTGTGCATTCCAGGGTACAGCAGTGTTCTGGTACAATCTGTTTGCTAGTGGGGAGGGAGACTACAGTACCCGACATGCAGCCTGCCCAGTGCTGGTGGGCAACAAGTGGGGTGAGTTCCTCTTCCTCTGCTTCTTTGTAGTCTAAGTGGGTGAAATCATCAAGTATAAACTCACACAGCTTTCTTCTCCAATTTAGCTATCTGTGTGTTACAAGTTCAACATCCCCTTTAAAAAAAAAAACAACCGTTGAGCAGCAGCTTCCACTCTGAAAATAGGAAGTTTTGCAGTTTTGGATTGTGCAATAAGTCAGCATGCCTTGTTTTTTTGTGGAATTATTCTATTGACAGTGTTTCCCTCCCTGCATGCAAAAATTCTCCCGTCACTGTTTTGCAGAGGCGCTATCACTACATCCTTGGTGTAGCACAGTCTAGGTTCCCTATAAAACCATCCATAAAGACTTGAGTAAATGTTTTTATCAGAACATGGTATTTGCTCAAGAGAATGTTCATTTTAAAAGCAATTTAGCTCAGTGTCATAAACAAATGTCAGCATGTGTCTTAGATTTACACGACGAGAAAGGTCAACATTCGTGCTGCATCTGAAGTCATCAAAGAACTTAATTAAGCTTCTGACTTTTAATCTTTTTTATCTTTCTGCTTTTAGTATCAAATAAGTGGATCCATGAACGAGGCCAGGAGTGGCGGCGACCTTGTGGCTTAAGTGAAGCCGAATGATGAAAAGCGACAGCCTCAATATTACCTCCCTGCCCTTGATTCCCCTTCCTTGTGAACCACCGTGGACCAAAGAACACTACTGCAGATCACTGATGACACACGTGGATGCATGGGGTCCAAGTTGCTCACGCCCGTTTCACAAGCACTCCAGAATCAAAGAGATTGATTTAATGTCGAGCCCGTGGACAGCAGTTACCGTCACTGTGACAGATGACATGTACTTAAGGTCGTTGGATAATTTTGAGAAACTCTCGAGCCCCTTTTCGCTCCCATGTGTCTTTCTTTGCACTCCGAATGAACTCTAGCTCTGTGGTGATGTTATCCTTCAGTACTTACTGTAGGGAGCAGCTTCCTTCTTCTTCAGTTTGAACCTTAAAGGGACAATTTGCATTTTTTAGTCAGTCTGTGTGATTCATTGTATTCATTTCATTCGCTGAGCACTTGGGCCTTGCAGTTTTTTGAAAAAAGGAGAGGATCCTTTTAATATTTAAAACCAGAGCTGCAAACTCTTTGTTTGTTAAAATTACATTCACCACATTTAGAGTTCAGTTTTTTTCCCCTAAATGGACTGATTGTTCTGTTGGGATTTCCTCTGGTGAATGACTTTACAAAGAATTGGAGGTAGTGGGCTTGCTGAATTTCTCTCTTTTTCCTTATTTACATACAGCAGTGATTTTGGCTTACAGTCACTATATATTAAAGAAAAAGGCTGACTAAAGAATTGTAAAGTCTGACCACAGTCCAGTGTATGAACACTTCACTCACTGTAAGTTGTGTAACTAATCAGAAGTGATTAAAGTTGCATGCTTTAGCTACATTTATGCAGTACAGTAACGCGTTTGACACTCTTCGAGCTTGAACATGTTGAGTAAATTTTGGTAAATTTGACTTTAAGTGATTCTCACACCTTTGTGTTAGGAAATACATGAGCAAAAGCAACAAAGGAGCAATAGAACATTACATTTCAGCACTAAATACAGTATGTTTTCCCTTACCGGTTCGATTCTGGTAGGTTTGTAAGAATGTCCATGCTGACCAGTGCTTTCAGTGTTTAGAATATGTGGGTTTTTCCAAGGAAGATGCATTTTATTTATATTCCCCCCCACCCCCAAGCCAGTTTTTCTGTTGTTTTGTGTCCTAAATGAAAGTTCCTCTTTTTTTGTAATAATAAAGATTGTTTTATTGTTTTGAAGATGATAAACTGTCCTGCTGTGTTTTGTGTTTGTGGGTGTGTGATGAGGAGTTTTAGAGGAAGGAGGGGGGAAGGTATGGAGGCGTCACGTGACTGTCCAGTACTAATGACACCGTCGTTTGTTCATCTGTGGCAACCAGGGCCAGACGTCTGTCAGGTCGGAGGACAAGAGCAAGAGAGTGACACAACAAGAAGAAGAAGCAGCAGGAACAAACAAACAAAAAAAGTCAGGGAACTACCACCCCGTCCTCAGCTTTACACTTACTCACCCACCGCCCGAAGGATAAACACGAGTTTCAGGGAGCTGAAAGTAACGGCACGATGATGATGACCCAGGTGGAGACCACGGTGCGCTATGATAACGGCTACGAGGACGAGTACATGATGCAGGAGGACGAGTGGGACCGGGACATGCTGCTGGACCCTGCGTGGGAACAACAGCAGCGGAAAGTATGTCGAAGAAATTCACCCCTGATTCTAAAATAATTAAAAGTCAAGTGAAAGTTGGCTAGCTACTTTTTAGTGATGGAGGCAAAAATACCAGCGTTGTTGCTCAGAATTGTATTTGAAGTTACATTTTAAAGTTAAAGTGTTGGTAATTTTTGTTTTTAAAATAAAAGTTAACTTGAATTTACTTTAACAGTTGTACAGAGAACCGTTGGGACGACCGTTAAGCTACCTGTGGCGGCTAGCTAAACGTTCGGCTAACGTCTTCAAAATAAAACACCTGTTGGTGGGCACAGAGCGGGGTAAAACGTATTTAACGTGGCAAATGAAATAAAATTGGTTTACTTTTATAAACGTCACTGAAATTAAACATTTTTATCCTCTATAATTATCTTTTTATGCTTGTATGTGAGGACAACACAGCAGTTTGTAATCCACAGTAAGCTAGCTGCTATTCTCAACATAAATAGCTTAGCTCATAGCCAAAAAATGATTTAATTTTAGCAGAGAATAGACTATTGTAATTGTTCATTTTTTTCAAATTTATGTTTTCAGTCAATTCACGTTTTACTTTTACAGCACCTGTTGTGCTCTTCATGAGAAAAATAACATTGACTTAACAAATAAACTTAATGCGTTTAAATATTAGTGGTTAAGACCCTACATTGTTATTTATGGTGTAAATACACCTGAGTAATTTACATTTTCAGGCTAAACCTCTACAAAAAATCTGTTCAACCAAATTCACCTGACTATTATAAATATTAAGGTTAAGACCCTACAGCATTAGTAATTAAAGTTAAGACCCTACAAAAATTTACATGAAACTCCAACTAAACAAAATAACTGTAGATTCCTTGGAGCCCCGGTGAGCAAGCTTTGTCTTTATTTTTCATCCTATATGTAATTTTCTTGTATTTTTTTTTTTTTACTTTATATTGTTTTTATTATTGTTTTTATTCTATTTGACTTTTATTACTATTTTTGCGTTGTTTATATTTGTTTAATTGTTTTAAATTTTATTTTTTGTTTTTATATGTACTATTTTGTGCTTTGGTTTTATTTTTATTTTGTATTATTTTTATATATATTTTTTAACATATCTGTTTTGATTGTTCATTTGACTTTTTGGAATACATCATGAGTAGCTTTATTTGGAAGGCCAGCATCCCCTAACCTCTAGTGTGCTCCTGGTTAAGAGCTGCGGGCTTGACTTTAGCCAGGGTCCAGGGAGGGAGGCTTGATGGACGGATGTGGTGGGTACCAGCTAACAATAGCTCTGCCTTCCAGCGGATCTCCAGTCTGCTGCCTCTCCACTGATACGCGTGGAATGCGAGCTGTCAACAGATGCTTCTAACACATGATGACGCTCTTGGGATTAGAATGGACACTACATCTAATTTTAACCTTGGGACCAAAAGGCATTATAGTAGGGTTAATCCAGTGTCCTTGGTGCGGAATTCTTTTGTTTATAGAAACCACCCAGAAATATTGTACCAGCACCAGCTCAACTCAATATAGCCTCGACCTCCCACACTCTCAGTTGGTTTTAGGGCTTTAAAAGTTGGCTTGGCCCTTAAACTGCAGCTCTTTGCACAACTGGAGGCCATCGGCTCTGTGTCCCCTGTGGCCCCCATGGTGATGACAAAACTGTATTTTTGGGAACACAATGCAGCAACACGATAGGCAGGTCTCCAGGCCATATGCACAACTATTTTTCCAGCGTTTGTCTTTTTGCTGATGATAATTTGGAGCTGACAAGTGCTCATTGGAGAGTGATGTGGCTCTGTGAGCAGCTGTTCAGACTGATCAGAGCTACAGCATCACTAAAGGTTGCACTTGGTAACATGAATGTAGAGCTTCTTTTTGGCTCCGTGATGATAAAATTGACTCTCACAGGGCTTTTGTTTGCTATATTTGGAGGTACTTTTTGTAAGCTTTTCCAAATAATTCGGCTCTTGTCATGTCATAGTGCAAGGGGTTCATTTTAAATCCCGCTAACAGCTGTGATCCCTCTTCTCCAGTGGATATTAATGTCACAGTGCTTATATGGACCTTTTTTTAATCTACTCGGACAGGTTTATCGAGGAGATTGATGAAGCCTTCAGTGCCCATTCATGTTACAAAGACAGAGCCAAGTCTTCACTGCCAGGGTGCTGTGTTTCATCAAGTGAAAGTGCAGCGATGTTGTGGACAAGCAGTGAATATGTAGGTTAAGTCAGACCAAAGGAAGTTTGTGAAACGAGCATGCTCCGTTGATGTGGCTCGATCTTTCCAACATGTCAGACATCCACATTTATTTTCCATCCTCCTGGACACAGCTTGCCAGTCTCCGCCCTAGTAAGGCCCCACAGGCATCAGTCAGTTCAGTGACGGGGTTGGTCCTCTCTGGATGTGATTCATAAATATTTTTAGCTTTAATCGTCACTGGGCAGTAGTGCCGGAGAGGGCAGGGGTGCCTGGAAAGTGAGGGTTCTGCGAGACTGTGACTGAGTCAAATTTGGAGGACCGGCGGGCGATGTTTTTTAACAAGGAGGGTAGCAGTTCAATGTCACACTCACCCCGGGGGACTCACTCAGTGTGGAATGTGATGGCCTTTACTCTAAAGCCCGTAATATTCTGTTTTTGCACCAGCACTCATGGGGGAAGGCTGAGTGACTGGCTGGCAGTCGGCACTCATATACGTTCTCACTGGATACAAGCAGAAGAATCGGTTGGAAAAAGTGCTAAAATATCTTCATTAAGTGATGTCGCTTTGCTGAACTCAAAGTGTAAAAATACACTCATGAAAGTTAAAAGTAGCTTATTCAAAATGTTGTCCAGTGCTTGTATATAAATAAAACATACTGCATGTGATCTGTTCTTGCTATATTCTAAAGGGACAAGAACACTGATCTGTTACACACTTTTCATTAATCATGTGGTAAAAATGCAAAAAAATGCAGCCAGTGCATTTTTCTGTCTTAAAATTTACATCACACTTTTTCTGTTGGCTTTACAAAGTAAAGTACAAGGACTCATTCAGACCTATTTATTGTTGGTGAAGGTGGAAGGTTAAAGAGGTAAATGTCATCAGGAAGTATGTCATCCAGCTAGCTTTCAACATAGACCCCTGTATGACTTTAGCATCTGCTGCTCAGCTCTTTGATTTAAGCCCCAATAAACATCAAAACTTAATTTCTAGCTTCTCCTCGTTACATACCCTTCACATTATTTTACAAGAGAGTTTTAGATGCTGTCATCCATTATCCATACCTTCCTGTCTTCGCACCCCAGTATAGTAATGATTGTGACCTGGAAGAGCAGCATACATGTACTGAGATAGAGCTATCTCCATGCAGCTGTAACATATCAGCATGTCATATTATAAGTGGCAAAATAGTGACAGAAAGTGACGTGAGAGAAGAACTTGTTCTGCTTCCACGTGACATTTTCACTCATGTTGACATGGAGAGACGTTTTGACGTTTTTCCTGCCGGTCTCTTATCGTGAGGCACAGCAGAGCAGTCTAAATTTAACACCTTATATCAGCTGGAATGTGCTCTGTGGTCGGCTCCTGGCTTTCATCCTTACAGTGCTGAGCGCCTGTGAACTGCTGGCTATTGAGACAGTTTACAAAAATAGGAGAAAGACAATGATCATGTCTTAACTTGGTTTATGGTATTTTAGTACCCCACATGGAGTGCATTTGGTCTGATGAGTGTTAGCTATGGAACTACAATAGAAAAAGTTGAATATTTAACAATTAGACATAACTAATTGTTCACTGAAGGTTAGCCTCAAAATATAGCACAGGTCAAAGCGATGTGGTGGTAGATTTGGTGAATAGTAAAGATTTAAGCTGTTAGCTGTCTCCATTTGTTGAGAGAAAAATCACACCTATTGTGTATCGAGATAATGTAAAAGAGATTATAAGTGAAATGTGATGAAATGTAATATACAGTGTTTTAAATTAACAGTATGGCTCCTGTTTTTTTTTTTTTTTTGTTTGTTTGTTTCAGTCTTTGGTTCATTAGCTGAGCTTCCCAGGAAGTAAATAGTGCTTCAGTTTTCCTGCATTGAATACTGTGCATTTGTACAATGACATTTTTATTAAATCCCATTTTAATTGGCCTTTCCCGTTAGACCTTCACAGCCTGGTGTAATTCCCACTTGAGGAAAGCTGGTACTCAAATTGAAAACATTGAAGAGGACTTCAGGAATGGACTAAAACTCATGCTGCTGCTGGAAGTTATCTCAGGTTGGAAAACTAAAGGATGATATTTTCATCACTCCATGTTTTCTTGTTTCAGTGATTTTCTGTAGGTTATATACGTAACTGACCCTGTCACCTAACATTCTGTTTGCAGGAGAGAGATTACCCAAGCCAGACAGAGGGAAGATGCGGTTTCATAAGATTGCTAACGTCAACAAAGCATTAGAATTCATCACAAGCAAAGGAGTGAAGCTGGTCTCCATTGGAGCTGAAGGTAACTAAATCCACTTCCTGTATATATGAATATACTATAGGCCATCATGTATCCTAAGGGAACCCACACACATATCATTATGTGCCTATATATATGCAGAAGTCTGAACTCTAAGTATATATTTTATCATGTCTGCTACAGCAAATTGTGACAGTTTCTTTGGATTTCAGAGATTGTGGATGGAAATGTAAAGATGACCCTTGGAATGATTTGGACTATCATCCTCCGCTTTGCCATTCAGGACATATCAGTGGAAGGTTAGATAATGAATACATAAATAAATTAGATCTCCTATTTTGATTTCTTTACACAGTCTCCAAAGATAATAGAAACATATTGTGACCTGTAAATGAAATGAAATGATATTTTTTATGAAAAAGAAGTCTTTGTTCACTTGAGCCAAAGTAACTTTTATGATACAACAAAAAACACTGACAAGATATGTAAATTTATATGAAATCTGTTTCTCATCAGAAACATCTGCCAAGGAAGGTCTTCTTCTGTGGTGTCAAAGAAAGACTGCTCCCTACAGAAATGTTAATGTCCAAAACTTCCATGTCAGGTCAGTATTACACCTTAAATTCTTGCCACTGAGTTTGTTTGGTTATAGTGATTTATAGCTTATCTAGATTATCTATAGTCTGTACAATAATGCAGTGTTTGGACACTGAGCGAATTCATCTGACAGCATTATGTCTGTACTAAATTCTTCCTGACACTGACATGAAGCAATACGAAGTATCATGACTTGAGTATGGCTTCAGTGAAATGCTGCCACCAAGTGCTGTTGCATGAGTAATGGTTAAAGCTGGAACTGGACTCCAGCACTTTCATCTCATTAAACTGACATGTTGGTTCTCTCTGCTTATTGGCTGGTGAAGCTGGAAGGATGGCCTGGCCTTCTGCGCCCTGATTCATAGACACAGACCCGACCTCCTCGACTACTCTAAGCTCAACAAGGTGTCGTGTGGTTTCACTTCATAACCAGGATGCTGTGTTTCAGCCCTGTACTCTAACACACCAATCTCCACAAAATTAACACTTTTGTCACAGAGTGAGCTGATAAATTGACATACCCTCTGAAAATGGAATAATGGCAATTTGAACTACTTTTTTTTGGGTGTGTTGTCCTGTGTTTTGAAACAGCAAAGAAGAGTAGGGCTCAAGTGTATCTCGCCTTTGTGAACCTTGTCCTCTTTCCTCTGCTAATAACACACTTGCAGTGTTCACCTGTTTGCCTGTTTGATGAAGTAATTTGTGTAGGCTTTAGTGTTGAATCCAGAGGAGATTACAAACTATCAGTTGACTAGAATTGGTTCATTGGGACTGTTTATGCTATTTATGGCACTTCTGAGTGCACTTACAAATGCATAGCATTCCATAGGACCAGCTGCTTAGTCTTCACTAAAGCAGTTTACTTAATACACAATTTCGTCATAATTACCATGTAAAGGCTGCGTTTTTTGTGCATCTGACCTCATCCATTACAAAATTGGATTTAACGGCAGAGATATGTGGCCTCTCTTGTATGACATACTCTGAAGTGACGTGACTTTTCTCGTGAATTTGAAACCTGCATACTGTCTAGCATATCAGTGTGTGCATATAGACTTGAGCTTTAAGTGTTTTGGGGGCATGAATTCATGTCTTATTTAAATGTTCTGGTTTAATGGATGCTTGGGATTCTCAGTGTTTGTGTATAAACAGATGAGGGCCTCAGTGAGCTGCTTATTTGCAGAGCTGGAGAGCATAGCTGGCTCTTCTCCTGTGTTCATCAAGTGACAATAACATACAAGCAATGCACACTTTCCCTCCTGCAAGAAGGTGCAGTCTTAACCAAATGGAACGGCAGAAGCTGCCGTAGGAGTGTGTGAGGCACTACATTTCCACTGCCAAGTCTGATTTAATTTTAAAGAGTTTTTCTTCATTTAAGTCTTCATTTAAGTCAATACAGATTCTATCTGTAGGGTTTAAAAGACATTTTATTCAATGAACATCTAATAGAAATAAATTGAGAACCAATTATTTTTAATGAATGGAATCATGAGAACTGACCTCAAGTAGAAACTTTTACTTCACCCAGGCTAAATGTGATCTGATACTGTAAATGTGTAGTAGGGGAACGCCACGGTTGGATTCGAAGAGTGACATTTCCATTTGTTTTGGTAACAGAGCCACTCACTTTTCAGCACACAACTCAGTGACCTGCCTTGAAGTTGTCCCTGAATAGTCAAAGAAACTTGAGCCTAGTCCCTGCAGAGCTCCAGCTTAGCTTTACTTCTGCTATTGTCCATGCTGTCACGTTGTGTTCCCCAGTTAGAGGTTGACCAGCCCTCATAAAAGTCAGAAAGGTCTGTGAAGTGATAACTGTGATATTTATTGGTTGAATCTTAGGTATCGCTACAAGGATTATGCCAATTTTTATAGTTAGGAAAGGCTATTCAAGATATAATCGATGATGCACACAGAAAATACAGTACAATATACCACAACATATTATTTATTTCCACTGGATTTTTCTCCCTCTTTGTCTGTCTTTGACACACATATTCACACGCTCAGTCACACCTTGACTCTTCAGTTCTGCTCATGCTGCCAGGAGACAGTTGCATTGTGTGCCAGGCAGCTGTTGAGTCTGGCTCCAGGTGAGCGTGTTCGTTAAGCTTGCAGTGTTATAGCCTGCTGAGACAGCTCTGGTTAGAGGCACACAGACATGGAAGGCTTGGGGTATCCTTCTATCCATTCATCCCTCCATCCATCCCATCATTTTACTACCCCATCCATCCATCCATCCATCCATCCATCCATCCATCCGTCCTACACTGGATCTGTGAGCAGCTGGGGCTGTCATGTAGTTTGCAGTTTCCCACCCCCTACCTTTATGGAACAGATAGCATGATCCCTTTACCCCATTGCACTCTCACTGACTGCCCCATTAGCAAAGGGTTCACTGTCAGCTGTTAGCCTAATGCACCACTCCCCCTCTGTTAAAACACTCTCCTGTCAGAGTCACTTTGGTGAGAAAAGAAAATGTCTGTGATTAAATTTGTCATTTCAGAAAATATGATTTATTTTATAGTGGTGAAATGTTTATTTGAATAATATATCAGTCAATTTACTTAGTGGCTAATGGTCATTCACGTAATTTACATATGCTGGTAACAGAATAATGAATGTAAAGATTTACTTGTCCTTTTTTTCATTTCTAATCTCGAAGTCTTCACTTTGACATGTTCGAGATTAAGTATCAAAAGCGTAATTGAAAAAAAAACACATCAATGATAGCAATATTCATAAGTAGTTTTTGTCAGATTAAAAAAACTCATGAATGTTACGGATTGAGAAAATGAGTCAATAGCAATTGACTTTCCTTGAAAAGTTGATGATTTCATACGACTGGTAAATCTGTTGTCAACACACTCGTATCAAGGGCCTAATAAGCATTCGCCTCATGTGGAAACTAGATTAAAAGTTTTTGTGTGGAAGATCTTTATGATAGATTTTCAAGTGCTGTTAAAAGTGCATGTAGAGTATGTAGCCAGGGAGTTTAGTGTGTCCTCCATAGCATGGAGCTCAGCGCAGTGGCATTTTAAGTCCAGCATTGGTGTGCAGTGGTGTAGAAATGTGTTTCTTTATTTAGGATGATCCTCTGGGGAACCTGAACCTGGCCTTTGACATAGCTGAGAAACACCTGGACATTCCCAAAATGCTGGACGCAGAAGGTAATATTTATGAATTAGAAGCATCTAATATGAGATTTCTGATGAAAATGTTCAGCTTTATAGCGTGCTGATCTTTAAAATTTGCTTTAACTATTTGACTGTTCCTATGTGTATGTCTGTTGGCCCATTTTCCTTAATAGAGGTGTAACCAGCAACCACATGTGTTTCAGTCATGATTAGAGCAGTGTACGACTAACCATCTATGTGTAAAGAACTGAAACAATAACATCAAAATAGGTAGCAATCAAAAGAGGCTTCAAATGGATTTCTCCCTTGAGTCACCAAATTAATTGTAGTTTCCACCCGTCTCTTTATTTCTGCCATGTTGATTTTTCCTCCTATTATTCCTATAGATATCATCAACACCCCCAAACCTGACGAGAGAGCTATCATGACCTATGTTTCCTGCTTTTACCATGCGTTTGCTGGAGCCGAGCAGGTATAGAGGCCGAAACTATCACCTTACCAATTTTTGTATTTAGACAACTTAGCTATTCATGTCTCTCTTTTCAACAGAACAAATGTATTTTGAGAACACAGTTGGGTGCAGAAACCTGTTGTCAGTTTGATTTTGAAATGGCATGCTGATCAACAAATGTGTTGTGAGGATAATGTCATTTGGCGTATTAAAAAGGCTCAATGGGGCACGGCCCGCTGTCTTACTTTGCTGATTTAATTACAATATTTTTGTGCTCTGTACTCTCAGGCGGAGACAGCTGCCAACAGGATCTGTAAGGTGCTCGGTGTAAACCAAGAAAATGAGAAACTAATGGAGGAGTATGAGAGACTGGCCAGTGAGGTAAAGTTTCTTTAAAAAAATATGATAATGACACTTCATCTGATAAACCTTTTATTTTTCAAAGTGAAATACTATGTGAATAATCATAAATACAGTAAAGCTGATCCTCTGCATATTTCCTGAAAGTAAATCAAAGTTCAAGCTTAAGTTTGGGTTAAAAAACATCTCTCTTCTCCCTACTTATGTATCCCCTTGCTGTGATAAGCTGAGACCCATCTGCTTAAAAAATAAATTATTCATCACAGTGTATCTTAACATGAAGCTCTTTTGCCTCTTCACTTATTCCCATGTTGTCCTTGTGTTTCCCAGCTGCTGGAGTGGATCCGTCGCACCACTCCCTGGCTGGAAAACCGAACCCCAGAGAAGACCATGGCAGAGATGCAGCGGAAGCTGGAGGACTTCAGAGACTACAGACGCCAGCACAAGCCCCCCAAGGTGCAGGAGAAGTGCCAGCTGGAAATTAACTTCAACACCCTACAGACCAAGTTGCGCATCAGCAATCGCCCTGCCTTTATGCCCTCTGAGGGGAAGATGGTATCTGTGAGTCACAGCTCAAATTCTTTCCCTGATTATAATTAAATGGTCACAGACATGTTTGTGATTGTGTACACTACTGATCATGTCAAATCATAAGGAAAATGCTATAGTGGTTCAGTCTTAAACAGGACTTAGAAGGAACAAGCACTCACACTACGCTGATGAAGGGTGCTATTTATAAAATTTCTAGATTTAGAAACAAAAAAATAAGTAAGTTTCAACTGATTTTTCCCTTTCATTGTGTTGATAGGACATAGCCAGTGCATGGCAGGGCCTGGAGCAAGCAGAGAAAGGCTATGAGGAGTGGCTTCTTACAGAGATCCGTAGGCTCGAGAGGCTGGACCACCTGGCAGAGAAGTTTCGCCAAAAAGCCACTAATCATGAGAACTGGGCCAGCGGTCAGTTGCAGTAGTACATTTAGCTTTTTAGCTGTCTTTATACTTGCCTTTCTGTTTCTTAGTGCTGTGTCTACAGGTCTGCATGTTTATTAGTTGTTTATCTGCAGTCATCAGTATTCCTGCTACTCAACCTGCTTTTCATTGTTCAAGTGTTTCATTTCATCCAGGGGTTTGTTTAGACTTGTTACTGATGAGATGTAATTGAAGGCTTTAGACTCTGTCCAATACAATCAGTCGACAGAGCGGCCATTTTCTCTATCTGCAATGACCAAATAAGGCCTGTGTTTAGCTCTACCCCACTAATTACCTTGTCGTTCCTTTCTCTTGTGATATTCAGGTAAAGAACTGATCCTTTCCCAGAAGGACTATGAAACAGCAACCCTGACAGAAATCAGAGCATTGCTACGAAAACATGAGGCCTTTGAGAGTGACTTGGCAGCCCACCAGGACAGAGTGGAGCAGATTGCTGCCATTGCTCAGGAACTAAAGTACGCACTCCCTATAGCAGATGTCTGAGTCATGTGTCATGGAGACCCAAGAGGGGAAATAATATCAAAGTCAACTAATGCAATATTGTTTTCTCTTTCTCTCTTGTAAATATTATTTTAATTGTGTTCTGGCTCAAGACAAAGTATAACCTACAGGGGTGATTGCCTGACTAAATTATGGATGACAAGCAACAAAAGATGTGCACAACGCTGCACTGTGCTCACATAGAAAATGCAAAAATGTATTGTTCCAAAAATCATCAGTTCTGTTTTCTTTCTTCACTTTTGAGAAAGTGGAAGCAGAAAACAGTTAGAAGCAAGCAGTTCAGACAATAATTTGGAACAAAATCACTCACCATTTCTCTCTCTCCCAGTCACTCACTGGGAGATGATTTTTAACAACTTTTGAACTCCAGGCCACAGTGGAGGTTAAATATTCCTGATGGATATTCTTAGTTAAGTGTCTGTCACTACAGTATCAGCAGAAAGGTGAAAGGTGTGGTTCACAGACATGCTGAGGGTTTCAACCAGCAATGATAGACACCTGTGTGTCATTACCTGCTCAGTCTGGGATTGGCTTCAGAGTATTTCCTGTTTCATATTTAACAAGCGCTCTGAGCAAGGAGGATAATGGTTCAACTGACAAGCAAAATGGCTACTTGGGGTTTTGTAAGGTATGTGATGGTCAGATGATTATGTTTGCTTGTTCATTTTCTATTTGTGGCTCGTTTATTTTGAGTTTATTTTGATGCTGTTTTCTTTTCCAGCCAGTTGCTCCTCATTGCACTGTTAAGCTGGAATGTCCATTGCTTTCCTGCTAAAAATGGTAAGACTACATTACTGACACTATAAATGTTCTCAGATGCTTACTTCAGTGATTTAAATGTTATCAAATTTTCTTTTCGCTTAATAAACTCTGCCATAAACATTATTTGCCCCTAGCGTGGAGCTGGAACCAGCATAATCCTGATGGGAGCGGTCTCTCAAACATGGAGGGGAATCCCGACCTCGGTTATAGCTCTCCCCCTCCTAATTTTCCTCCTCCACCCAATGATCCAAATGATCCTGCTGTTTCATTCCTGTATGATGGACCAACAGAGGGAGACTATTCTCCTTCTGGAACCTATCCAGCAAGCTTCACTTCAACTCCAGACATGTACGGTATGACATCTGCTTTGGGTCCTATGGAAGAGTCTGCAGCTACCTACTTGACATCTGGAACATCTCAGCCCCAGCCTCATATTGGCTTTCCTCCCCGTCCACCTGTGTTTCAGGCGGGTGAGCTTGATCGCTTTGAAGGCAGTAGTGTGCATGGTAACTTAGAAAAGGAAACCGAGGAGATGGGTTTTGTGCCACCTCTTCCATATCCAGAACCTCCCTTTAAGGGTGGTGAGTTAAGCAACTATGCATCCACGTTTGAGCATGGAAATACGGAAAGGGAAACGGAAGATCAAGGTTTCACGCCAGGTCCTCCTCATATGTCAGCTCAGCTGTCAAGTGCTTTCTCACCTGAAGGAGACTTCATGCAGCCATTTTCACAGCCCCTGGAACCATTTGGACCAAACCTGTTTGACCTCTTCCTGAGTGGTCAGCATCCTCCTGGTACACTGTCACACTTCCAGACAGAATATGAAAACGGTGGAGATCATCAGGATGATGTCCATTATGAGAGATACAACTTCCCTGATTATCAAACCCTGGTTCCCAGTGATGGATTCCTGCAACAGCCCCAGAAGTTTCCCAAGTTTTCTGTGGTTTAACCAGGCTTCACGTTTTTCAAACAACGTGAAGCAGTTCAGGGTAAAGGCAGGTCTACTAATCCATGCAGTTTACTCTATTATGTCATTTGACTTCTGTTCAAGTTGCTTGACTTAAATTTCAATAAAAAGCTAAATGAACACACTGTTTACTTTGTGTTAGTTTGATTTTTATGTCCTCTGAAAGCCTTCAACAGATGTTTCCTGAGCATATAGTAAGTACACAAACTTACTGAACAGTCAGTGTGGTTATGTAAAGAAATACAAAATATATTCTAGTCTTCAAAACCCCTAGTGTGACCTTATCAGACCAACTAGAATTGATTAACATGGGTTGAGCTGATTTTCAGGTGTAAAACTTCAGTTTGACGTTGGACTTCACAATACTTGTTCTTTGATTTGAATTATTTTGTGGCAACAACATAGTCCATTTTATTTGTAAAAATAGAATACTGGTTTTTCAAAGTTATTTGCTTAAATATTGAAGTCAATACAACTGGGTTTGTACATGATTTGGTTCAATGTGAACTTAAACTTGTACCACTCTGTGCTCCATGACACTTTACTCACTATGCTATCAGTGCCTGCTGTTTGACAAAGGCTCCAAATGCCTAGAGGAACAAATGACACCAAAGCCCTTTTCCAAAATTGAAACGGTGACACTTTAATTTTTTTTTTTTTTTTTCTTTTTCCCTTTTTGTTCCAGTGAGCTTGACTACCATGATGTTGCTGCTGTGAACCAACGCTGCCAGAGCATCTGTGACTTGTGGGACAAGCTGGGGACCCTGACTCAGAAGAGGAGAGAGTCATTGGAGGTAAGGATAAGATCAAGATTTGACTTATGCTCATGTATGACTGAAAACTGATGAAAGATGTTCATATCAAAGCCTTTAGTCTTCATCATAGCTTGTGAGATCCTGGACGTTCAAAGATGTCTTTGTATATGTTAGTGAAGTCTCCACAAGAGTGTGCTAATGTTCCACATTGACATGGAATGAAAATGCATTCAAAACCCACTTAATCAAAATGATAGCTGAAGCTTATTTAGATGTCTGTCAATGACTTGAACGATGAAGAGACAACTGATTGATGAGGAGAGATAATTGGATCCCCTCTAAAACCCTGACCCACATAGAAGGGTACAATAGAAGGCTGGAGGGGATAAAGGAGGAATAGATGTAGAAATCCTGCCCAGGAAGTGGCTGGCTCAAAGCCCACTAGCCACTTCCTCTGATCCATGCTGGCCATTCCAGACCTGCAAATGTGTGAGGGCCTGGGAAAGTGGCCAAGGATTAAGTCTGAATGACAGGGACAGGGGTCTGTTCCTGTCCATCTCCTACTCCCCACCACCCTCCATGCATCCTGCCATTCATCGAAACAGGTGAGGGCATGTCTGTTTTTGTGATTTGTGAGACATGAAGATGACTCCTTGTTAGGACATGGTGAAGCACAATGAGAAGCTGTAGTTGGACGTTTTCTAAATTAAAAAACATACAAAACATGCATGTTATATTTTGTTATCCTCTCAGCGCACAGATAAGTTGCTGGAGACTATTGATCAGTTGTTCCTGGAGTTTGCCAAGAGGTCAGCACCTTTCAACAACTGGATGGAAGGAGCTATGGAGGATCTGCAGGACATGTTCATAGTTCATACTATTGAAGAGGTCCAGGTAAGCATACAGTACTCCCAGAACCGTGGACAGATACCTACTGCTATTGGTGTGGTTAAAGCGGCATTTTACAGTATTGCTGCTAATATATGGTCCAGATGACAATGACCTGCTCACAACTTTCAAATGATTATGCATCATATTTGGTTTAATATGAAGCCTATATACAGTTGCTTTGTAAATATCTATATGGTGTCTAATGCTATGTGGTGTGTAATGTTGCTGTACTTGTCACCTGTAAGAAAATCACACAAAGTTATCACTCTTGACAAAATTGAAATTTAAATAAAATTGCAGAACTTCCCTCTTCTACTTCCCCTTCCAGAGTCTAATCGCAGCTCATGAGCAGTTCAAAGCTACTTTACCCGAGGCAGACGCAGAAAGACAGGCCATCTTGGGAATCCATAATGAGGTGCTGAAAATTTCCCAGAGCTACGGGATCAAGGCCAACATTGTCAACCCTTACAGCACCATCACATTTGAAGAGCTTCTCAACAAGTGGGAAAAGGTAGCTACAGTTTTAACTTGCCCTTGCAGATTCATATAGTATGTTGAGTAATGGTCATTATACAAACAGTGGGTGTCTGCCCATTTAAAAGGCAATAATTATGATGCATGTGTCTGTGTGTGTGTGTGTGTGTCTGTGTGTGTTTTGTAGGTTAAGAAGCTGGTTCCTCAGAGAGATGGTGCACTCCAGGAGGAGATGGCACGTCAGCATACCAATGAAAGGCTGAGACGGCAGTTTGCTGCTCAGGCTAATCTCATTGGACCCTGGATACAAACCAGGATGGAGGTTTGATACAGACTTCATTAGCAATTTGAGACCTAATCAAATAAAGACCTAAACTGGGAGATAATTATTTTCAAATGTATTGTACGTAATGGAGGTCCAATGACAGTGGCTTTTTCATGATGATTGATTAATGCAAAGTACAATTACTAATTATACACACAAAATTTTTCTTTGAAAAATGTCCTGGTAGAATTTACCCTTAGCTACATACAATTGTCTCCCTGCAGTGTCAGTAAGCAAACCATCAGATCTTCATATTAGCATCTTATGATCTAATTGGTGTAAAAATTAAGCCGACCTCGTTACATATGTTATCCTGACAGGAAATTGGGCGCTGCTCCCTGGAGATAGGAGGCACCTTGGAGGACCAGATGACCCAGCTGAAGCAATGTGAACATGTCATTGTTGCTTACAAACCCAACATTGATAAATTGGAGGGAGACCACCAGCTAATCCAAGAGTCGCTTGTGTTTGATAACAAACATACCAACTACACTATGGAGGTACAGCACCAGGGAAAACCTTGCTGCAAATATATGCACATAAAGATCAAATGAACAGGAGGTGCATGCAAAACAAGCATACATACACTGCATAAGATGTACTCAATTTCCAAATATGTTTGTCTACATACATTTAGATATTCAATTTTAAACATTTAAGATTCATTAAAGTGTTCTAGATGTGTTGTTTTTGTGTTAACACGTCCACTCTCTCACTGCATCAACAGCACATCCGTGTTGGATGGGAACTGCTCCTCACAACCATCGCCCGAACCATCAATGAGATCGAGACCCAGATCCTGACCAGGGACGCCAAGGGCATCAGCCAGCAGCAGATGAATGAGTTCAGATCTTCTTTTAACCACTTTGACAGGGTACAGCTCTCTACCATATCACATCACTGGTGTCTTTGTTTGAGAAGCAGAGAAGGGGGAAGCCCACTGTTCAGACGGTTCTGTAACTGTGAACAGCGCCGCCCATATGTTCTCTCTAGAGTGGTGGTCTGCAGCCAACCCTATATTTCAGCTTAACTCCTGATTGAGAGAGCAGATGAATATTTAAGTTTGTTTCATTGTTTATTGCAAATAATCCATTATAAACAGTAGCTGCTATTGTGCTGTTTGTTGTCAAATTTAACTATATTTTACCCATATTGTAAGTATTGTAAAAGTTATCACAAAAGCCAAAAAGAAAGTATAACCCATTCAGTGTACCTGCCAGATTTGGGGAACTTTAGAAAACACTGCTTATAGCATGTCTTTAGGATTTAGTCTTACAATTTGGCTGCCATGTTTCATGCTATAGCGATAAGAACATTTCATCTGATGGACTTAGTTTGTGATCTTCATTATGATTCAGTCTGTCCTCTCTTCAACTGTTATGTTCTGTATGGCGAACCTGAAATTTAACATGTAGAAGAAGAACGGAGCAATGGAAACGGATGACTTCAGAGCCTGCCTCATCTCAATGGGTTATGATTTGGTATGTTGATTCACATCAGGATTGACTAGGCTATGATATTAGCTGAATTCACAATTTTTGCCGTATGTATTTTACACATACATGTATGCAGAAGTTCTCCATTAATGCTTTTCTCAGGGAGAGGTGGAGTTTGCCCGGATTATGATCCTGGTGGATCCCAATGGCACTGGGATTGTCTCCTTCCAGTCTTTCATTGACTTTATGACCAGAGAGACTGCTGATACAGACACTGCTGAACAGGTTGTAGCATCCTTCCGGATCCTGGCAGCTGATAAGGTACATGTGTATTTGAGCTAGTGTGACTTACTGACACATAGGCTGACTTAACACATTTTAGTCTCACTATTATTTCCAAGTATTTGTCATGCTCTGCTATTTTGTTGATGAGCTTGAAATGGAAAAGGGGATGCATTTGTATGAATCTGATAGGCAACTTTCCATTCACCACCACAGCCCTATATACTTGTGGATGAGCTCAGGAGAGAACTTCCCCCTGAACAAGCGGAGTATTGCATCATGAGGATGCCACCTTATGCCGGCCCTGGAGCACCACCAGGGGCGCTAGACTACACTGCTTTCTCCACTGCCCTCTATGGAGAGAGCGACCTTTAACCCGACCAGAACACCTTTAATCTACTGAGCGTTTACCTGTCCCCCTACCTGTCCCCCTACCTCCCCACTCCCACCCTACCCCGCCCTCCATCCCTTGATGAAATTAAGGAATCAACGATGCAAGGTGGCTCAAACGTGTTGAATTAAATGAAAGTTTTTATTGATTAGTTTTCTGACACAGTAGGCTATCTGCAATTATGCTGAGCATTGTCATATTACTTGGTATTCTTCCTGCGTCCTTTTGTTTAAAACATGCCCCCCAAAGAAATATAAACTGCCCTGATGAAATTATATTGAAAAACAATGCAATTTAATTTATAACTTGTGTGTTACGTTATTTGAGCAGAAAATAAGATTCTGCAATAAAGGTAAACAGAATAGACAAAGATACAGATCATTTGGTAAAAGTCATACACCAATGGGATAATCTTATTTCAGTAGTTTATCAATTGAAGATAACAGTCCTATTTTGTCTAGCAGAGTTGTGTATTGTTTTCATGTTTCCTCACTATGCCTTTTGTTTTGGGAATAAAATGTTCTGATAAGGCATTTTGAGATGGTTAAAGTGAATTACAGTTTGCAAAAGCAATTTCCGACCCACTGCCATCCATCAATAAACAGTAGGTTCCCAAAACGACAAAAATATGCAGCACCAGCGGTGAAAAAATGGGAAATCGCATGAATGCTAAAGTAAATGTTTACAATTGCCTGGTGCTTTAAAAGGTAGAAAACCCAGAGGATTAAATGTGTTGTATTCATGAGTGATGCAAAATGAAACATTTTCTCTGGCAGGAACAAATATGTTAATGCTTACATGTGCTCAAAATGTTTGTGCTACAAAGCAAGGCACAAATACACGAGAACATGAAAATCAAATGTAACAACAAGGTGAGCCCTCTTTGATGTCGTCATGGAAAATGATGGATTAAAAATAGAAGTGTATGTGGCAGTGGTGTACATGTAAAGCCTTCATTTACATTTTATTCTAATTTATTGTGTTCTGAGGTAAGCTGCAGTAGACACAAGGGATCTTGTCTGCATTTGTGTTTTTTTTTTAAAAATGCATAGAAACCTCTATTATGGTCACACGTTTTTGTGAGTACTCTAACATACTGTACTCATTTTGTGAACTGTAGCATCTTTTTAATATTTTAGGTACATGTAAGCATTTTTTCAGTTTCTGCTTGAGGTGGTTTTAAAGATATATCTATAAATCCCTTATTTAGCCATGTATGCCTTTATTGTGTGTGCTGGCTAAATATCTTTACTTTGTTTCCTAATTTCTCCTTGATGCATTTGAAGTCCTGATGTTAAAATAATGCATACATCCATGCTGAGTTCTCATTTGTCCTTGTCACACGGTGATTATGAAATGGTAAAGACTTCTCATCCTGTCATACACAAAATACTTAAATATCCAGTAGTTGCAGTGATTTAACAAAAATGTGCTGGTACATGCTCATAACATTTTCCACCAAAAATTAAAATTACGTACGAAAGCAATCTTTGGGAGGCTCTTAATGAAAAACAATGAAATCAAAAATTTTGTATTCTTGATTTTGCCCTGGAATCTTCTGAGAACTGCTTATCGGCCACTTCGCACAGCCTCAACTCAAATTGCTGGAGTACATTAGTATTTTAATAATCTATTAGATGCAAGTAAGAGGTAAGAAACTTTCTAATTTTAACTTTGTTGTATTTTGGTAACAAAATGAAGATTCTCAGGCAATACTTATGCCTTGAAAGAATTTGCTGACTCTGTTATCTAATTCAGGATCATGGATTAATTAAATAAACTGTTTGTCACTAATTCAACCCTTTATTTCAGCCTGATAGATTATTGCTTGCAACATGTCTTTCATTTGCAATTTGAAGTCATAATCCACATGTATGTGAAAACCAGAATTCATGACACTGGAACCCGTTGAAATGACTGAAACATCTTTTATTACAAGGACCAGCAGAAAATTACAACTTCTTCCTTTACGGTATACTTTGTATACCAAATTCTTCATGTGTGTATGAAAATACACTTGATTATTATGTGGTCCAGGCTGGGGATTGAACAGACAGAAACAGGTAGTAGTGAATTTGATTGGGTTACTTTGGCAGTGTTTGGGGAGTTCCATTTCAAATGTTGCTTTGCAAGCTAAGAAGTATATCAATATGATTGGAGAGAAAAACCAACTTAATGAAAAATATAGATTTTTCCCCCCTGCTGGTAAAATATTTCAGGCTTAGAAAAGTAACATCTGCAAAGGCATCTTTTTCACCCTAACAAAAGAAGTTGTTGGATGGAAAGAAAATTTCTCGTTCTTTTGTAGTACTGCATCTCAGTGGTAAAAATACAGAATTTATCTCAAGATGTCGCCACAGAACAAGTCAGTGACTGTAAAAATTCAGAGGGGTTCTCTCTTTGAGAAGCACGGATGTGGTCAGCACATGTCAGGCCAGTCAACGTGTTACATAATGCAGTATGCTCTGTGAAAAGTGAATTTTTGGTGCAGGGGTGGTATAGAGGAAAGGCCATGTCACCAAAATGGACCAGGATCATCTGGGGAGACTGAGCATATTCAGGCAATTAGATTTTGCTGAATTTTGTGAGCAAGTGTAACTTCTGTCCTGGTGGCTTGCTAACTAAACAAAAGCTCAAGTTGTTTTGTGATGGGGTCACTAAAACTATTGACACCATAAATATTCAAAGCAAATTTCATGAAAATTCATCAGGTAGTTTCCCAGACTACAGTTTTAATCGAGGGAAAACTTTGAGTGTTTTTCGAAAAATTGTTGGAGTTCATTAAAATTAGACAAGTCCTGCTACTAGATAATGACTATTGACAAATTTATCTCATGGATGTATTATTTGTGAATATTTTTTTCAGTGACAAAACGCATTAATTAACAGCACTGTAGATGTGCCAGAGGTTTCAACTGTTGCCCCTTGGTAAGATGCTAAATTAGCCATCACAACAACAAAAAAAACCCCAAAACAAAAAAAAAAATTGACAGGATTTCATAGTTTCCTGGTTGATTAATGGAGAAAATTGTGTATTTGGTAGTTTTTATGGAAAATTAAGACAGTGTGCAACTATGTACTTCCAATTAATTAAGCTCAGATAATTAGTTTCAACAGTAACACAGAGTCTTTTAGTTACAGCAACCAAAAAAAACCCAGTGAGCTTCTTCTACTAATAAACAGGTCAACATGCAGAGAAACAGTAAATAGTGAATAAAATTAGAATAACAGGAAGTTTTTTTTCTTTGTAAATAGAAACAAAATGCTGTATAGGAAACTATCAAGGACATTAAGAAAATGTAAGTATTTACAAAAGGTACACTATATTGCCAAAAGTATTCGCTCGCCCATCCAGATAATCAGAATCAGGTGTTCCAATCACTTCCATGGCCACAGGTGTATAAAATCAAGCATCAAGGCATGCAGACTGCTTTTACAAACATTTGTGAAAGAATGGCTCGCTCTCAGGAGCTCAGTGAATTCCAGCGTGGAACTGTGATAGGATGCCACTTGTGCAACAAATCCATTCGTGACATTTCCTCGCTCCTAAATATTCCACAGTCAACTGTCAGCTGTATTAAAAGAAAGTGGAACGACAGCAACTCAGCCACCACGTGGTAGGCCACGTAAACTGACGGAGCAGGGTCAACGGATGCTGGGGTGCATAGTCTTCTTTGGGAGCTGTGTCAAAATAACCGGCTCTCTGAAAAGAGCCGAACTTCCCACCACTATTTGCCAGAAATGCAGACATTTCGCCCTTAGTTATCCAACTCAGCAGGGGGTGGTGTCGGGAAAAACAATGGTCTTGAAAATAAAAACAGTGTTCCTAAAAGCTGCCATAGACTGTAAAAGACACCTGCGGTAATGTAAATACCGACTGTTCTGCCGCAGATGGACATTGACGCTGCTTCTCAAACGCAGCCATTATAAAAACATGGCCGTCCCTGAAGCTCCGCCCACTCTTCTAACGGCTGAGCACCTTCTTCTTCCTGCTGCCTCCAGTCTTCCTCCTACACCGTCACTGCCACTTTATCACTGAGGCCCGGTAAATGTGGCCTGTTCGGTTCAAATAATGGCAGACACCGGAGAGGGAGACGACGAATTCCAGTTTCTACGAACGGTAAGCTAGTAACATTTCAAACTTTACGCAACTGCTAACATTTCCTAACATTTAGCTTACTTAGCTAGTCCCAGAGATGCCAACAGTTTGCTAACTCTTTGTAAAGGAGCGAGTGTCTCATATTTTTTTTGTTTTAAAACAGCCTTAATTGGTTTTTAAAATGTATTTGCTTTGTCTCAGGATACAGACAGTAATAGCTCATTAAAATGTTGAAATTCCATCTTTGCTGCATCTCCACAAACTCACCTGAGTGTATTTTCTCTCTTCACATCAGTACTACCCTCAGTTTTAATATTGCCTACATTTTCAGTTGCAGTAACTTTAGAAATTAAAGGAGATAGTTTATGTAAGTTCATGCATAACTTTATAACACATAGCCAAGGCTGTCAGTTAAAAGTTTCCTGTTCTCGTTTTTATTAAAATGGGAATGTTTTATTCAAGTGTAAGTATAAATAATGTAAAATATATGAAGTAGCGGGTAATTTAACTTTTAAGGTTCAGCTCCCAGTAGTAAGATTTCCTATCGTCATCACTTAGTTCAGTCACTAACTTTAAAAAAAAGAAAGGCCAAAAATGGCTTTTCTCCTCCTCATTGCAAGGTGCTGTCATTGTACCCCAGTTGCAAGTTGTCCTCTCACAGCTTGTAATCTTTGCCCTTTGATAAGGGCACGTCACATACAGAGTGTCTGGTGTGGATATGAGACACACACTTACACAGGCAGGGATGCAGATGGCTACTGAGCCCAATACACAGATTGGAGCAAAGTCATTTGGCGAGATCGATCCACGATTTGCCTGTCAGACGTAATTACATCAAATACGTGGTTTCCCCCTGGGAAATTTTTCAGCAGAGGTGGGAGGCCACCCCGGATCCTGATGAATCTTGTCTCGTGATCAGTTTAGTTAGTAGATGACAGGAGAAGCATACTGTAATAGCCTCGCTGATGAAATTGGTGGCATTTTGTAAAATAGCGTTGCTGCTTGATTTATGTCATTAAAATGTGTTCATTTTTTATGATGCTAGCAGCAGTGGTCTCTCTTTGAGGCAGAATGGTACACTGTTGCTATAAAATAAATCTATTGAAATATATACCAGCATCACAAATTCCAAACAAGACACACGAAGCCCTGTTTGATCTGAATGAACTTGCACTTTCAGTTGCAAGGACTTGGGACATTTGGATTAAGTTTTACAGTTTTCACTTTCCAAACGTATCTTGAAGAAGAGCTAAGTCCTCTAGCAATCAGAATGGCCCACAGTGCCTCAGTGTTGGGCTGTGTGTTTGACGGATTGCAGAGGACTGCTGATATGAGGAGTGGAAAGAAGGGTGAATTAGGGGTCAGACAGTGCAGGAATCTTCCCAATATGGAGGTTTGCAGCCTGAGCACAGAGAGGTGTCAGTAGTCCAGACTGGACTTTGGAGACCTGTCATCTGTTGTCCTTCTCTGTGGTTCCTTAAATAGACAGAGAAACCTAATTCGTTTGACGTGGTCTATGTGGCATTTAAATGGAGATAAGATAAATGTAAAAGTGACATAAATCTGCTGTACATGCACTCACAATGCTGCTTGTATATGTCATGTCAGTTGCTTCCACTCAAATACGTCTCAAACATAAGTACGCTCCTGAGATAGTTTTAGCATTTCTTTTTAAAAGCAAAATGGAACTGAATTGCTCTGTTGGGTCACTGCGCCCTGAGATGTTTACTCCTCGAAAAAATCCATTAATATGATATGAGAGTCAGTGGAGATTTAAAGTGTCCCTTGGCCAAAACTGCTTCAGAGCCATTTAATAATTAAAAAGAGTAGATTTCTAAGGGAACACCAAGTCCTGGGATTGTTTTTGGCATGATGAAGGCCTTTAGTTGATGCTCATCATCTGAGGTTTTCACAAACATAAAAGCTGAGTTTCACACTGTGAATATGCTGCACGTTTTTTTTCACTTGACAACTTTTGCTTAGTTACCGTTGTCATCTATATATGTGTGTGTGTGTGTGTGTGTGTGTGTGTGTGTGTGTGTGTGTGGGGGGGGGGGGGGGGGGGGGGGGGTGTTTCTCAGGGAGATGAGGTGGTTTTGCAGAGTACCTTCACCTCCCAGGAGGAACACGTGAAGCTCTGTCTTGCTGCTGAAGGATTTGGCAGCAGACTTTGCAGGCTTGAGCCCACCTCTAACTGCAAGGTAAAAAGCTCCACCTCAGTGGAGCAAAAGGCTGGGATGATGCAAATTCCCCTGAAAAGTTTCAGAATATATTACCTGTGCAAAATGATGCATATTTCTGTATGTTTAACCCAAAGATACAGTATATAGCAGTTGAACATTCTGACTATAAGATTTGAAACTAGTGCATCACAAAAAGTTGTAATACAAGTCAGCATCTGTTTGTCTCTACATAAATTTTAATGAATTTGTTCTACATTATCTACAAGTTTCCTTCTCCATAGTTTTCATTTTCTAATTCACAGCCAAACTGATTAGTATTCAGCATATACAATGTTTCTGTAATTTATTGTTTTATGTGCCAGATTTTCTCCTTTTTCCTCCCAGTTTGCACTGCCCAATTCCCAGTTTGCTGAGACTTTGGTCTGAAACTGCAATGCTCGCTTGTGAAAGAAGCAGACAGACATGAAATTACCTCAAACATCCAGTGTTTTGTCTTTTCATTTCCACCAGAATGTTCCACCAGATTTGTCTGTATGTGGCTTTGTCCTGGCTCAGTGCCTCTCTGTCCGAGCCCTGCAGGAGATGCTGGCCCACAGCGAGCACCTGACTGCAGAGGTGAGAATCTCTTGTCATCTTTTCTCTCTCGGTACATCTTAATATTCCAGCCATCCATTAGCTATGTCTGCTTAATCCTAGAGGGTCACAAAGGGCTCAATGTTATCCCAGCTCATGTTGGGTAGGAGGGTGGGTACAACCTTTACAGGTTGCTGGTTTATCACTTTGATAACAAAAAGAAACAGACCATGTGTGCTCACAATTACATCTACTTCCAGTTTAGGATCACAAATGAACTTAATCATGTATGTCTTTGGACTATTGGAAGAAGCTGGAGCACCCAGAGATAATTCAGGCGGGCAGGGAGAACACATACACTCAAGCTGATCAATAGATCGACAGTAGTCAACAGTCCTAACCATTGCACTCCTATGCTGCCCATCTTAATATTCCTGGAACATATTTTTATTTCCTATTTTGTCAGTGTCATTGTGCTATTTGTGTCGCATAATTTATTTGAATTTCAAACTCCTATACCCACTATATGTTGCCAAGTGATGATATTTGGTAACTTCTGCACACATTAAATATGGCGTTGCTCCGACCTCTCAGTGAGGTCAAGAAGCATATGGTTTTCATTCAGCCAATCAGCAAAGATTGTTCAACGTTACAGCACACTACATCGGGGCATTTGAGCAATCAGCAAAGGCCTGGAACACATCAAGCTTTCTCTTTTCTCCAATGTTGGAAAAAGACAGACTTGCGCCTCGGTCCTCTTCCATATTTAAGGTTGAAATGTCAAAACTAACCATGGTTAGTTGACGAAACTCACACATTTTACAGTTGAGTAGTTGTGCTAAGTGATGATGTATACATTTTTTGGAATGTTTTTTTTTTTTAATTTATTTTTTTTTACCACTAACGGGCAAGGAACCATATATGGTAACTTCACTGACCTTGAATTTCAACATGGAAAAATTTAAATTTTTAAAAATGTCACGAATGTAAGAAAAAGTTTTATGTCCCCCAGTAACAGTCTAGGGTTGAAAATTTGAATTTCAAAGTATTTTGATGAGTGCCCTTCAAAGGGTTAATGTATGTTATTTTGCTTAAACATATGTTCTGTAAACTGTTGGCCACAGTCCTCTGAAGAGGGATTTTTATCTGAGATGCTATTTGGGAGGAATTTGGTCTTTCTTTATTTGTCTGGATCTAAGCACAGTTTTACATTAATATGTCATTAAAAAAGCTGGAACAGCAGGTGTTTAAGTCAGGTAAACTAAGCAAAGTAACTAGGGAACGAAATGTTAAAAGGGAAACATCGTGTGAGATGCAGCATGCACCTCTGTCCAATACACTTTCTGTCGAATCCAACAAACATCCACTTGCAGTTAGCTTGCTGTCTGTTCGGCTTGAGTGCAAAATCTGGCATTTGTACACAGCCCTGGCTCTATAGATGAGAAGAAGTGGTTCATACTAACCACACAACACTATTCTTGTAAGTCCTGTACGTGTACATACTTGTGCACATTTGTTCTTGTGCACAGGAGAGGAGTGAAGGGATGGAAAAAGGAGATAAGTAGAAAGGAGACAGAAATGTCAGCAATCTTTCTTCAGAATGTGTTCTGGTTTTAATGTTTGTAAATGCTTCAATTGATTGTTTTTATTTGTTAATTTTGTTCTTGTTTTCATTGATGCCTTTCTAAATTTGCACATACTGATGGTGATTTGCAGGTGGGAGCTGGAGGTAACCATCGCACTCTACTGTATGGCCAGGCAGTGCTGTTCCTACACTTGTACAGTGGCATGGTGGGCCATCTTTATATATTGCAAAAATTAGACAGAGGGTTTCAGTCTTTATTTTTTCAACAGTTTCATTAACCTTTTCTAACATATCTGTTTATTATGTTTACTGAATATCTGTATCTGTTGTTTATTTCATTCACAGTATCTCAGCTGCTTGTCCTCATCTCAATCTTCAAATGACAAGCTGGCTTTTGATGTTGGTCTGCAAGAGGATAAAGCAGGTGTTTGGTGTTAGAGCTCTTTAGTCAGATCAGGGTTGTTTTGATTCTTTGTATCTATATAATTATAATATCATTTTGTATTTTTTGTGATCTCAACTGTGAGTACACTGTTGGTGGTTTCACACTTTTCTCTCAGGCGAGGCTTGTTGGTGGACCGTCCACCCAGCATCCAGGCAGAGGTCGGAGGGTGAGAAGGTGCGCGTTGGAGATGACCTCATATTGGTCAGTGTGTCTTCTGAGAGATATCTGGTGAGTCAGTAAAAAAGTACATTTTTTTCTCTATTCCTAAATGACAAAGAATACAGTTTGAATATTTCTGACTAGATGAAATGTCAGACACTCTAGCTGCTTAAAGAAATGATGAAATAGTACTAATTAAGCATTTGAAGTTGGGAACTTAAATGTGTATCATTTCCTGCTGTTTTTCTCTCTAACATTCAGTAGCATTTTTTTCCATCAGAAACTACCATTTATATGTCATTGCTTTCATTTTCTTTGATTTCACGCAGGATTTGGCATTCTGTATTTTCTCTGTTTGATGAGTTGTTTAGCATAATAGCTTATGATAGCAGCTATTGTGGCAGAAAAATCTGAATTTGTATTTGTTGTTGATGAGCCCATTTTGCTTATTACCGTTTTGATTCTTCCCAGCATCTCTCCTTTGGCACTGTATTTGACAACAAAAGCTTGAGTGACAGTCTGATTGTTGATGCAGCCTTCCAGCAGACTCTCTGGAGTGTTGCTCCCATCTGCTCTGGAGGTGCAGTTGCTCAAGGCAAGTTTCTTTTCTTTTTGCTCTCTCTCAGTAAGTTGAAAAACAAATGATTACCTTCTCAAATGATTATGCTGTGTTCAAGACATATAGATGTCTCAGAATGTTTTCAGACCTCTTCACTTTTTGCAGTTCTTTGTGTTGCAGATTTGACACCTCTTCCCAACAGTCTACACTTAAAAACTCATATCAACAAAGTAAAAGCATGTTTTGAAAATTTATTGCATATCAAAAACTGAAATCTCAAGTTTATTCAGCCCCTAATTAGAATATTACTTTATAGATATCCCTTCGGTAGCTGTCACAGCTTCATATCTTCTTGGGTAAGTCTCTACAAGCTGTGCACACCTGGATTTGGGCAGTTTTGTCCCATTCTTCATGGCAGATCCTTTCAGCTTCCAACAGATTGCATGGGAAGCATCTGTGAACTGCTATCTTTAGGCCTCCCCACAGATGTTCAAGGGGTTTAGATCTGGACTTTGGCTGAGCTACTCAAGGCCAGCTAGAAACCGTGCCTGAAGCCAGTCCAGTGTTGTTTTGGCTGTTTGCTTTGGGTCATTGTCATGCTGAAAGCTAAACTAGTGCCCATGTTGCTACACTCTGGAGCAGATCTCTGAATCTGTTAACCAGACATTGATGCTTAGCGTTCTGCCTAACAAATGCAAGTTTTGTGTCTTCAGACTCAGAATGTGTTCCTTGTGCTCTCAGAGTCCTTTAAATGGCATTTCACTAACTCCAATTGAGCTGCCATGTCTTTTACTCAGTGGCTTTCATCTAGCTGCTCTACCATGAAGGCCCCATTAATGGAGTGCTTTTGAGATGGTCATTTCTCTGACCGATTCTCACATCTTTGAAGAGGACTTTTACAGCTCTGTTACAGTATCAGTTAGGTTCTTGATCGCCTCGGTCAGTGGTGTTTGTCTACTGGCAAGATTAAACACAAACCACTAATTTGAGTTGCATAAAACTTGCTGGAGATTTATATCATAGGAACACAAAGAACCTTTTAAATTTTGGTGCAGATTCAGACCAGTTATGTTGAAAATGTGAGATACGACATTGGCCTTGTGTACTGTCTGAGTGCTCATCTAGTTTACTAAAATTGGCCAGATGACAAAATCTAGGATGAGGTGGTTCCAGACGTCCATTTCATAATTATTGAGGCCATTATGCTCCTGGCAACATCAAAGCTTTAGAAATGGTGTCTACCTATACCATGATCTGTGCTACTTGTAGTTCCTTGGACTTCATAACTTGGTGTTTCTCTTGAGATGTGTTGTGGATTGTCAGATCTTAATATACAATGTCAAATCTAATCTGTTTGCCACTGATGAATTCTCCCATATGCCATCAATTATTAAGGGAAATAGAATAAACCCCAAAACTTAAAAAAAAACATTTGTTTCAATGTAGATTTTTAATGAACTGGCAGAAATTTTTCAAAACATGATTTGACTCTGTCATTATGGGTGTGATGAAAGGGAAAAGTGAAAGAGGTCTGAATAGTTTATGAAGCAAATGTATGCTGTAAAAGCAAAATAGGCATTACAGCTTTGTGGGAAGTCCTTCTGTTTTACTAAATGATGGTGGAAATGAGTCAAATCAAGTTGCAAATGTTCAAACACAGATTTTAATGCTGCTCGTTAGTCAGTGTAATAGCTGCACAAAATTATTTTAACATATACCCTCTGTTTTATTTCTCTCCTATTTTACTTGTTTGGACATGAGTTATAGGCAAAACTTGTAAAGCCTTTATATCTTGTTTCAAACACAGTGAAGGTCTCTTCCAGTACAGGACAGTGTTTACATTTTTATTTGTATGCTAATTCTAGGTTACCTGAAGGGGGGCGAAACATTGCGGTTACTCCACGGCCACAGTGACGCATGTCTGACTATTCCCTGTAAAGAGCAGGGAGAGGAGCTTCAAAGGTCAGTTGGAAAGCCCAGCCTCCTCCCATGTCAGCTAGAGAAAATGTCCTCTACTTCTGTGACCACGTCTGTTTCCTTAATCTAGGATAATGCATTATGAGATTGGATCAGTCTCCAGCCATGCCCGCTCTCTCTGGAGGCTGGAGATTCTGCGTGTTGTGTAAGTGTACAGGGAATAGGATGATCCACTCACTTGCTGTTTCAACAGATATGTATTATTGTATTTTAGATACATTTTTTTGGTACACATGTAGTTTTAAGTACAATATTAGTCACAATCTATTGTTTTAAAGTTAATAATGTTGAAATACCACTAGGCTACATTATTTGATTGTTGTTAAGATCATAGAAGGAGCTCAGTTGCACATATTGCTCCTGCTTACATCAGGAGCAATGCCCAAGTTTTGTGTTCCAGCTGCTCTTTGTGCCCATAAAGGCTGTACAGAATTACTGGAACTATATTTGGTATCACCGTCCAGGATGGAATTCTGGGTGTGTCCCCTAGTTTGCCATTTCGAGAGTAAAGAGGAAAAAACTATGTGTTGTAGGCTATTCACTTATCTTCAAAGGAATACAAACGCAACAATAAAACCCCCACAATGCTCTTGATATTCTCTAGCTGGAGTGGTAGGCATACGTGCTGGGGCCAGCCGTTTAGACTGTGCCATGTGACTACTGGGAGGTACCTGGGTCTCACGGAAGACAGAGGCCTCCATCTGGTTGATCGGGACAAGGCCGACATCAACATAGCCTCCTTCTGCTTCAGATCATCGAAGGTCAGGAGTGATGTGGGAAACACCCTGGACATTTTTAGGGCTGCTGTGATACAGTCACAGTCTGAAAATTTAACAGTGCAGCAATTTTTTTCAGCTCATATTCATAAAAGTTTAATAATAAAGAAGCTTTTTTGGTTAGTGATACATGTAATAATGCATGATAGGGGATTTTTGCCCGTAGGAGAAGCTTGACACCGGCACAAAGACTAATGGCGATGGCATGGGAACCCCAGAGATCAAGTACGGAGACTCCATTTGTTATGTTCAGCATGTGGACTCTGGGCTCTGGTTAACCTACCAAGCTGCTGATGCCAAGTCTCGTACAGGAGGTGCTCAAAGAAAGGTAAACCCTTAGATTTAATATTAATATTGTAAGACAATCACTAATTGTAAGATTTATTGATGTGTTCACAACAGCATTTTAACATATTGAAAGAATCTGTTGGAAATGATTTTAAATCATGTGTTTTCAGGCCATTTTGCACAGCGAAGGTCACATGGACGATGGACTGACGCTTTCTCGTTCTCAGAGGGAAGAATCTCACACTGCCAAGCTAATCTGGAGTGCTACTCACCTCTTCACTCGCTTGATAAGGTACTAAATGCTGGATTAAGACCTTCAGTCATTTGAAGACAACACACTGAAGAGCCATGCTTTCTCTAACATCGTGAAAAATTGGAAAGTTTTCAACCATTAACATGACTGGGGTCAAATGACAAACTACATGTCCAGCTGAGAACAGGTTTACAACGCAAATTTTGTGTTTGACTTACTGTGTCATAACTATGAAGAGAAATCTTGTGCCGTTAGTTTTGGAATGCTTCCATAACAGCAGTGTTTGAGGCACATTTCAGAACACTGTGGGGATGCTGTTAGGGACGTCAAAAAGTGTTCTTACTTCTGCATTGAGAGAGAAATCTGGGAGATAAAATAAGTTGTGACTCTGGTACTGTCTCAAACTATTGATTTTATTTTTGTAAAAAACTGAAAAAATCATATGCATAGACCAAAATTGTAAATTTGACACGAGTTTCACAATCAGATTGACCCTTGATTCAGATGACGATAACACTGGCCAGTCAGTCATATTAGTCAGCATTTAAAGCCATTAAAATGCAAGAAGATTTTGAAGTCAATTTAAGTCTAAAAAACAGGTCTCATGTTTTTTAGGAAATTGGATGGCTTTAATCAAGAAGGAAACCTTCCCACTGTCAGCCTGCCAGTAGAGATAGTGAAATCCAGTCTACAGGATCTAATAAACTACTTCCAGCCTCCTCTTGATGGACAAAGCCATGAAGCTAAACAGAACACCATGACAGCGCTGAAGAATCGGCAGAACATGTTTCGAGAAGAGGTAAATCTAACACGTGTTAATGAGTAAATCGGTCCTCCATATGATTTGTTGCACTGCTCCATAAGTATACCATCTTTTCTTCTCAGGGCATGATAGATTTGGTCGTAGATTGCATTGACCGTCTTCACCAATACAGCAGTACTTCTCATTTTGCTGAAGCTCCTCAGAGTGACACGGGAGAAGAGTGGGAGACCATCCTAAGCCATTTTTATGAGCTCCTGGGTGAGAATTAACACATCTTGCAAATGTAGTGGGCTCAGTGGTACTTTCTGACAGATATCAACGGGCTACACATTTTTCCTCTTTAACATCTACCGATCTCCTAATAACCCATTCAAATGCATATTTTGTTCAAGGTTGCCTTCTTTTTTTCCCCTTCAGCCGCTCTGATCCGGGGAAACCGTGTGAACTGCGCACATTTTTCAGGTTCTCTCGACTGGCTCATTAGCAGGTTGGACCGGCTGGAGGCCTCTTCTGGTGGGTTTGATTCAATTGCAATCCGATTTTTCAGTTGTATTCATAATACATTCATGCTATGATATATTTTTAAATACATTTCAGTTGTTTCCCATCACTGATTTCATAGTGAAATATTTAAGGCATATGCTGTCATCTGCTGTACATCATTTAACATTACTTACCTCAAAATTATAGAAAAATATGGAACTAGAGGTTAAATACAGGGTGTCTTCCACGCAATAATGAGCAATTGTATTTTCAGGAGTCTTGGAGGTTTTACACTGTGTTCTTGTGGAAAGTCCCAAAGCGCTCAATGTCATCAAAGATGGACATATTCAGTCTATCATCTCATTTCTAGACAAGCATGGATGCAACCACAAGGTAGTGTGTGTGAAAGAATTTTGTGTGTGTGTGTGCGTTACGTTCTGCAAAGAAATCTTGAGATGTAATGTGCATGTTTTTATAAATGATATAAGCAGTAGCTAAATTTGTAATGAAAAACACATCTGTCATCATCATAGTGGAAATGACTCTAAATGTGCCCTTGAGCTTTTGCAGTTCCAACATGTTTCAAGAACGTTGAGACAAGTATTGCAGCTGTTAGCAGCTATAATAGTGGTTTACGAGCTGTTTCCTATTGCGGGGCATCATTTCCATTTGTTTATTGAGCTATTGCTGCTTGAAGTGCTGACAGGTTGTGTTCCAGGTGCTGGAGATGCTGTGCTCTCTGTGTGTGTGCCATGGTGTGGCGGTGCGGTCCAATCAGAACCTCATCTGTGACAGCCTGCTGCCAGACAGAGATTTGCTACTCCAAACACGTCTGGTTAATCAGGTCACCAGGTAATTTAGAACGTTTTCTGTGAATGGAACTGCCTTTCTTGTTTCACCTCAGTCATTCTCCTTGCTTCCATTCTGTCTTACACTTTTTCTGTTCAGTATTTTCCTGAATTCCTCCACATTTTGACTTGTCTCTAATTATTTTCTTTCAGAGTACACATAAACAGACACAAAAGTTACTCAAAACATATATACGTTTGTGATTAGTTATACCAAAGTGGGTTTTGAAAATATGACTGAAGTGCATCTTTTAGTATTCCATCCTTGCTTTTTAAAATTTTTATAGGCTCGCTGAATGGAAGCCCTCTTTCTGTGGCTCTTCTCATGCTTGATCATGCATTTGTTTTCCATCTGTAATGCGTCCACATCCTTGATACAAGAAATGCTTTAGATTTCTGTCCAGCACAGCACTCGGCTTTTCTCTGTTGGACATTACTGAAGACTTACTTGCCTCTTTCATTGCTATCTTTTCATCAGCTGTACTACTTCTTTTTGTCTGAATAGATCAGACCAATAATGTCGATGGTAGTGCACAGATGTTCCGTCTCAGCCTTTTTTCAATGAGACGCTAAAAAAATTTCCTGCTGCCTGAGGTGGTTTGACTGAACTGAGTCAATCTTTGGACATTCTTTAGCCAGTTTCCTCATGCTTCATGTACTCATGTTCTTTCAATATTTTGGCCTGCTGTGCCAGTCTAATCTTGAAGGCAGTTTCCATTTCCCTTTTCCTTTGTGCTTGTTTTTTGCCTTCTTTTTTCTCTCTCAATCTGCTCTTTCTCTGTAAGCAGCTGCCTTCTTTTATCATGCTTTTCTCCATCAGCCCTATCCATTTTATTCCTGAGGCCTTATAGCTTATTTTGTCTCATATTCCTCACACCTGCTCAGTCCATTCCCCAGCTCTCTCTTCCTCCTGAAGCATTTCTTGTTCCATCACTTTTACTTTTTGTTCCTCTAAATGCTTCATTAGTACATCTGCTTTCATTCAGATTTCATTTATCTTATCAATTTCCTTTCTTTTCTCCATCTTCTCTTCCTCACCCACCGCATTTCGCCAATTCTCCCAGACGCTCTTTTGTCTATTCTTTTTTCCTATCCATTCTTTTCATCCATTTTATCATGTTCCACTTATCATTTTACATCTCATTTTTCAATCATTGCTTACTCCAAACATTAAAGGTTCTGATTCAGAGCTAATAGTTGATATGCTTGATTTCTTCATGTGATAAGAGTAACATTTTACCAGGGAGATTCTGACTAAAACTGACTTGAAACCACCAGCTAAGCTCTAGTAGAGACGCCTCTTCACTCTGTTGGAGTTGGTCGCTCGGTCCTCTCTGAGTGGTGTTATGAAATGATGCGTCTTTTGCTTTATGAACAGTCTTGTACTGAAGTGTGCAAGAAAAATGCTTGAACTGCAGAATTTGTTTTTCAAAATATTGTACTAAAAATATTGTAGTCTCAACAACTGTAATGCACCATAATCCTCTATCCTTTCTGAGCCTTTTTGTGTCTCTTTGATTCTGTCTGCGACACGACTTCACCACAGCATGAGACCAAACATCTTCCTGGATATGGGAGAAGATTCAGCCCAGCATCGGAAGTGGTACTATGAGTTGGTTGTGGATCATGTCAACCCCTTCCTTACGCCTGAGCCCACACACCTGCGTATTGGCTGGGCTTGCACTAATGGCTATCAGCCCAGGCCCACAGGAGGAGAGGGCTGGGGAGGCAACGGAGTGGGAGACGACCTCTGCTCATATGGCTTTGATGGGCTTCACCTCTGGTCAGGTGAGGATGAGCTCAAACAGAGATAAAAGACGTGTAATGTAGTGTTTCTAGGGATCTTGCACACTGGACCTTGGTTGTATAACCCTATTGCAGTCTTTTTCAATTTTGTCAAAGTGCAAAATAATGGCCAGTCACATGGGTTTTACTGATCTTTAGAGTTTAATTATAATTTAAATACCCAGTAAGACTGTAGATGTAGACATGCTCGGTTGCTCCACGTGTTCCAAAGACAAATCTCAGTGTCTACACAGATACTTTGAGGCAAATAGCTGTATCTGTTTATGTTGCAGAGTGGTACAAGTTAAGATTGAGATCACATGTTAATGCATGAATTTACTTAGTGCTGTAGAAGCCATGTATGGAAGATTTACCATACCTAATTAAAATGAGCAATAAAGAAATTCAATAAAATTGATCTTTTATAATTAGCCTGTTTAGGAAACGTGATTGGAATAACTGCAGTGACTGCTGTTGTTCAGCAGCACTTAATTATCCAGAGGGATCCATTAACATATTACAGTTTGTTCTTTTAAGCATGAACAAAGAGAGACAGTAAGTTCTCATTATGAGTAGCAACAGTGAAGCTTGCTCTAAGTGATCCAGCAAAAGAACTTTTGATTTGTTTATGCCACATTACATTTAATACAGAAACTGTGAAAAATAATAGTCAGTGCATTTTAGTCCTGTCCAATATGGATACTGTAACAACACTGAAAGCGAAGCAGAGTCTTACTGTAAATGCCACAATAAAATACTGTCAATATATCAGTCATAGCCTGGCAGTGGGCCCAGAAGCCTCAATCATTACAATTAGTTTAACATTTATTACAGTTATGAAAGAAATACATACACATAAATAATAGGAAAAATCGTTTTACTTTAATAGTTGGAGTTTAATTCAATAAAGTATTTTAAGTCTTCAATCTTGGCTTGCTGCACTTTTGCATTTAGAAGAAATTAACCGGTGGCTGTGTTCATTGAATCTCAGGCTGTGTGGCTCGCAAAGTCAGCTCTCCCTTCCCTCACCTGCTGAGAGATGATGATGTGGTTAGTTGCTGTCTTGACCTCACTGTTCCCTGCATCTCCTTCCGGGTCAACGGTCTCCCTGTGCAGGGCATGTTGGAGAACTTCACCACTAATGGGCTTCTTTATCCTGTGGTCAGCTTCTCTGCTGGAGTTAAGTCAGTAGTGACAATATCCTGTTCTACATGGTTGCTTTTGGTTATAGTTAATCTTGACTGAGCATATTGTATTCCATAGTGTTCTAGCTTTGTTTTTATTTACCCATCCCATCTTTATTGTAATGGCTAACAATGATGTTAAAATATAATCACAAATCTACTGAAACATCATCCATGTGCATTTTTGTCTCATCTGTTCATAGTTTTGTCTCTATAATGACTGTAGAATAGTAATTTACTTTCTTGTACTTCTTTTTGGAAATCAGGGTTCGTTTTCTGTTTGGGGGAAGGCATGGAAACTTTCGCTTCCTGCCCCCACCAGGTTTTGCTTCATGCTCTGAAGCTCTGCTCCCAAAAGTCAAGCTGGAAGTACAGCCGTGTCAGAACTACATTCTGGATCGTGGAGAAGGAAAGCAAGAGCTTATTGGCCCCTTTGTACCTGCCACTCCTGTTACCTTTACTCCTACACCAGTGGACATCAGTAAGGTAATAATCAGTATAATCAAATAGATTTTATTTTGGGGAAAAAATTGTTTCCAAGTATAGATTTCAGATTTTGACATACACTTAATTATTTTTGCAGGCATAATGTACCATACCACAGTAGTTTGGTTACCTGTATGTTATTCATCTTATCCTTGTAGGCATTATTGCCTCTACAACTTGAGGACATCCGAGAAAAAATGGCTGAGAATATTCATGAACTCTGGGTAATGGACAAGATTGATCTTGGATGGACATATGGACCAGTAAGAAAAGTGATGCAGCAGCAGTAATTTTATTACATGGAATGCCTGAAGTAACTAGTTAACATTGTACATGCGAAATTGGTACCATGTCATCTGCATTAATTGTCCTTGCAGTGTGCAAAAAATAAAGTGTTTGTTGAGAAAAGAAGCATGTTTTTGTCAAACAGGTGAAAGATGAAGGTAAGAAGCATGATCCATGTGTGGTGGAGTTCTCCAAGCTACCAGAGCAGGAGAGAAACCAGAACCTTCAGATGCCTCAGGACACCCTCAGGTGAGCTGAATAAATTACTACACTTGATTATGTTGATTCAATCATTGAATAGTTTTAAAAATGAACAAATGTGATACATAAATGCATGTCAGCAGAACTTCTGCTTCTCAGATTTGACATTTTCTGTATTATTGAATGTTTCTGTTTTTCCACTGGAGGACTCTTCTGGCCCTTGGTTTTCACATTGGTTTGACTGATGACCATGCAGAGGAACGTGTGACATACAAGAGATTGCCCACTAAGTAAGAATAACATGCATGTTTAGTGTCTTGCCACAATTTTGCATCAGAAGTGTGCAAAAGGACACTTTGGTTTAATTTACGAATACAACTGCCTTCTTCATGAGTACTGTAAAAGCAAAACCCATAACCATAACCTCTTCAGTAACTGTTTGAATTTAATTCACATCTTGACACACCAATGCTCTGTTTTTCATTCCCTCTCTAAGGTATGAGCAGCTCAGTGGCTACAGACCTGCTCCGATAGACTTCAGCCAGGTTTTTCTGACCGCAGCCCATGAGGAAGTAGTTAACTTGCTGGCAGAGAATGAACACAATGTGTGGGCAAGAGAGCGTATCAAGCAGGGATGGACCCATGGAGCCCAACAGGTTGATGTTCTGTGCTACATTAGTGCATTGATCAGAGGAGGAACTGCATTTGAATGTGTTTTCAGTCATAGTCTCGATTGCTGCTACACTCAAAATTATTTGTCAAGCATTTTCAGGTAGTATAAAGAATATAGAATGTTAAATGCTATCAAATAGTCTTTCAGTCACCCCACAGAATTGCACAGAGTAGCAGTGTGTTCTGTCCAGGAAGACAGTGATGCTGTTTTCTGACAAATATAGTTGCAATTTTGCTCTTTGTGTCTGTATTTTTAGGATGTAAAAGCAAAGCGGAGCCCGTACCTTGTGCCCTACAACCTTCTTGATGAAAGGACTAGGAGAATGGGCAGAGAGAGTGTCAGAGAGGCTGTGTGCACCTTGCTGGCTTATGGTTACAGCCTGGAGCCCCTCAACCAGGAACAGAGTATGTCTCAAAGCCCTATTATGGCTCATTTTGAGTAAATTATTTGTTGTAGGGACTGTAAAGTAATTGATGTACATTGAATGGTGATATAGCCTACTTTTTTATCAAGTAAAACAAATGCAAAGTCTTAGTTGTGCTATGTTAAAGCACATTTTCAACACTGAATTGCAGAGATACACTGTATTTAATGAGACAGTTTATATTTTAGCAGACAACTTTGTTTTCTCTGTTTCTTGCTTTTACAGCCACATTATCTAAACCGTGTCTCTTCTCTGCTGAGAAGTGCAGAGTGTTCAGGCCAGATAAATCATATGCTGTGACTCGGGGGAAGTGGTATTTTGAATTTGAAATACTGACAGCAGGGAATATGAGAGTGGGCTGGGCCCGACCAGGCTGTACCCCCGATAAAGAGCTTGGCTCAGATGACCAGGCGTATGTCTTCGATGGATGCGAGGTGAGATATTCAAATTTGACAGTTCTTTAAATGGCCACGAAGCACGGTCGTTGTCAGAGCTGCATTCACAGTTTGTTAAAGCCCAAATGTTTTTTTTTTTTCTTTTAATGTTAAAGATGGTGTTATCACAACTCGCATGTCCTTCTTTTTTTTTTTTTTTTATTTCTTTGATTTACTCATTCAGTATGCAAATGTTTTAGAGGGCAGACAGAAACAAAACTGTGACCGTGGGCTTGTCTGTAAAGTAACGGTCAAATGGAAGGAGATGAAATGAAACACTAGAAACTCCAAATTAAATAGCTAATAGAAACACGTTGCTTTACATTAGTTGCACATCAGGACATATGACTTCCACTTGGTGATTTACCAACACAGATCGTAATGGTTATTTTGTTGTATCATGAGTTTGAAAATATATGGTAATCTGCGTATGTTTCAGAATAGAAATCTGAATGCTGGATATAACCAGTTTCTATATTCTTGTTTCATTTTGTTGACATACTACAGTCAAAGGTTTTCACAGAGGGGATTTTGGATGTCTCTTTTATCGCCACTGTCCACAGCTATAAAAGGAAAAAAAAATCCTGTTTGCCATATTGTAAGGTAGAACATGTTCTATAAATCATGCTATGAATGATATATGAACAACCCCCTTCTGTAAAAACACTTAGAATATTGATGGGAATAGAACTAGAACAGTTAGGTATGTGTTACTCAAGTGGAGATTTTTGGCTCGGAGTATGATAAAATTATATTTTGAGAAAGCAGCCTTTAAAGAGATGTATTGTAAAATGCACTACTTTTTTATTTATTTTTATTTGTTTATAGGTAGATTCTTTAAGCAACTGGTAACGCCATGAAACTAATTCATATAGTAAGACGAGTATTTCTTGTTTAATACAAGATTTCTGACATTTTCGGTTGAAATATCTCATCAAATATATACCAATTTACAGAAATGCTCAATAGAAAAAGAGCAGTAAAATGAATGCCGAGATCTGTATTTTGAATGTTGTCCTTCCACTAATCCGAAAGTAGATGTGCTATGGAAGATAGAAGATAAAGATATTGCTAAATCTTGAATTGACCAGTGTATAATTCACCGAGTATCTTGACTTAAGCAACTGGAGGAAGACCTGAGTTATTAGACGATAGTGTTAACAACAACCTCAAATAATAAATAGTCTAAATGGAGTTGGTTTCTCTATCACTTTCCCTGTTCTATGCCAGGCTTTTTACACTTGTCTCTCCTTTCGAACTCAGGCTCAGTGGCACCATCAGGGTGATGAACCTCTGGGACGTCCGTGGCTCAGAGGCGATGTGGTGGGCTGCTTGGTGGACATGACTGAACGCACCATGATGGTCACGCTCAATGGAGAGGTGCTGTTTAATGACAGAGGATCAGAGCTGGCTGCCAAGGACTTTGATATCAGTGATGGTCTGGATGAGCTTTTGACTTACTAATACTGTATATCAAAATGAAATATAAGAAATTAAGAGGATTTTTCACTGTATTGTAAGAAGTCCAACCTATATCAAAGATATGTTTATTATATCACTTTTTTCGTCTTGTCTCTGTCTTTGCCAGGCCTGTTGCCTATAGTCAGTGTTGGGATCAACCAAGTGGGGAGGCTAAACCTGGGCCGTCAAGTGGGCTCTCTGCAGTACTTTACTGTGTGTGGCCTGCAGGAAGGCTATAAACCATTTGCTGTCAACATGGCCAGAGACCCAGCTCTGTGGATGAGCTGGAAGCAACCTCACTTTACGTCCATTCTGCCACATGATCACAACTTGCAGGTTAGTTCCCTTGTCTGTAAGATTTATTTTTCCAGTAGCTTGGTTAATGTGCATTTTCAACCATGTAGCATACGATATTTTCTGCATTATTTATATCCAGAGGGTTACTTATAACAGCAATGGTTAATTCACAACTCTGATCCTGAAAACCTTGTTCAAATCTTATTCAAGGTCACTCGAGTCAGTGGCTCTAAGGAGTCCTTATCCAGCCTGAGGGTCACTCAGCGGTTGGTAGCCCACCACGGTGGAGGAAGTGAGATGGGTTTTTACCGGCTCAGCATGTCCATCGAATGTGCTGCCATTCTCCGTAGCCCTGCAGGGGGTGTGCTTCCCGTGGCCTCCAACTCTCTCTCTCCAGGTTCAGTGACATTATATATGTATATATTCGAGTTAAGCATAGAGAAGACTTAAGAAAACTTTACAAATGATCACAATAAGGACTTACCTAGCTTGAAATAGGCTGAAACAGCAAGCGCCATTACACCTGATGCAGCATATAAAAATTGTTGAACCACTGGGTGGAATAATTAGTGTGTGTCTAGATTACTGTCTAGATTACTGGTACTCTACCATTATGACCTTGATGAGTTGCTCTGCTTAAGCTCCCCAAGGCCCTTCTGTAATTAATGCCTGTTGTCCTTTTAGGAAAGAAAGAGCAAGAGGAGGTTGATTCTGACTTTGAAGTGCTGATGAAGTCAGCTCACAGCTTTGCTGGCTCAAGAGATGAGCTCAACCATAAGGATCATAGCCATGACAAAACATCAAGATTGAAACAACGGTAGGTTACGGAGAAACTGAAATTAGGAACATGTGCTTTCAGTTGTATACCATTTGAAATATGGAAGATTACCCACACAGGCATGAACATTTAGTTCATTAATTTTACTTGATGTAGAATAATAATGCACAAGTTATTCAGAGTTATTGTGTTTTTGTCTGCTTTGATTTAAAATAACAAAAGGATGGTTATTTAATTAATTTACAAAGATAGGAAATGGAAGACATGAAAGATGTAAAAAGAAACAATGATAGTAAAGAGAACAAACAGCCTCAGTATGTTATCAGAGTCACTATTCATGTGTAAAATGCTTTGTAGGAATTATTACATGTTTCTGGTCTGTAAGGTTCATGCTGAAGAAGAATAAACCAGGATTAGTCAGCAGCAACTCATCTGCACGGCTTCTTGAAGATGTTGTAGTTGACAAAGACAACTATGATCACCTAATCCAGAGCTCCAGAGTAAGGCTTTCCTGTTAGTCTATATCATCATACCAACATAATTACACAATAGAAATCTGTATCTTTGTGCTGGTAATTTCCTTATTTATATTCACAAAAAATGAAAGAAAAAGCTAAATGTTTTTGGGCATTCTGCAACCTCAGAGTGTACAAAATTAAATAAACTGGAATGTAAGGCTAATGGACATGCAGTGTGCTTCAGGCATTTGTTGGTAGATGAAAATACCAGCCGTAATATTAACCTAAAGTGCAAGATGCAAATACTAAATAGTGACACCAACTGACTTGTCCCTGTTTCAGTATTACTACTCAGTGAGGGTTCTTCCAGGCCAGGAGCCGCTCAATGTGTGGGTAGGCTGGGTGACTGCGGACTTTCATGAGTATGACACAGCTTTTGACCCTGACGGCGTCCATACTGTGACTGTCACCCTCGGAGATGACAGTGGCAAAGTCCAGGAAAGGTTAGTGTGCACAGAGACAATTATGGTATTAGTATGTGAGACAGGAATTTTAATAACAATTGCAGGCTGAGATGTTGTCATTATCTTTTTTAACACCATAGTCACTAGACTGTATTATAAGATTCATTCATTATGCTACTGAAGAACTTAATTTTTTTTTTATTCCAATGTGCTGCAAATTTGCATGAAACTGATAATGGAACATATTCCTATGTTTTTGCAAAGTGTGAAGCGGTGTAACTGTTACATGGTGTGTGCTGGAGAGGCAACAGGCCTGTCTCAGAGTCGGAGAAGTGCAGGATTGGAAATTGGTTGTTTAATTGACTCGGCCACTGGGCTGCTCACCTTTACTTCCAGTGGAGTGGAGATGGCCACTTTCTACCAAGTAGGTCACACACCAGACTGATCTGATTTGAAGTATTTTCCTCTCACTAGTTCCTCTTATGTATTCAGAATTTTTGTTAAATGTAATACCTTGAAGTTTAAAGTCAGTACACAATTGGGAGAATAACTTGTTAAAGTTTTTATGACCAGAAATTTCATTTTAAGACTGAGGATAACAGTGTTTCACTACAAACCAGGTGGAGGCGAGTACAAAGCTGTTCCCTGCTGTTTTTGTCAAACCCACCACCAGCAACATGTTTCAGTTTGAACTGGGACGCATCAAGGTAATGAAAATCAGTTATTAATCTGTCTAAGATTTTTTTCATCCTTCTCTACTTGCCAGCATGATTTCTAGGAAAACTGTAACCTGTTTAAGACATTTAGATCGTTTGTTGTGACCAGATTAGATTAGTGAGTATTTATGATGCAGGATTGTAAGTTAGTACACAACTTCCAGTTCTGTGTTTGGAGGATTCTGCTTTGTTGTGTACCTGTTTCTCAATCTATCTTTCAGCTTGTACTATTGCCTATAAAGGTTGAATGATCTGTGACACATTTCTCTGTATTTGTTTTCTTCTCAATCCAGAATGTGATGCCGCTGTCATCAGGTTTGTTACGTAGCCAAAAAAGGAATGCCACTCCTCAGTGCCCTCCCAGGATTCAGGTCCAGCATCTCAGCCCTGTTTCATGGACCAGAGTACCAGACTGTCCATTAAAGGTGTTAGTGGATCATCCAGATGAGCAGCATGGCTGGAGAGTCCAGTGCTGTGAGCCCCTGCAAGTCATGGCTCTTCAGATCCCTGATGGAAACAGGTTGGAGTCAGGATTTAATAATGTTTCTGGAGATGGGATTTCAAACAGATGTGTACAGCATAGAATGTATGTCTCGTTTGTATTAAACATCATCCTACATGTTTCCTGTTCCATGATCTCTAAGCACCAGGCAGCACATATTTATTTAGTGTATAATATCATTTAAAATGCAACAAATGTAGCTGCAGCTTCTTTCCAAGCTTTCAACAGGAGTTTTATTGAGATTTTGAGCAAAGCACCCACACCAAAACTGTCTTTGCTTGCCCCTAATTTTCATTTAGGTGTGTTGACATTTTGGAACTGTCGGAACTTGATGACCTGTTAACATTTCACCACCATACCCTCCTCCTCTACTGCTCTTTATGTGCCCTTGGGAACACCCGAGTTTGCCATGTCCTATGCAGTCACGTGGACCAGTCGCAGATCTTTTATGCTATTCAGAACCCCCACCTCCCTGGCCCACTCCGCTCTGCTTTCTATCAGCTGCTTACTCAGGTGCTTATTGTTTTTGGCAGTCTGAAAAATAATGGTAATAATGTTGGTCTTTGGAGAATCATTGCATTAACAAATATTGTTTTTGTTCCCTAGGTTTACCTCAGCTGCCACAGCACGGCATGTCTCATGATGAACCATGAATACATTGTTCCTATGACTGACCAAACCAGGGAAATCACCCTCTCTCCCAGTCCTGGTAATGCTGTTAATGGAGGGAATAGTCAGCCTCCAGAGGGAATTCACAGTGCTAGTCGTAGCACATGCCTTAAACCGCAGATGCATTTTTCATCTCCTTGTTTTGTCAGAATTGATTGGATGGACGGAGATAGCACGGTTGAAATAGCCTGCACAGACAGCCCAGAAATCCCTCTGGACATATTGAAGAATCTGACTGTGGAGATGCTGACTGCTGGAGTTTGGGCTGTGAGTCAGGCAGTGAGGGATCCTGCAGGAGGCAATATTGAGCTTCTGCTTGTTCCTCTGTTAAGACTGTTCTATAGCCTATTGGTCATGGGGTTATTTGGGGATGAGGACCTAGGAAAGGTTCTTAGACTGATGGATCCAGGTGTTTTCTCTACAAATGCTGAAACTGCCGAAGAAGAAGAGGAGGAGGAAGAAGAAGAATCTAGTGATGATGAAAATAATTGCAAAGAGGGCAACAAAATAGAAGATGACGCTGTTAAACAAGGGCTTCTTAAAATGAAGCTTCCAGAAGCTGTCAAACTTGAGGTGAATGAATGCTTTCTTTTTCTTTTTTCTTTTCCCACCTATTACATGTAGTTTTGGATTTGCTGTGTTATTAGATTTCTGTAAGCAGTTTAAAGTGACTCACAAAGAAATCTTTTCACTCATTTTTCTCTAGCTCTGCCATCTGCTATCCTACCTGTGTGATTGCCAGTTGCGACACAGGGTGGAAGCCGTGATTGCCTTCTCTGATAACTTTGTGGGTCAACTGCAGGAGAACCAACAATTTCGCTATAACCAAGTCATGCAGGCACTCAACATGTCTGCTGCCCTCACTGCTCGCATAACGAAGGAGTTCCGCTTACCTCCACAGGAGCAGGTTGGATGGGCGAGAACGACATTATCAGTGTTAGCTAAAGGGAGAAGGGAGTTTAGAAATAACGAGTTGTGGTTTTGTGCTATGTTCCTGGAGCTAAGGAAAAGTGTATAACACAGAAGCATGCTGAAACATCATGGTTCATAACTTAACTTTGCCATTGCACAATCTGAAACCTGTTCACAGATCAATATGCTGCTGAGCTTCAGAGAGGATGCGCAGCAAGACAATTGTCCATGTCCAGTGGAAATACAAGAGCTCTTGCTGGACTACCATCACCTCCTCAACACACACTGTGGTTAGAACATTGCTCATCTTGACTGATTCAATATTCATTTTCATTGAGCCAGGGAACTATGAAAAACTCAGAGGAGGTACTTACCATAATTGCCACTGAGGAAATCTCATCTTACTTTGCTGTCATTGTACAGGCTTTGAATTGGACAGTGACTCAGAGGATGAAGAGGATGCTGGGATGTCTGTAAAAGATCGACTTCTCAGTCTAGTGGCAAGAATTATTGGACTTAATAAGACACCCACAGAAAAGGAGGATTGTAGATCAAACAGTCAGAGTAAGTGCATTTTTTTTGTCTCACTTTTGCCTTCATCTGCGATCGTACAACATACAGGTATTTTATTTGCAGTGTCAACAATATATACAAGCATAGCTGTAATTAAGGATGATGAAAGTGATTCTGTGGATGAGAAGTTTAAACTTGTTCTCAGAGATGTTATGTTGAATTATGCCGCTGTGGTTACATATCGCCTTAACAGACAAAAAAAGAAGTTGTAGGGTTCCCCTCCTTTATTTATATCACCGCATCTCACCGTCTGGTTCTTGCTTAGAGTCCCTCAGGAAGCTGATCTCTGAGACGATGGTGCACTGGGCTCAAGAGAGCGAGATGGAGGACCCAGAACTAGTTAGGGCTAGCTTCTCACTGCTGCACCGCCAGTATCAGGGCCTCGGGGGCCAAATGGGGGAAGCCCTCAGCAAGGCCTATACAATCAGCCAGTCTTCAGTAGAGGACACCATGGCACTCTTGTCCTCCCTGGGGCAAATTCGCTCTCTCCTCAGTGTCCGGATGGGGAAAGAAGAAGAGCGGCTGATGATCAGAAGACTAGGGTAGGGAGAGATTTCCAGTTGCTTCTTTTGACCCCTCTAGACCATTGTGATCTTGTGTTATTATTGATTCATTTCCTAACACATATTCATCATAGTATACTGTGTTGTGCAAAGTATTCTTATAGATTTTGTTCATTTTTCTTTAACATGTAAAGAGACATCATGAATAATAAAGTTTTCTACCAACACCCCAATCTAATGAGGGCTTTGGGGATGCATGAGACTGTAATGGAGGTGATGGTCAATGTTCTAGGAGAAGGGCAATCTAAGGTGAGAAATGAGCTCAATTGTTTTGAGACAATATGGTGAAAATGTGTGTAGTTTAAGTACGTCATCAGCTGTTCAAATGTTTTAATTAGCTGGTTAGCTGAACGGGAATGACATTAAGCTTCAAAGGTAGAAGTTACCAAAAAAGGCAAAATTTCTGTAATTTGTTCAGACTGATGTGAATTATTAATTGTCCATGTACTTCCTCATAGAAGTACCATCCTACATTTTACTTTCTCATATATCCATCCATGAATTTACTTTTGTTAGGAAATTAGCTTTCCCAAGATGGTGGCGAGCTGCTGTCGATTCCTGTGTTACTTTTGCCGCATCAGTCGTCACAATCAGGGAGCCCTGTTTGACCACCTCAGCTACTTATTGGAAAACAGCAGTGTTGGACTCGGTAAGTCCTGTCACTTCTCTGGGTTGTGTCTATGTAGGAGGGCTGACAGAAATTCTTGCAGGATTCACTTGGCAAACTTGGTTTTGGGAGGTGTTGATTCAACTTCCTGGCAGTTTTAAGTCCATAGTTTCTCGTGCTTTTGCAAGGATGGCATTACTGTACATTTAAAATGTCTAACGCTGAAAGTTTCTGTAGGTAGTTTATTAAGTAAAAATGGATTGCATCACTGTTAGATTGAATTACGCAGGTAGATGTATTTTTACTCTTTTCTTTAATGTTAATATTACTCCCATAAAAATAGTTAAAGCCAGAAAATAGTCTGAATCACTTTTAATGTGAACAAGCCAAGATTTAGGGCTAAAATAATCTTGTGAAGGTGTTGGGATTCTGTCCCAGCAATTTTTAAGAATCCAATCACCTGACATGATGTATAGTTTGAGTGGATGTTTCGATTGTTTCTGCCTTTGTCCCTTAGCTTCACCATCCATGCGTGGGGCAACTCCTCTAGATGTGGCAGCCGCCTCTGTTATGGATAATAACGAACTGGCCTTAGCACTGAGGGAGCCGGATCTGGAGAAGGTAAGAGTCTCTACACTGACATAAAATCTTGGAGAAAGCAGTCAAAGCATATTTAAAATATTTTTTTAATGTCAATAACACTGTGTATAATATCAAGCAGGACGCAAGTGATGCGCTCCTGTTTATAGCTAACTAAGAAGGAAAAACTGAAAGCATAGTTACAAGTTCAATTTCTAAGAAAGGAATGTGAAGATAACAGACCTTCATCTTGAAGAAAAGATGTTTTTCTAGCCGATGCAGTGTCCTAGTTTCTGAAATTCTAATTTAATGCACTATCTAGGTGGTTCAGTACCTTGCTGGCTGTGGTCTCCAGAGCTGTTCGATGCTGGTAGCAAAAGGCTATTCTGATATTGGATGGAATCCCGTGGAGGGCGAACGTTACCTGGACTTTCTGCGTTTTGCCGTCTTCTGCAATGGTAAATTTAAATCATTTATACTTAACATAAAAATCACAGAACATTTAGTGATGTTTTGTTTCAAAAAAATATAAACTCTAATATGCGTCTCTGTAGACATACATCTACCAAATCTGATGATTCCAATCAAGTTGCAGTAATTTCCAGTTGAAGAATTTGATGGGCTTGGTTATTTTATTTAGCCATTTATTTTAGTGGAGTTATTTTTCAGCTTGTGGGTTTAATTAAAAGTGCAGCCTTTAATATTTAACTGTCAGTTCAAACTGTTAAACTAAATGCGCTGTTTATTTCTTGATATATTTGGTTATGCTTTTGACTTGTAATATATTCAGGGCATTTATTGGTTCTAGGGCTTCTGGTTTATTTGTTCTAGTGCTAGGAGCAAAATACAAAGCTACAAAGGCACAAGAGGCTGCATCAGTTGACGCTCCCAATTAAGTAAGCTGTTTGCAATATAGGTAATTCACTCTGCTATTGATTTTTCCTACAGTGAAGCAGTGCCCAAAAGTCATCTGTTTAAATTGCCCTTGAAGGTGTTGACAGTTCATCCAAATGGCATTGGCTGTTCATACCATGCGCCCCTCAGTGATTTCAGCTTCATGTCATCTCTAAACAAACCTATGCACATAGCTGTATAATGTTGTTCAATAATATGAATCCAGATATTATGTTCTGCTCTCAGTTTATTAGTTCCATATCCTATAAATTCCATTAGAGTGTTTGTCGCTATTTTTTCTTATGGTAGATTAAAGAGAAACAGAATAAAAATCTAAAATGTGACTTTTTTCAAATGTCCAGTGCTCTCCCTCTTTTAGGTTGACTAAGTGTTGGCCTGGCCCATTATCAGATTATTAGATATGATATTCACTGTTTTTGTGATTATCGGTGTAGTTATTTTGTGAAAAACTGATTTGTGATAAAAAATTAATTGCACTACTTTGGCTCTGATGCAGCCACTTACCTCCCTTTGCATTCAGTCTATAGTTGTAAGCCATATCCCACACACAGTACTGTTAGACTGGGTACACGTTACATATAATAGCCTATCAGCACTGAAGGATAAATGTAAAAAATGTCTTTAGAAACCTGTCAAACATAAACAAAGGCATTTCAATGATGCTTTTTTTTTGGGGGGGGGTGTTTTTCAGAATTTTTAGACAAAGATTGTTATTTATTTTTTTACTGCAAAATGTTCAGTATATTGTTCCAAATACCAGTTAACAATCTCCTTGATTACTAATGAGAGGTATCAAGCCTGAAAATAACATACCAGGTGACCCTTGTCTGACACGCGATACAATTCAGTCCATCAGTGGTTTCTCTTCACCTTGTCTGCTTTCTTCAACTCAGGTGAGAGCGTAGAGGAGAATGCTTATGTGGTGTTGAGATTGTTGATTCGCCGGCCTGAGTGTTTTGGTCCAGCGCTGCAAGGCGATGGAGGAAATGGTCTCCTAGCAGCCATGGAAGAAGCAATCAGGATCTCTGAAGACCCTTCTATGGACGGACCTTGCACCACTTACCAGTCCAACAGAACACTGTCAGTATTAGACATGTACAGACACATTATTGATGATTTTTGGGACTAAATTAGTTAAAACCATTTTTTTCAGTTGGTTAATAATTAATAATAAACACACACGTACACATAAAGTCGTACGCATGAAAAGCTATCCCACAAGCCAGCTGCTTTGTTTAGAGATGGTAAATTGCTTCACCCTATTCAAAATCCTTGATGGTTGTGTAGGTTATATAGGTCATGACTTGCTTGACCGTTATGATCGTTTTTTTGTAACAGGGATGTTGTCCAGGACAGTGATGATGACCTCATTCACATGGGGCACGCCATCATGACCTTCTATTCTGCCCTTATTGACTTGCTGGGGCGTTGTGCTCCAGAGATGTATGTAAGTGGGTTTTTTTTTCAGTTTTCAGCAGCGTTTACCTATCAATAGCCACTGAAGCAGAAAGTCAGATGAAGAGTCTGCAAACTCCTGTTTAAAGAATAGGTCAGAATGAGCCAATAAAAATATTCAACTTTAATATACATTTAACATACAGTGAATATACACTGTATCTTAAAAAATATGCTTTCCCTGTTAGTATTATTTATTGTAGCCTGGCTGGTTTTATTAACTGCCAGTATTTGAAAGCTAAAAACCCACATAATGTCCTGATTTATTGTATTTTTTTAATAATGTAACCAAAATTTAGATTCAGTTACAGATATATTAAAAAACGCTCTAAAACAGATTTGAAACAAACTTGTCAGAGCTTTTTCAATCAAAATTATGATGTAGTAGCACTATTTTAAAGCCACATTTGGAGTTACTAGTTTGCAGTTTCTTGTTACTTTTTGTCACACTCATAGCTCTATTGGGATGTATCTGTAAAAAGCCAATAATCCCAATTTACTGGTTCACCCTTATCCTTTATGTTGTTGGAATATGCAGCTTAAGCTTGGAAAGCCTCCCCCATGGTGCAGAAATGTAGTGGTGTGCATTGCATCAGATTCTCTGCCCCAACTGGAGGTGTGAGTCAGTGTACCTGATTGAAAGTGAGAATATTTTTTGTAAGAATGTTTCTTCTCAGCAGTTTGTTACAATATCACTAATGTAGTTTCTCTTTCTAGCGCAAAGGCAGTTCAAAGTGCCTAACATAAAATACACAACACTATTGAAAAGATACTAAAGAAATCATGGTAAATAAGACATTTTGATTTAGATTAAACAACAGAATTGCAAGTAGAGTACAACTCAATATTAGGAAGATGTCACTAATATTTTATTTAAGTAGTCTACCCTGTAACACTGAATATTTAACGCTGAAGATGCAACATTTCACTGTTTGTATGTAACAATGTAAATATCAGTTCCTCTCTCATTTCTCTACTATTCTGTCTTTTTTTATTATTATCATTATTTTTTTTTATTAAACTATAAATGACTGACCAATGTTTTTGTTTTTTTCCGCCTGAATTGCAATCCAGCTGATTCAAGGAGGCAAAGGAGAAGCCATCCGCATCAGGGCCATTCTCAGATCACTCATCCCTATTCAGGATCTTGAGGGAGTCATCAGCATCTCTTTTCAAATCCCTTCAGTGGCAAAAGGTTAAATGTTACAAATCAGCCGATATTTCCACACTGTAGTAAATTCAGTTCATATTAAGCATTTGCTCTCTGTGGCTTTATTCTTTAACAATAAAAAAAATGCTCAGTTTCACTGTTATTGTAGCTCCAGTAGAAAAATGATGCAGTCTGGTTGAGGCATCTACAAGAGGTTAGTTGTAAAAGCTCTAAATCACTGTCTCACACAGAGATGGATCCGCATAGTATACACAGATGTACAATACATTTTAGATTAATATGATTTTGGTCTTTGGATTGAAATTTTCCTTTTGTTTTGTTTGTCCAGATGGTCAGTTGGTTGAGCCAGATCTATCTACAGTGTTCTGCCCTGACCACAAGGCAGCTATGGTTCTGTTCCTGGATCGGGTTTATGGCATTGAGAACCAGAGCTTTCTTCTCCACCTTCTAGAAGTTGGCTTTCTGTCTGACCTTCAGGCAGCCGTCTCGCTTGACACTGTGAGCACGAAAACTTTTTTTTTTGTTGACCCCTTCACCTGCTTAAGTGATTCAGTGTAGGGTTACAGGAGTGACCGGTGACTTAAAAATTGATCGGAGCTGTGTCCAGGAACCAATTAAAAATATCCACCTCTTTCTCCCCGTGTCCCTAGCTTCATCAGAACTATGTTATAACATTACTATGACTGTTGAAATATCCTCCTATATATCAGTAGTGATCAACTGCATCTCCAGCTTGCATAAGACTCAGTTATTGAAATCATTTTTGTGTAATCTTCTAATAAGTCATTTAAATGTGATAGTATGCACCAATCCTAACAACATTTGATTTTTTTACTTGTGGTCTGTGTTTGTAAGAAGCTCTGTCATTTTTACATAATTATTAAAATAATGCATTTTTCTGAATGTATATCTAATATTGAGAAATTCATCTTTGTGGTCCGTATTTGTTTTTTCTAGCTCCATGTCCTATTCAGTTCAGTTTGGTTAACTGAACTCTCTTTAAGTGCAATCGTTTTTTTCCATTACAGGCAGACTTAGGATCCACTGATATGGCCCTGGCCCTCAATAGATACTTGTGCACGGCTGTTCTTCCCCTTCTTACCAAGTGTTCAGCTCTGTTCCTTGGCTTAGAGGATCATATCATGCTGGTTGATTCTCTCATCCAGGCAGTCTACCACCTCTCAAGGGCGCTTAGCTTGACCAAGGCTCAGAGAGACACTGCTGAAGATTGTTTGTTGGCTTTGTGCAGGTAAAGTCTTTAACTAGTATGATGGATCATCGGATAGTGTTAGAGGTCAAGGGCATGAAGTCACAGGATAACACTGCTTCACATAGCGTAACATAACACTGATGGGACAAGTGTTTGTACTTCTCAAGTTATCTGAGTGTTAAATGCTAGAGATTTAAACAAAGAATGTGCTGCTTCTCCCTTGAGAAAGAACACATTATTCAACTACTTCTTTTGGCAGTTATGTCCACCACATTTATTTACAACATCGTCTTAAATGGAGCCAGCTATCAGAGCAAATCCTTATAATACAGTGTTATTTTTTTTAGCTGCATTATCTGTATTCTGCTCCTAAGTCACGATTTATTCTGCCATTACTTTCCTAAATCCACTAAACTCATTCTCATTCTGCTCTTTGACAAAATCCTATGTTGAGAAGACAAATGAGAAACACCAACAAGTTTACTGATCCAGACACAACAGTGCACTCTTATTCCCACTCATTATATTTAGTGAATCACTGTGAAGCCTGTTTTGCCCAATTCAGACATAATTTACCAAATTTAATCAACATGCTAACAAATTAACATCTTGCCCATGGCATCTGCTGAATTATATGTGTCATTCTTCCAAGATGTGATAATCAGTCAAAACATTCATTGTGTGTGTTTGTGGTTTTGTTGGATGTGGAATGTAACTGTTTCTGTGACTAATTCTGCACACATTGGTGTCCTCAGCAAACTCCAACCATCCATAATGCAGCCTCTTCTCCGACGGCTTGTGTTTGATGTTCTCCATCTCTCAGACCACAGCAAAATGTCACTAAAGGTAGATACATTAATTGCAGTTTACCACAGTATTGATGGAAATATATTGATTGATTGTTTCTTAAATCTACCAGCTACTCACCAGTCACTATGAGCAGAGGTGGAGGTACTATTGTCAAGCTGGCGGGCAGGGTGACCAGGGTATGGCCTCTGAAGAGGAACTGCACCTGTCTAGAAAGTTGTTCTGGGGGGTGTTTAAGGCCTTGGCAAAGAAGGTAAACCATACTGAATACCTGCATCAATCTTTATATGATACTAATATTTCTTAAAATTGGAATAAGATCGTCCTGGAGTACCAAAATGATTGCAGAAAGTGAAAGAAAATGTTTGTTTTCTTGACAGTAATCCTTTCATTGATTTCCCACCACTTTTCTTTTTCCATCCTCCTCAAGTCTATTTCAGGAGAAATGGCAAAATGCATTTCTGATGTTCTCCTTCAATGTGCTTCGAGAACCTGAGTGGAGGGCGATGTACCACACTTCAGATTAAGTGTAAATTTTTCATAAATCCGTTTGAAACGTCCCAGTCTTGAACAGACTTGTTGGAAATGTGAGAGACCGAATCAACAAGTCGGTCTTCTTTCAGTTCACTTGCAGCACGCACCAAAATATTTCTGACAGACACTTACCTGAGAGATTCAGAACAGGAAAACATTATAAAAATAAGTTCATCCCCTCATCTCTGCCTTTATTTCTCTAATTTACCTTATTATCATTTCCTTTATTTATGTCTATTTTTAAGTGTATGTATGTCTGTATGTACATATATACATATAATTTTTTTTTTTTTTTTAATTTATTTATTTATTTTGCTAGTATCATTGTTGATGTTGGGAATATGATTCCCCTGTTCATTGTTCCTTTAAAAAAATGTTATAAATAAAAAAAGTTTAAAAAAAAGTTAAAAAAAAATAAAAAAATAATAATAATAATAATAATAATAATAAATAAATAAATACATAAATAAGTTCATCAAGTCATTCCAACTTCTCGTGACTTCATCAAACAGACTTGGAGCCTGAGCCCACAGCACATAGTACAATTAAATCTATGTACTGCAGCCTAAGTGCACTGTTTTTCAGGTTTCCTTTTTGTTATATTATGCTTATTATAGTTTGATTCTAACAGAAGGTGGAAATTTAAGTAAAACTGCACAGAATGGAAAACTGGTGATGTAAGCAAAATTTCATAGCAGCTAAACTTGTGGCTAATATGAAATATCACCAGTTTGTTTTGGGATACAGTAGACTATTTACCTCTGTACACCTCCACAAAAGGTTGTCAAATTGCTACTAACCCTGTGATGACAGTAAAATTTGCTGTTATTTCTAAACTCGTAATGCAATATTTTGTTAAAGCCCTTGAATTTATGAAGTTTGTGCTTCGATCACCCCTTAATCATTTCATTTGAAAATCTATTGTGGTGGTATACAGAGCTAAAATAATGAAATTTGTGTCACTGTCCAAGAGCATGCAGACCTGACTCTGTGTTAGATCACTTTGTACTTTGTTCATTTATATTCGGACAAAAATGTGTTATTGCTCTTTTGCTGTGACCTGATTACATAATACCATGTCAACAAGAAATTTCTATAAAGTTCAGTTGAAATGCAATTTTTTGACCGCTTAATCTTGTCAATTAAATTGATAATTCAAATTAAATAAACTAGTATTTAATTTGAATTACAGTTTTTTTTTTTAACTTCAAATGCAAATCTGCAATTGAATGCCAGTTCTGCAATATGCCAAACTTGATTCGAGTTGTAGTAGGAGTATTTTGGAAAAAATCAGATGATCACTGACCAGCTTATTATTCAGGAGTATCACAGGTTTGTCTGTGTAACTGAATTTTTGCAGTCCATATAAAGATAGTTCCTAAATGTCCGGACTTAACCTGATCTTCCATTGTGTTGTTTCCTTATATGGCAGTCAGAACAATGTGGAGGATCAAGGCAATTTCTTGAAGTTTCACAGATTTTGGAGTAAGATGACAGGCTGGATCCATTAGACTTTGAAATCTCTTGAATAATTTCACATTTTGTTCTCTACATTTTTTACTTTTTTTGTCTGATGTAGCTGTCCATCTTCCACAGTCTTACTCTCATTGTATGTTGTCTTTTGTTCCTTTTTTTCCATACGTTGCGTCCAACACCCTCTTCCTTCTAAAACTTTGGAGCCGTATGAGCCTCAGATATTTAGGCTGTGTGTTCAGTGCCTGGCTGCTGTGGCCAAGGCCCTGCCTCCTGACCATATGGACCCAAGCTGTTTGTCTCAAATGGAGAAAAAAAACTTAATGGACACAGATGGACACTTTGACCCCCAACCTGTAGATACCGCCAGGTAGGACACTGACCAGGGATATTTTTATTGATCAATTGTTGACAAAAAATATGTTCAGTATGTATCTCTTGAAAATTTCCTGTGCTGCTCAAAGAGAAGTGTAAGCTCTAATTTGGTAGATAGAATTAACATTAACACGGAGTACTGTAGTGTAAAAAATGTAAATAGAAACAATAATGTGCAGTCGTAATCAGATGTGATCCTTTGCTAAAAGGCAAAATCATGTTGTATTTCTCTCCCTGTACCAGTGTGTCTGTGCCAGAGAGACTGGAGCTTGTAGTGAACAAGTATGCAGAGCATACTCATGAGAAGTGGTCACTAGACAAGGTAATATCTCACTAACTCACTCATTATACTTTACATCTGAATGACCTGTTAAAGTTGACAGAGTAGAGCTGATAACTCTGGTCCTGGCCTTGACTGAACCACCTAAGAATACACCTCTAGATAATTTCTGTCTGTGACACTGTCAAACATAAGTCAGTGTGATGTGCTTGACTTAATATGTTGATGTCTGCATACTTCCTATTACATGATTTTTAGTGAATCTCTGTGTTATTGCTGTCAGTTTGCCAACGGCTGGGTTCATGGGGAGCAGCTTTGTGAGAACACCAAGGTTCACCCTCTCCTCAAGCCGTACAGGGCTCTGGCTGAGAAGGTACAGTGAGAAATCGTTTTTTATTGTGTGTGTGTGTGTGTGTGTGTGTGTGTGTGTGTGTGTGTGTGTGTGTGTGTGTGTGTGTGTGTGTGTGTGTGTGTGTGTGTGTGTGTGTGTGTGTGTGTGTGTGTGTGTGTGTGTGTGTGTGTGTGTACTCAAATGTTCTTCAATAATAAAAGTGGTGAACTGACGGATCTCAGAGGCACTTGCATACCAAATGTGGTGTATGTAATATGAAAGATTAAAATGCTTCGGTTCGTGGTTTTTGAATTGTTACCCCACTGCCTTCATTACAAAACTTGCCACGTTGAGTTTTTGAAATAGCAATGTAGTTGAAGCAAGTTCTGCTCTTCTGCTGTCCTTTGATGACCTAGTAAGTTCAGTTTGAGATGACAGTTTATATATATTTGGGGATTTTCCAGGAGAAAGATGCATACCGCTGGGGCATTAAAGAGACAGTAAAGAGTATGTTGGCCTTTGGTTGGACCATAGAGAGGACTAAAGCTGGAGATGCATTTGGCATGCATGCCTGCACACCCAAGGTCTCTCAATCTGGACAGGTAAATGCACTCATAGACCAACTTTACTTAGCCTTTGGACAATGATGACAATTTTTTTTTAAAATTATAATTACAGCTAACAATTTTTTTCTTTTAAGTAATCAGCTATTTGTTGTCTGCACTAGCTGTCTTTTGAAGGAGCATCAACCTTCAGCCCCAAACCTATGGACGTGAGCAGCATCACCTTATCATGGGACCAGTGTGTAAGTTATAAGAATACTGTGTACAATGTTAAATTATGTCAAAATTGCATTCTGATTGACTTATGTTACTTTTTTGTGCAAAGCAAAGATGTATTCACATTGTGTGGTACCCCAGGATCATTCAAATAGTATTTTCTCGAATATAAACAAGTTCTGCATATTTGTAATGAGAGTTATAATGTGCTTTTATTCTTTAGGCCATGGCTGAACAGTTGGCTGAAAACTACCACAACTGTTGGGCTAAGAAGAAGAAATTGGAACTGGAGACTAAAGGTACCAACAACAACTTTATATTATTCTCCGAACCTCTCTTCTCCAAACCTCTCTTCTCTGAACCTCTCCTCTCCGAAACAAGCAAAATTGCCCCATTTTACCCATTTTTAATCTCAGGAGGGGGTGGCCATTCAATGCTTGTACCCTATGATACACTAACTGCTAAGGAGAAGACCAAATTCAGAGAAAGAGCCCAGGATATCCTCAAGTTCCTTCAGCTAAATGGTTACACTGTGTGGAGGTGAGTAAAGAATAAGCTCATGATTACACATTGTCAGTGTGATACTGTATGTATTAGTTTGAAAGCAATAAGGTGCTCTATTTTCATGTCATAGGGATATTGCTTTTTTTTTTTAACATTGTTTAGAAGGCAGCCTAGCAATCAGAACCCAGCCTCTTTTTATAATAACCTCTAGTACAGGTCACTACCTGAAATACACCAAAACTGAATAAGATAATTGCATTGCCTCTTTGTCTTCCTGTTTCATCGTTGCTTAGAAATTCTTGCAATAAAATAAATAGTTTAGATTACACTGTGCTTTTTTTAAAATTTGATTTCACTCTAGGGATCGGAAGACAGTGGAAATGGACTTTCCAGCCATGGCCAACTGCTTTGGATACGCTCTGCTTCAGCGACTGCTGTCTCACACTGAGGAGGCCCAAGAGATTGTGCTGAAGCTTGGTAACATAATAGTGTATATGAGTGCAATGACAAAAAATAAGAACATGTGCAAGACTTTTGCAAACCACTGACATATGCGTAGTTAGTATGATACTGTAAGGATTTAAACATATCACTGGGTCTTGTAAGTGGACGTTGAGTTTTCACAGATCATTTTTTAAATAATGACTAACTGTTGTCAGGAAGTCTTAAGGTAACTTTTATTAGTACCATCATAGAATAGTTAACACCAGTTTTGAGTATGCAAACCTGTCTTTTGTATGTGAATATTATGTAGAAACACATTTGTTATGTACTATACTAGACATATACTTAATAATACAACGTTTCGGTGCATATGGTTGATTAATCAGTGTTTTTCTTTCCAGAGGTGATGCAAGCCAGAGGACAGATGTCTAAAGGAGAGAAGGCTCCACACCAGCAACCAATAATATTTTTTCACAAGGTTTGCGTCAGCTCAAATGCATATCTGAACACAGTCGAGTCTACCCTCCGATAAGAAATCTCTGACGTTGATTTAGCCCCTTTCCAATTTCATTTAACCAGTGCCATTTTATTTCTTCTCATTTCCCTTTTTTCTTATTTCATTTACGTCAACTAATTAGTTTTGTTGAATGGTTGCCATGGGCAACCCCTCTTAGTAAAACCCGTTGTGGCTGTGTAATTTATTTAACCATTTTGGAAATCCATGTGGGCGTGTCGATTGCCATCAGGACATTGATTAAAGCTTCCCACACTGCTGTGCCTCCAAGGAGGCAGCGAATAAAAAGGGTATATTTTTCATTGATGGGACCCCCTGAGTCAGACCCAGTCAGCTAAGACCATGGACAGTGATGCCTCACATCTCTACACCCCGTACCTCCCACTCAGCCACGCTCTCACATGGCTATGCATGCCTGTGTCTGACATCTTCTCTGAATTGGCAGGGCTTTATACTTGTCGAGTTCATCACTGAACTCATGTCAAACAGGCGGCAGGCATTGCTTAATGTTTGAGAACTTTAAAAAAATTCTAGTCATGACCAACAGAGTTCGAACTTTCAGGCTGAACTGGGGAATCGAAGTGTTGAGCAAGAGTTCTACCATATATTTGATCTAATGGTGCTCGGTGCATAAAAATGATCAGTTAGAATTATTCCTCTCAGCAAGTTTTGGGAGTGTGTTATAGCTTTAATGAAGCAGTGCGAAAAGCAGGGGCACTATGTCTGTGATGTTGTCAAACATAGTATTTTTTTTTTTCCAAATTAAACTGAAGCTAGTCCAGAAATTTAAAGGGAATGTAGTTAGTACATGTTGGTTTGTAAAGTGACCATTGTCTCTTCTTTCATCAGGTTATCCTTCCTCTTTTGGAACAATACATGAAAAGCCATCGTCTATATTTCCTGTCCGCTTCTCTCTCCTCAAGTGAAAATAAAAGTCATGCATCAAAAAAGGAAAAGGAGATGGTTGCATGGTATGTGTCACACCACACAAAACATACCCCTTTTTATTAATTTATTTAAAATGTTTATGTTCTTGTATTTAAGGTTGTTTTGGATTGCATGTTTTGCATGATAAATGAACAGTAAAAAAAATTTTAAAAAAGCCTCATCATTCTGTGCTGTCATTACTTCTGATTTGGTGTCCTGCAATTACTTTCCCACTCCTCTCTCCTCATTATTTCACTTGTATTTTCTGCTCACATCCAGCCTCTTTTGTAAGCTTGCAGCTCTAGTAAGACACAGGATCTCACTCTTTGGTAAGGAAGGCGTGGAAATAAAGCTTATTCAGATGTTCATTTATTCCTTTTGTTCATTGTTTGGTTCTCCACAATTGTGTCTATTTATTGTTGAGATTTTGTCTCTGCTTCAATTACATTTCATCTGACTCATGCTTACTTATGTTTGTTCGGCTGCTACATTTGTTTTGCCCGTATATTTATGTTCATAATTTGAATACAGTGTGTGTTTTCTCAGGAAACGAAGCGTCTTCAGTTGCAAGTTGCCTTCATGTTCTGGCTCAAGCCCTTGATGCCAGGTAGCTAGATGGCACTACTGTCACACTCTGCTTAAATCGATCTTTTCGCTTTGCCTGCAGTCACATCAGTGTCGCACCACCATGTCTAAGGATGAGATGACTGGTGTAATTGAGCCACTGATACACTGATGCTATCTAATTGTGGTTGATATCACTTTTACTCCGCGAGGACCATGCCTCTGAAGCATGACACTACTATGATTTTTAGCTCAGAAGAGACTGATGCCATTTAGAGTTGTCTGATGGATAGATTAGCAACTGATTTAGTCCATTTATTAAAGCCAGCCAAAAGAAATGCAGTGTAAAACTTGTGATATATGGATTTTCAACACTTTTCATTCATATTGTTCCTTTTACAATATCTGTTTTTGTAGAAAACAAATCATTCAGTATTTTCCAAATCAAAGAAATTGTGTTTTTTTTTTTTGTCAATCTTTATTGTGTTTTTTTTTTTTTTTTTTTTTTTTTTGGTCAATCTTTCATCCTAGGACATTGATGAAGTCAGCCCCAGAGTCCATCCACACATCTCTGCATTCATATTTCGAGGCAGCTGCAGCTGATTTGGAGATGACTGTGGAAAAGCTTTCTGAGACCTTGGTCTGCTTGCCTCAGAGTAGAAGTCAACTGACCAGAGGAGTGCCCAAAATTCTCAACTACACCACCTCAATTCTGATCTCTACCCTCACTTCACTCTTCCATCATCTTGGCAACCAGAACTATGGACCTGATCTCCTTGGTAAGGTACAAATTAAAACACACAGTTACAAGTGTAGCTTGTTTGGATTCCTTCTTTTATCATATCAGCATAGTAAACATACAGCCACCATGTGCATTTTAAGTAGTCTCACTCGTTTACTTCCATATACCTAGGAGTTGGATGAACAGCTGGGAAATCACCTGGGGACTCCCTCCCCTCAACCCCTTACCTTCCACATCTTTGAAACCAGCTCTCATTAAGTGTCTTAGTCATGACCACAGAACAGCAGGACCAGATTGTCTCCTTCACTAATATCCTGACCTTCCACGAATCATTAATTAACTGAATCAGCAGGCATCCAGCTTGTAAATCACTCTGATTGAATGCTATCAGCTTACGTACTTGGTGTCATTGGCTGTGTCTGAGAGAAAACTGAGAGAGGGATCTCCGCTCTAAGTCTTACCTTGTCTTTCCAGTTGGCGGTATCCAGGTGTCCAGTTACAGGATCTTGAACAGTCTCTACTCACTTGGAACCAGTAGCAGCATTTACATGGATGGGTATTTCTTTTATTGTTATTTTTCTTCTGTTTACATGCTTTGTTTAAAACACTTTTGTTTAAACAGATTGTACATCTTTCTTAATTGTTTACTAAACTACTTTTTTGTACTACACTTACAATGTATGATCTCAGAATTTATGAAATATATTGTCTACACATTGTTGGCCTTACACATATGTATTAAGAAATACATTAAGTCCAGACTAAGATACAAGAAAGTGTTTGAACCTGAAACACTAAGAAAGCAACTCGTGAGTAGACATAGCTAGCAAAACTACCTTAAAGGATTTAATAAGATTTGACTATTAATCAGTCATAGCCTTGTCCACGTTCTAACGCTGCATTGCCATACAGGCACAGGTCAGCAGCAGGTGCTTGTTTGGCTGCTCTAACTGGGGCTTTTCCAGTATGCTTCCTGGAGCCAGTGCTAAACCAAAGCAACCCTTACTCCATCTACAATACTATGAGTGCAACTGAGAAAAAAGGTAATTAAAATAGTGTATGCATACTGATACTTTTCAGAGTTACCCATTTAATGTTGGGCACCTTCAGTGATTCTTACCTCTTTTGTTAGACCAGGGGCTGCCAGATCAGGTGGAGGACATGTGTCCTCTCCTGCCTTCTCTGGGACAGGCACTCTGGGAAGTGGAGGAATTGGCAGCAGCTGGTGCTGGAGCTCGCCAGACGCCATACATCCATGTCACAGAGGTCACCTTGCCCATGTTGTGCAGCTACATTTCCCATTGGTGGTACTGGGGCCCCGAGGGCCAGCCAGGCAGCTCAATCTGCACCTCTGTCATTCCTCAGCATGCTAGTGACCTACTTGGCCACATCCTCCGTATCATCCACAACCATGTGGGTGCTAGCCAGGGTGACTGGATGAAACAGCTGGCAGGTATTCTGGTCATCACAATCCTGTGCTTGTGGTGTGAACATATATATATATATTTCACATCAGTAATGAATGCTCTTAACATCTGTCGTTCATGTCTGTCAGTTTTTTCACAGCCCATCCTATGCAAAGCCCACACTGAGCTGTTAAAGAGCCACTTCCTGCCACTGATGGAGAAGTTGAGAAAGAGAGCGGAATGTGTGTCGTTAGAGGAGGAGCAGATGAAAGCCGAGGGGTGTTGTACCTCTGAAGCAGAGCTGCAGATACAGGAGAAGTTCACTGTGCTGGTCCGAGACCTCTATGCCTTCTATCCTCTCCTAATCCCGTTTGTGGATTCTAACCGGTAGGGCATTAACCAAAGGAACTTAGATGTGGAGAAGTAAGCCCATGTTCTGAGGCTAGAAACTCCAGTAGTAACTTAAAGTATTTATTGACTCAACTGAAAGTGAAACTTGTTTTACTGTATTTTATATGAGCATAAAACCTTTAAGACTCCAAATGTCCTGTGTTACTATGTCAGAATGATAAAACACCATGGAGATTGATTTCAACAGCCACAGGTAAATTATAACAGTAAAAAATACAGAAAAAATAACCATGTTTTGGGCGGTACAAAAAGAATAAAGCTCATGGCATTACATGCTTGTTTTAGTTATTATTTGAGGCGCATGTTAAGCTTTACAGGAGTAAATTCTGTGATGTTAATGTGTTTTGTTCCGTCTTGTTTCAGAGCCAGATGGCTGAAAGAGCCAAACCCGGAGGCTGAGCAGCTGTTCAGCATGGTGGCAGAGGTCTTTATGTTCTGGGCCAAATCTCATGTGAGAATGACACATAGTGTTTTTAAATTATTCTTTTCACGTCAACACTATGCAGGTGAATATTGGACCACATAAACCATTTTTTTCCACCTGTGTTTTTACAACAGAATTTCAAATGGGAGGAGCAGAATTACGTGGTTCAAAATGAAATCAACAACTTGGCTTTCTTAGTCAATAATGACAAAATGGCCAAGGTCAGCCATATTTATAATTTAATGTTTTGATTATGCATGCACTGATCTGCAAGAACTGCATCTGTTGCAGCAGTTGTATGGAAATCCCAATAATAGTAAACTGTCAAAAAGTTAAAATATCTTCACGACTCTCCAATACTCAGTTTGACCATGACAGGAGGAGGATGAAGCGGAAGGGGGATCGCTATTCCACACAAACCTCTCTCATTGTGGCTTCTATAAAGAGGCTGGTACCTGTGGGACTAAGGGTTTGTTTTCCAGTCGACCAGAGCCTGATCATGTTGGCTAAGAACAGTTTCTCTCAGGTCAGTTGTTAATGTGGACATTATCAATACTGAAGACCCTCTCCATTCAAAACTATGTTGCTTCTTTTGGATGTTTGATGGTTTCCTGCACAGTACAAAAATCATGCACATTTCACTATCTAGTATATTCAACGTTGGCAATTTTTTTCTTACTACAGAAGAATACTGAAGATGAGATCCGAGAGCATATCTTAAATTGCCTCATACAACTTCAGAATCAGGTAAGGGCTGTCTCTACATTGGGTGTTATAAACAACTGTACCGTATGCAAGTATAAATACATACCTCTGTGTTACAGCATATTATTGTGGATTATATTTGTTTGACTTGTACATAGTGGTTGTTTGAATTCCTCTTATGGACTATCCTTAGAGAACAAACACAGCATGTTTTGCATATTTTTTATACATTCTGTAGACATTCTGTGTATTCATTGACATGCTCGAGTACATGCAACTTTTAATTTGTGCAGTAAGTGTCTGGTAAATTAAACTGGAGAATGCTCTCGTAGCCTGTAAAATCCAAAGCTGTAATAATCCCAGTCAATGACTTATTGTTCATCAGAGACATGAATGTGACATTCTCGCCACACTGTATGAAATATGCATGCAGCATTTCCTTATTCATAAGTCAGTGATAACTATGTTTATTCATAAGTCATTCATTGTCATTAGCATACACAAACTTTTTAGAAAAGAAAATTGATCCTGATTTTGCATAGCCCTTGAACCCTCCTTTGTTGGTTTAATGAAGTTTTTTTTGCTGTGAAATGGTGGGCAGTAAGACTTCATTGTTGTTCATTGTATGATAATTCAACCAAGGAAATTAAAAGCAATAGAAAAAAGAACATTCAGGACAACAGCTTGATTCCTTTATGATGTTTATTCGCCCACTAATCTTATTCAGTCATTCTTTCGTGCATTTTGCTGTGTTAAAGGTGGTTGATAATTCTTTTTTTCTCATTGCAATAAATCTTATTTTCCTGAATTAAGGACCCCCTTCAGAATCCTTGTAAAAATATTTGACTTGGCTGGCTGAAATGTCCGCATCTTGGTACAAAAGAAAGAAATAAGTCTTTTTTTTTTTTTTTTTGGTTTGTTTTTATAGGCATCAAACAGTTTGTGGCAGGAGATCATTGCAGAACATCCCACTCACCTTGGGGCCATCGATGATGCACAAAGGACTGTAGACAGGATTCTGGAAATAGGTCGAGTCCTTTATTACCTGGACCAGGTGAGCTTTTCCATTCTATAGAAAACAAATCCCTTATTGAGTATGAACAGAGTCCCCATTCTTTGCTTTTGTGTCCACTGTAAATAACAGGACATTGAGCGCATCCATCCTCTGCCGTCATACAGTAAAGAATCGTGTATGTTCAATAAAGTGAAGACACCCCTGGTGGGAGTTTGTGTTGCTGATGTGTCTTTTTCTATCTGTAAATTCTGCCAAGAGGATTATCTTTTATGAACATGTCTTTATCTCTAACTTCAGGATGGGTGTAACATAGAGCTGCACTTTAGAGTAATTTCAAAGAGCTGTTTTTTTTTTTTTTTTTTAATACAGCCCAATAGTACCTCTGGACTCCTCTGTCTTGTTCAATGTTGACTTGAAGGATTGAATACAATTTTTTTTGGTAAATTCTGTCAAAACTGAAGTTGTTTTTGTTCACCCAGAAAGTCTGCACATGCAGATTAAGACATATATGAGCCTAAGGTCCTTAAATAAAAACCTGCTTGCTCTTCCTATGTCTACATTTAAGACAAGAGGGGCCTGTGCCCTTGATGCCTGTTCACTGGAACTCTGGAATGAGCTGCCCAAGGAACTCAGGCTCACCAAATCAGGATATTCATTTAAATCACTTCTTAAAACTAATTTCTATCCCCTAGTATGTGAACAGTAATAATGGTAATTTAGCTGTCTTTGCTTTTGGGTTCAGGTGGAACACCCGCAGAGAAGTAAAAAACCTGCATGGCACAAAGTCTTGTCTAAACAGAGGAAACGTGCAGTGGTGGCCTGCTTAAGGATGACTCCCCTCTACAATCTACCCAGGTAAAAACACCTCAGTACACACAAATGCTTAGCACCCACAAAATTGCTCTTAATTGTCAGTTTAATTGCTTATTAAGTATTGGAGAATGTTTTTCACTAAATGAGCCCTGACAGAGGTAGACCATATAAATTATAGGTCTTGCAGGCTTTAGTTTACTTTTGTGTGACTAGTTCTGTCAGAACTTCTGAAATTATTCAAATTTTAACTTCAAGAGGAAGAAGGAGGCAGGAAATATAATACAATGAAAGGTAAAGTTAGTTGTGACTTACACTGTTTTGGAGTCAGATGTTTTTCAGTTCAGGCCGTAGTAAGAGTACCACCATGCAACTACAGACTTTTTTAAAGGTGTGTAAATGACAGCTCTGCCCTGTGTAGAAGGCACCACTGTGATGGAGAGGTAATGTAAAACCTAATTAGGCTTCAGAGCCACATACAGCCATGTCAGGTCCAAAGGGAAACTACCATTAGCATATGAAAACCCTGTGGCTCTGTGTGCTTTGCAGGTGATACAGGAATATTATTTTGGTGTTTGTATCTTGTGAATTATGGCTGTAGTGATAGCGCTCTTTGCTCTCTGGTGGAAATAACATCCATCACCGTGGATATTTACAAGAGCCCTTGATGAAGGAAATAATGGATTGAATGAAAGCTCTTCTAATATTTCTTAGTGTTTGCCTGTGCTCTGTGTTTTTCTAGTGTTCTATTTGCATTTTTTAAATGATGATAAGAAAAATGCAAATCTCTTGTTTCTTCACCCTTTCCTCGTCTTCTTCAGGCACCGAGCTGTCAACCTGTTCCTCCAAGGCTACAATAAGTCCTGGATATCAGCTGAAGACTACAGCTTTGAGGAGATACTTGTAGAGGATTTAGCTGTGAGTCTAAAAGGAAGCAGTGAAAATATGTCTGTAATATACATACAGGTGAAACTGTCTTATATTTTGAATTGTCTTCAGGTTTGAAACTCAACATTCTGCCACACTGAGTTCTTGTCCAGGAAATCAATCTTAAATCTTACCAATTTAACTTAGATAAACCAAAGCCTTTCGGCAGCTTTTGTGGTTTTGTATCTATAGTTCCATAGATTGCTCTTGGCATATGAAAGATTTTACTAATAATATACATAATGCACATCCAAAAATTAGCCTGAAACTGTTTGCAATTTTGAGCTACATTCAAATTGTTGTCAACCAAATCATATATTTGAGAAGCTACTGCTACTTTACAGTTTTTGAAACTTTTTTTTCTTTTCTAATATTGGAGCCATCTCAGCACTAGATACACCCAAGCAAATAGAATATGTGTGTTTGAGTATACTTCGTTTTGTTTGATTGTCAGGATGCACACACTACATATTCTGGTTAGAAGTAGAACATACTGTACAGACTTCAGGCAGCATTGGCAGAATGATGAAGTGCATGCCGACTGTAGACTGTTGTCAGCTTAACACATTAAACATTTAAATTTGATTGAAAACATAAATCAATATTTCCAATTTTGAATATGTTTCTGTGATGCAGATCTCTTAAATTCAAAATAGTTCTTTTTCTTTGTGCATATGAACATTATCATGCAGTGTGTGTTTGCAAGAGAGCAAACGTGCAGCGTGTACACGTTAGTCAGCTACCAGAAGCTGTGGATGGTCAGTGTGTGACACTATTTATGGCCACACAAGTCGCCTGACTCTCTCTCTCTGGATTGCAGAAAGGGGAAGTGATAGAACTGTGTGGAAGTGACAAAGGGGAAGAAAAGGATATGGAAGAAGGTGCCAAACCAATCGATCCCCTCCTACAACTCATTACACTCTTCAGTCGAAGTGCCCTGACGGAGAGCAGGTGTGTGTGTTCGTTATAAAAGATCGCATGCAGTAAAAAAAAATCCAGTCTGCTCTTATTACTGGTCAAACCCATCACCTGGAACGTCAATACTAAACTGGTCAGGAGCGTATTTTTTCTTTTGTGCAGCATCTGTGGCCATCTTTCTCTAAAAGCCTGAAATCTGTTTCAGTTCTTTCCAGGGCCTCAAATCTAAGCCCACCCTGCAGAAATGTTTGCAAATACTATGCATTTTGTCTTCTGCATTATTAATCTTCAATGCGACTGCCCGGACATGGATGTAAAATGGTTGCATTCTGTATCCAAACACTGCTGACAGTGTTTTGATGTATTGCGGCATTCAACAATGTAATCAACTGACCAGGTGTTTCCAGGATGCTGCATCTGTCCATAACTTGGCATACAGTAATACTGTCTCATTTGTTTTCCTTGTTCACAGTAAACATGGAAATGACAGCCTCTATGAGTCCTATGCTGCTATTATGGCCAGGGTAAGAAAATGCAGAGAATTATCTCATTAGTGAGATTTAAATGTTTGTTCATGTGTTGCAATGAAATGCAAATTATGCATTATTTTACTCAGTTGTGTGCAATTTTATTACTCCGCCAAGGAACGTGGCAGAGATACGTGATAATCGGCATATGTTTGTCTGTCTGTTAGTCTGTTAATCTGTCTTTCTGTGCACAACGTTACTCACAAACGGAATAATGGATTCCATTTTTTCAGGGAAGTTCAGAAATGATCACCTCATTAGGTTTTGGCAATGATGTGGCTTGTAGTCTGGATCCACGGATTTGTTAAAGATTTCTGTATCATTGCGAGATAGCGGCATGGCGTCATTGTAACTATGATGACAAGTGAACACGACATCAGCTGCCTGCTGATGATTGCGATCCTACTACAAATCGACTGCTGCGGACTTTTCGGGACTGATCTGTCTGAAATCATACAACGACTGAGGAGCCTTGGCGAAGTACTGCGCTCTCCGAGTGCTTTTCTTGTCTGTGTTGATACACCGTCAGGAAGTTGTGCAGTGATATAGTATTAAATCATTTTCTGACTTCTGCAGGCTGGAAAAAAAATCAATTTGCAATAAAACAAAAACTCCTAGTCAGAAGCAAGGTGCCGTGAAATTGTAACTTTTGTATTTATCCTATGAGGATTTACTGGATTCTTTACCTTTTCTTATATTATGCCCTTGCTTTGTATGTTTGCTTTCCTAGAGTTGTTGCAGAGAGGAGGATGACGGTGAAGAAGAGGAGGTGGAAAGCTTTGAAGTGAGTGAATGGACATTAAAAAATGCATGCTTCATTATAGCGTTTAATGTTTTTTTTCCCTATTTTTTTCTACTGTGGCCCTAAAAACATTATTGAACATTTTAAATTGTGTTTTATTATTATTATTATTATGTCTTTTCTATCAATTTTGTACAATAAATACATGAATGGATATTTCTGTGGCTCAGGAGAAGGAGATGGAGAAGCAGAAGTTGCTTTACCAGCAGGCTAGGTTGCATTGTCGTGGAGCCTCTGAGATGGTCCTGCAAACCATCAGTGCCAGCAGAGGTGGGAAAGCTGAACAACTGAAGCAAATCGCTCATGTTTAGTGAATGCTGGACACGTTCAGTAGTTGAGAAGTGGTGCTTTTCTTTGTAAATCAGATAATGCTCAACTGACTTGAAGAACCATTGGTGAATTAGCCATTTAGTGTGCTTCACCCCTTTCTTCAACTGTGCATAATTCAGCAATAATCTTAGGTGTCAATATTGCATATCCTGTTTTTGGTAAATTCCAGGTATCATGGGCTCCATGATTGCCCCTACAATGAAGCTCGGTATTGCTATTCTCAACGGAGGGAATGCCACTGTTCAACAGGTATGATAATGCATTAGCCTCTCCCTAAAACTGTAAAAGTTGTCGAATAAACTCTACAAGCCCTCAAGGTGCCTTGTGGTTTTTGATACTAAGGCAACAGATCTTTTAAGTCCTGCAAGTTGCAATTTAGATCAGACTTGTTTCTGCACTCTCCCTGACAAAACACCCTGTCACTGGTTGATGGTTTGTCCCTCTTTGCCTGCTGTCGGTACACCAGCAGCACCTCATAAGCTTTGCTGTTTCAGTGATGCTCTGACCCAGACCTCTGGTCATTATGATTCAGCCTTTGTCAAAGTCTTTAAATCTTACCATTTCTCCTGCGTCCAACACCGAGAGTCAACTGTTCACCTACACTTTTGTAACATTGCTGCTTTTCATTTCATCTCTGAGTGGTTATAATATTTTGGCTCACTGGTGACTAAAAGTGGAGCTTTCCAAGTCGTGACTCACTGCAGACATATCATTTGCTTAGAGGACCTTAACTTCCTAAAATTTATATTTTTGTTCAAATGAAGGGCCCTCTTCAGCATATTCAAATCACAACAATTTACAATTCAGTGTCTTTTCACAAAGATGGTGTCTTGAGAAAGAGACACTGCAGCCAGCAGGATTATAAAAGATCATTTTAAGCTAATCACATCTGCTTTAGATGAGAGCCCGTTCCATTTATCAGACCTTGTCTTTGATTCCTTTGTCTGACAGAAAATGCTGGACTATTTGAGGGCGAAGCGAGATGTTGGCTTCTTTCAGAGCATGGCTGGACTCATGCGGTCATGTAGGTGAGTGAATGTAGAAGAAAGTCCTGTCAGATGTCACAGAGGCTGGGCAGGCTTTGTATGCTGAGTGATAAAATGGTAAGAGTGCAAAAGCGTTGCTCATCCTTTTGTGTGTGTGTGTGCTTCATTTTTTTCTATCCAGTGTTCTGGATCTGAATGCATTTGAGAGGCAGAACAAAGCAGAGGGATTAGGCATGGCCACGGACGAGAGCTCAGGTACTGTATTCAAATGGAAATAAAAAAAATCCATTACTATGAATCCATGTCACATCACAAAAGCCAGCTGTGAGATCTCTGGCCTTGAACATACTCTACATTCACACTCCAAATTCCTGTTGTTTTCTTTGTCTTGAATAATAAACAGATATCTCCCTTTACTTCATTGTCACCAAATTTTTGTATATCTTACCTCTTCCTATATTCTGTCATTCATTCTGTTAAACCATCACTGTAGTGTTACTTTAATCCTTTTTCTTTATCCTTTCATTTATTGCCTTTTTCTGCCCATTTTTTCCCCCCAGGAGAGAAGGTGATGCCTGACAAAGACATAACCTGTGATCTATTCCGTTTCCTGCAGCTGCTCTGTGAAGGACACAACTCAGGTTATTTGTCCTATTCTTTTATCAATGTACACACTGTCACAAAGCTCACAAAAGTCTGACATCTTTGAAAAACAGAAGACCACATTTTGCAACGCAAAAAAATTTGAAAAAATAAAGCAACGTTTCTTGGTTAAATTGCAAATATGGTCTCTAAGCACTGATTGCTGCTGTGGTGTCACCCATTGGTTTTCTTCCATTGTCAATCAAGACATTATGATTGTTAAATACAATCCAATGCTTTTTCCACAAGCTCACCACACTCATTTTATATTGTATATTTCTGTGTTAGATTTCCAGAATTACTTGAGAACACAAACAGGCAACAACACCACTGTCAACATCATCATATCCACTGTGGACTATTTACTAAGAGTACAGGTGAGCATATTGTGATCGGTTTTCCGTTGTGATGTTGGACTAAAGAAGTAAACTAAGCTGTCCTGGTTTCTATTTATTGCTGAGAGCTGTCTGTAGAACCAGAATGATTTAATGATTCCTGTAACTTTTTACTTGGGTACAGTATGAATACAGGTCCATCTGTTGACATTTACCGTAAACCTAAAGACAAGCATCACAATGAATCTACTTGGAAATTCTGTTTTGTCTTAAAAAAAGCAGTTTTTTGCGCTAATGAACCCTTTTTTCCTGTGCCACACTACAGGAGTCAATCAGTGACTTCTATTGGTACTACTCAGGGAAGGATGTAATTGATGAACAAGGTCAACACAACTTCTCCAAGGCCATCGAAGTGGCCAAACAGGTCTTCAACACGCTCACCGAGTACATACAGGTCTGTCAGTTTCCATTACATGTTCTAGTGGCTTTCTTGTATTATTCTATGAGCTCTTAAGTGTAGCAGCTGCCTAAATATATACAGTACTCATCAAAAGCCTCAGGCACCGAAAGTAAACGAATGATCCTTTCAGAAGTACTGCCTCTTCATACAAATTGCAGTAAACTAAATAACCGAAATCAATTCAATGCTCGACTGACTCAGTTATGTTGACATCTGGCCTCTGAGGTGGCCATACCATTTGTTGCAGTACTGCTTGTAATTCTTGTCACTGAAAAAGGTGGTTTAGGACTCTGGCTGTACGCTTGGGGTCGTCGTCATGCTGGAGAATGACTGTTGTGGTTTGATGCCTCCCTCATAGTACACTCTAAGAATGGCTGAGAATTTAAAGTGTTTATATATGGGCATCTGAAGTGACGTTTCCACAGTATTTCCACTAGCAGCTCACAAGATCAGTGTGTTCGTCCAGGGCCCGTGTACTGGGAACCAACAGAGTCTAGCTCACAGTCGTCTCTGGGATGCCGTTGTGGGGTTCCTCCATGTCTTTGCCCACCTGCAAATGAAGCTGTCTCAGGTATAGCTCATTGATCCACTGACACGGAGATTGAAGTAACTTGAGGTGATACCGTAGGGTTTCTACCCCAGCAGTCCTCATTTCTGTCTGCTTGCAATGTAAATATAAAACATGCCTCTGGTAATGTGCCGTCTTAATGCATACAACATAAGATGAAGACATGAATAGTAGAGTTTGCTAAAAGTGTAGCTGTAAATACATTTTGTTGTATACAGGATTCAAGGCAAATTGAACTTCTGAAGGAGCTCATGGATTTACAGAAGGACATGGTTGTGTTTTTGCTTTCCATGTTAGAAGGTAAAAAGCAGCTGTTGTTTTGTTGTTTATGACAACAAATGGGTTAGTTATCAGTTCTCACAAGTTTTCTCCTTCTTTCAGGTAATGTTGTCAATGGAACTATTGGGAAGCAGATGGTGGACATGTTGGTGGAATCATCGGGCAATGTGGAGATGATTCTTAAGTTCTTTGACATGTTCCTCAAACTTAAAGACCTCACGTCTTCAGATGCCTTCAGAGAGTATGATCCTGATCGTAAAGGCAACATAACCAGGAAGGACTTCCAGAAAGCCATGGAGAATTGCAAGCGTTTCTCCCAGACTGAGACTCACTTCCTGCTTTCCTGTATGGAGACTAATGATGGTGACATTGTGGATTACGAGGCCTTTGTAGATCGTTTCCATGAGCCAGCAAAAGACATCGGCTTCAGCATCGCTGTCCTTCTTACCAATTTGTCCGAGCACATGCCCAATGATTCAAGACTGAAAACATTCTTGGAACTGGCAGAGTGTGTGTTGACATACTTCCAGCCCTATTTAGGACGCATTGAGATCCTTGGCAGTGGGAAACGCTTTGAACGTGTCTACTTTGAGATCAGTGAATACAGCCGCACACAGTGGGAGAAGCCACAGGTCAAAGAGTCCAAAAGGCAGTTCATTTTCGATGTGGTCAATGAGGGTGGAGAGAAAGAGAAAATGGAGATGTTTGTCAATTTCTGTGAGGACACCATCTTTGAGATGCAGCTTGCTGCTCAGATATCGGGCTCTAACACTGGAGAGAAGTGTGCTGGGAAAGAAGTGGAGGAAAAGTGCAAAGAAGAAAGTCTGGACAATAAAGGAATGTTTTTCTTGCATTTTTGGTGGCTGTTGCTGACATCTCTGCTTTCTGTGAAAAACCTGAAGACTCTCATGAAGATGACTCTAAAGGATGTGCTCATGTCAGTTGTTTTATTCCTCAGATTGATTTGTATGGCTCAGGTCAAGTGCATTTGTGTTGTAACTCGCAGCATCATGTATGTGCTATACATGATCTTCGTTAGCGGTGGGCTCATAGAGGGAGCCAAAAGGGCGAGGATATCGGACTTGCTTGGTGGGATCCTGGAACCAACTCTTGATGAGGTCATGGAGGTGCCAAGTGGTGTGGATCGTCTGAGGAAGTGCTCTGCCAGTTTCTCGTCCCAGAGAGAATTGAGGGAGGTTGGGCAGGTGGCAGCTGTGACCTCCCCCAGAGAGGTGGATGTACTGTCAGACATATTTGGGCTCAAACTGAAGAAGGAGGAAGGTCAATATAGATTTATGACACAAGACCTCACTGCCAGTCTCACTGACCTGTTCAGCACAACCTCCAGAACAATTGCCACTGCTGATATTTCTGACAAGCATCCGACATCGGTATGAACTGAGACATTTGTCATGTTTTATTTTTCTTTATTGCTCATTGTGTTGTATTTCTTAGAAAGTTTTATTTTGCTAGTGTGTTTTTGTGTTCAGGCTTAGCGCTGTTCTTTGCTTCTACTGCTTCGATAATCTACTGATTGATATTAAGGTTTTTGATTTTTGTTTTTTGTTTTGTTTAAATTTTCTGACACCAGTTTAAAGACCACACGGCCACAGAGGAAACAGCTGAAGATGAGAAAATGTCTGAATTAGAGTGAGTCTCTTGTTTCCCCATCAAATCATCTAACAGGGATTTTTAACTTCTTTATAAAACTGTATTAGATCCTAAACTATTTGAGGTAGGAAATGTACTGAAATTAGTGGATGGTGGGTTCAAAACCACTAAACAAGTATGTTAAATTCAAATCAAATTAGGCAATTACATATAAAACAGCTTGGAAATCAGAACAGCTAAAAATCTGATGTCATCATTCGAGACATACCAAAATAAAGCTCTTTGGCCTTCCCCCTATTTGTGTATGGATTATTTGCAGAGGGAAGAAATCTGAGAAGAAAACCGGGAATAAGAAAGCAGAGGCAAGATGGAGAGCTGAGAAATGTCCTTATAGGTCAAAGGAACCACAGAACCAACATTCTGCCCTCTGGGAGACGATAAGCACTCATAACAAGAGCCTGCTGGTAATGTACAAGCACACTCAACATGTTTGTGCATGCATCCATACACATTCACACATAAGGATGCTTGCTTTCATCCACTTACATTTGCATACATATGAACAGCAGTATACAAGCAGAAGACACCTGAATGTTTCTCCCTTTTTTCCCAGAACTGCTTTGCGAGGAATTTTTATAACATGCGCTTGCTGGCTCTTTTTGTCGCCTTTGGAATCAACTTCATCCTGCTCTTCTACAAGGTGAGAGTGTGCTTGTGAGAGAAGTATCTGTACTTGTATGTTTCCTTTTTCTGTTGCTTTATACTTACACAACACTACATTTCAGAGATATGACATTTCTTTACTGCATGTATCTGACAACTGTAAGTATTTCTCGAAATTGTATTTACTAGAAATGGTATGTACAAAACGCGATCATCGCAGAAAACACTTTTATAAACTATGCTACACCAGTCACTGAGCCTGCAACAACTGAAACAATAAATTTTAGCTGCACACGAATGCTTTAGTTTAATAATCAAATGCAGGGGCCATTTTTCTGCAGGTTCTTCTACTTTTGATATTCAAGCCACATTTTCTACTAATAATTGTGTACTTTCAGTTAAGAAAATTACAAATAGAAGACATGTATTTGTAGTGTTAATATTTTAAGAACGTAGTAGTGCTACTTTTACTTTGTAGAGCTTCAAAGTAGTTCTTCCACAACTGCAAATGATAGATGTGTTAGATGCTTTTTAATGATTCACAAACAAAGGGTTTAATTAAATTAAAAGAGCTCCTATATATGATCAAACCCATGGTCTCTATTGACTGAAGTTTGACATTGTTGAATTGTATTGCAAAAGAAAGTTTCTAAAATTTTGCCATAGACATGTCCTCTGCGTTCAGTGAAGTTACTTTATTTTGCTGTCTCCCAGGTGGCATCTTTCCCTGTATTGAAAGAAGAGGAAGAAGTGATCACATCTGTGTATAGTGAAGAACTGAACTCAGCTTCTGAAGATGACAGAGTTTATTTTGTGCTGGAAGAGAGCAGTGGATACATGGAGCCCTGTCTCCATTTCCTGGCTGTTGTACACACAATCATCTCCTTCTGTTGTATTATTGGTTACTATTGCCTGAAGGTAAACCGGTTCCAGAATGCACTTTTGAAATGAATTCCTTTCACTTTATTAACCTTTTGATGCGTAGACCACATGAGGAGATACCCATTTTCCATTGGATTTGGGTCACTTTTGACCCAGGTTATGCATCAGAGGGTTAAATCAGTTTCTTTCCATCGTACAGACATGGAGTACATTTTAAAACTTGTGGGGGGGGATTGAAAGTTTCCCCATTTTCGTATCAAAAGCACGCTTTTCCTGTTCTGAGATTTTAAGTTTTGCCAGTTTATGTGATGTGTTTGTTCAAAGAGACAAGTGATTACTCTGGAGCTTTTGATTGAAAGGTACCACTGGTGATCTTCAAACGTGAAAAGGAGGTGGCACGAAGGTTGGAGTTTGATGGGCTGTACGTGACTGTGCAGCCCCCCGAGGAAGACATCAAAGGGCAATGGGACCGACTGGTCATTAACACACCGTATGTTCATAGCCTCATCATGTTGTCATATTAACATCTGATGCCATATTAATAATAAATAAAACCTGGTTTATACCTTAATTTTGGGAAATCTGCTGATGGCCTCGTCATATGACAGGTTTTACAGAAATGTTTCACTTAGTGTTGGTTCATTTTCCAATCAAAAATTTTTCTTTATAAATATGTGCAATACTTTTTCTTTATCTTTTTAGGTCATTTCCAAGCAATTACTGGGATAAATTTGTGAAGAGGAAGGTAAGGTCTTCAGAGGACTGCAGCTTAGATTCTGTATAGAAAATTATAAATTATACAGTATTCTATTCTGAATGTGCTTATGCATGTATGTAATTGTGTGCGTATTTCACGCAGTGACAGTGCATCAAGGAACCAAATGAAATTTAATGAACCGTTTAATGGCAGGTGTAATTATTCCCCTGTCAAGAAAATGGTTTTGTTGTCTCTAGAGACAGTGCAACACTTTTAGCCTCCTCATTCACATTGCCTCTTGTGTTACAAAGAGAGCTAACGTTATTTGTTTTAAGCAAACCTCCATTGGTCTTTCTTTTCTTTTTTTCGCTGTTTATGAACATTTTAGATGACTTTGAGAATTTTCAACTCTCCAGTAATGCACTGCTTGAAAGGAACACTGTAGGTGGGTTAAAGCAAATGAAAATGGCTTGTTCTGCTCGTTCACTTATCAGAAGAAGAAGAACCAGTTACTGAAATTTCCAACTTTTCAAAATGTTTGCAAAAGGAGGAGCCCTCCTCTACTGCCCTCATCAGAAAAAAATGTCTGGGAAGATAATCAGCCACTACTTTTAAAATATATTCAGATTATTTCAAATAATCTTGTTTTTAAAAAAAAAAAAAAAAAAAAAAAAAATCTCTTTTCCACTTTTATTGGCATCTTGTTTTAGGTTTGATTTTATTATTCAGCAAGTTTTCGTTCTCTTAGCAATACAAATCTGGCCAAAAGGCGGATGGTCTGAATGGGGCTCATGCACTATGAAGAAATAGCAATCAAGAA